>NW_024429189.1:4688946-4763946 GCF_017639785.1 Mesocricetus auratus
ATGATGGTTTTGAACAAGGTTTTGAACAAGGAGGGAGTTCAGGGCTGAGAAGTGAAGTCCTCAAGACAAGAAAACAAATTACTAGGGTTGTGCTTGGCAGGCTGGGGAATAAGCTCCTACCTGGAGGAATTCAAGGAGTCCTGGAGGATACTGAGGCTCCAGGCAGAGCAGAGGGCGGGGACGGGAAGGGAGGGCAACCATGGAGAGCCTAGGAACACAGATATTTGGGTCTGGAATGTGCAGTTCTGGGCTCAGAGACTGGCGGGAACATAAGAGACGATGTGCTGTAGAGAAAACCAGGGAGCTGTGCTGGAAACTGTGACCTGCAGCCTGTCCGGGCCATTCTTATGCACAGAGAGCAGAACAGCCCCACTCACAACCCTGCAGACCCCGGTGCTGAACGCCCTTCCTACAGCAGCTTTTGTGCTTTCCACTTAACTCCTGTGCTCGGTCAGGGAAAGTGAATGGGACCAAGACAGGCTTGCCTTGAACTCAGTCTTTGCAAGGGAAAAAGAGAGGGAAAGTCAGTGGGCACCACCAAGGCCACAACACTGCCAGACCATGGCTGCCCATGAAGCCTGAGCTAGGGATGTGTCCAGCCTGCCTAACAGCCCTGCTTCCTGGCGCTCAGCAGGCAGGGCCGTGTCCCTGCTCTTCACCAGACGTCTAACACAGCCCAGTACTCATCACGCAGTCGGCACAGGGGGCTATCCAGAGAGCAGAGTAATCAGTCTGTCCTAAAACGAGGGACAGAGCCGGTGGCGGCACACCCCTGTCACCCCAGCACTTGGGAGGGTGAAACAACAGGATCCTGAGTTCGAGGCCATCTTGGGCTACACAGAAAGTTCTAGGCCAGCCTGGGCTGCATGTAGATCCTGTCACAGTAAATAAAATGAGATGAGGTACCAGGACGCAAGAATACTGTGACAGGAGGAATGTCTAAGTTTCTATTCGGGTCTTTCTGATACCCAGGTAGTCAGGGGCGTCAGGCTGCCCAGGGCTGTGAGGAGAAAGACACTCACAGGCCTGGAGCCCAAGGCCCCTTGAGGCAGAGAGGTGGTAGGCGTGGCTAACGCCCAGGCCTGGTGCATACCACTCAGGTGTGATTTTTCCTCAAGGCTGAAGGGCAGGGTTGTTTCCCGGCTGGGCTGCCTTCTGTGACAATGTTTGTCCTATCTGTCCCCTGGCCTGGCTGGAGCAGCTCCTTTCCCAACACCCTCCTGATTGTACTATGACCCCTGACTTGCCCTAAAAGACTCAGCTCTCATTCCATTTCTGCCTGTGCTCACCCAGTCATTGCATTGTCCTCCCCGCCCCCAGCCAGGGTTGGACCCAGTGTCAAACCAGAAACCTGTGCTCACACTCAATGGTTGATTGGGTCCTTGCCAAGAGAAATCCTGGGAAATGCCAGAGGCAGAGAGGCACATCTGGGGCTGGGGGCAAAACAACCCAGGCCTGCTCCAGCCTCCGCCCCGAGGAAAAGTTCCAGTCACAACCACAGCCACAGCCCAGATCCAGCACGAATCCCAGGTCTAGCCTCGGAGACAGGCTCACTCTAGCCCCAACCCTGGCTGTAGCCAGACACCCAGACACAGCTCAGCCACGACTGTGCTTCTCCCTGGCTGTGCACCCTTGGCAAGTGACATCGCTTTGGGAACTGGTTCCATGTCCTATAAGACGAGGTCACCAACTCCAGTTCCGGGGTGGTGGTGAGGTTTTAATGAGTTGTCAAGGGTGTCCTCCTTTGCACTGTGAAGGCTAAAATTGTCACCACGCCGGTGTAAACGGCAAATAAACTTGGTCAGTGGGGTTTCCCAAAGGCGCACAGCTAGTCAGGACCAGAAGGAGATCTGCTTAGGTCTCCTTCTTCCCTCCCCTCACCAGAGCCATGAATTCATCCTCTGGGTACCCCAGAGTGAGTGAGGCCTCTCCTCAGGCAACCTCAGGGAGGGCTCCACCCTGAGGCTCCCACATTTAGAACTGCCCAAAGTCTCAGAGATAGGAGCTTGATAGAATACTTTCCTGCTTACAGGAAGCCCCGGGGTTCAGTCATCAGTGATGCATACACCGGGTATGGAAGTCCAAGTCTGCAGTCCCAGTGCTCAAGGGGTGAAGGCAAGAGGAGTTAGTTCAAGGTCATCTGTGGCCTCCTGGGAAATGTAAGACCCTGTGAAATAAATAAACAGACAGATCACCAGGAGATGATGGCCCGCCACCACCCCAAACACATACTCAACTTCCAGTAGCTCTGCCTCACCACGCACAGGCATTTCTAGAGTGCCTGCTGTCTGCCAGGAACTGCGTCTCAGGGTGAGGCCGTGATGTGGAGCCTGAGGCATTCGGGAATCTAGCCTGAAAAAGCCGGAGCTGGTACCCCCGGAGGCCAGACATAGAGCAGAGCAGCAAGGAGAGACGTGGGAGGGCCTTCGGGATCAGAGGAAGCTAGCCCCCTGCGTGTCCAGTGCAGCCGCCAGGCCTGGGAGTGTCAGAGCTGGGACCCAGGAAGTAAGGACTGCATTCTGGGGGCATCGCTGGGCTGGGCCGCCAGGCCTGGGAGGGTCAGAGCTGGGACCCAGGAAGTAAGGACTGCATTCTGGGGGCATCGCTGGGCTGGGCCGCCAGGCCTGGGAGTGTCAGAGCTGGGACCCAGGAAGTAAGGACTGCATTCTGGGGGCATCGCTGGGCTGGGCTTGCCTTCCGTCTCTTTCTCCAGCACGGGGTTCTTAGGATGTGCCCTGAGCTGTTTGCATCGGCACCCTCAGAGCTGGCAAAGCGGGCCTGGGGCCCACTCAGAAGCCACAAGGACAGAGCCACCCGATACAGAGCCCTTGGGGGGAGGTAGACAGACAAGCTAGGGAGGGAAAAGGACAAAGGGAGCACCAAATGTGTCCTGTGCAGCTGCTGCCCCCAAGCTGCCCAGGACCTAGGCCTCTTGAGGTTAAGTGTGATGTGTTCCAAAACAGTGCCTGGAACGCAGTGAACCTCAGTGCTACGTGAGTGCCAAGGTGGAGCTAAACCTCTTCTTAAAAGATGGATGGCCTCACAGTGCCACCCCTTGGCAGGGGTGCGGCAGCAGTTAATGCAGTGCTGCAGGGTAACCTAAAGAGGGTGAGAGGCAGGGAGGGGGTGCTAGGCCTTTGATAACAGCCCAGAATGGCCCAGTCAGGGTTCTACATGGATGCCTGGGAGCCTACATGTTGAAGCAGAGTGATGAGTCCCAGAGCCAGCCCCTCCCAGGGTCCTGGCACAGTTATTTTCCAAAAGGCCCGGGTTGGGGGGGGCAGTGTCCAGTGACTCCCTCATCCCTGTTCCACACATGCTCCGTCAGTCACTCTGTACCCCAGGTCATTCACAGAGGGGTCCCCAGCACAGCCTAGAGTTCCTGACTGGGGTCAGAGTTCTGAACCATGCTGCTAGCTGGGGCTTGGGGGGTCTTCTTGCATCCCCAGGACTGCCAGGCAGAGTTGGCCGGCCAGCCAGAGGCCCAGTGAATGCAGTGTGAGTGGTCCAAAGGCCCACCTGGGTCTGAGCCACAGGTCAGGCAAGCCAAAAGGGGGCTGTGGACCTGGCCCATCACCATCTGCTCATCTCAGGCTAGGACGGGAGACGACCAACAGGATGGTGCCCACCCAGCTTGCACTCAACTGCCCCAGCCTCCTCTGCCCACCAAGTTGATGCCCTCCCTTTCCGCAGCCATCATATACAGGAACCAGGGACCAGGCACCAAGCCTGTCTCCATCCCCGCAGGCCTCACATCATTGAGCGCACAGGGTGCATCCATGGGGGTCTCAGGGCCTCTCTGCAGGCTGGGGAAGGCTTTACTGATGGTAGGACTTGAGAATGAGGTACCTGGACACGGGCCTGGCGTGCTCGCATCCTCCTTGGCTTTTCTCCTTGTGAAGATGGCCCAGCTGCGCGCGACTCACGGTGAGGGTTAACAGAGTGCTGGCCCACGGTGCATGTTTAATAAACGGGGTGCTAACGGTTCCAGACATCCGGGCCTGGCGCCCTCCACCCCTCTGTCCAGGCCCTGAACCAAGAGTTTTTGCTGAGTTCTTGGGAGAGGCAGTTGCAATAATAATAATAATAATAATAATAATAATAATAATAATAACAAGAAACAAAATCAGAAAAACAACAGCAGCAAAAAAGAATTTGAAACAGGACCTCCACACCTCGTTCTTTTTAAGGGAAAAAAGCTGCATCTCCAGGAAGACCTCCGATGGAACGGGACTTGCGCTCTCAGGAGACGCTGGGAACCCCCACACTAGGTGCCACTGCCACACTCAGGACCCTGTGGTGTTTTCCCCCACCGACTCAGCCCACCCAATTGCATACTGATACAGCCCCCACTATATGCTACAGTACTGCCCCCTTGTGGCCGGAGGACTCCCAGCAAGTGGGAAGCCAGCCTCATTTGCCTTTTTCCTGGAGATGAGAGGTAAACCTCACACTTGCAGGCAGATGGACCTGGGAACAAGTGAAGACATCAGCTCTAAGTAGCATGCTTGCCCTCTCTCCCCTATATCTCTCCTGCATAACTGTGTGTGTTTTTCTTTCCAAATGCTGAGCCATGCTGCCTCCTGTGTGTAGAATAAGCTAATAAATAGCAGCCCTGCCTAGGTGCCGCAGGGACTAAAAGAGGTGTTGGAGGGTATCACATCTCTCCTGGTGTAGAAACTAACTATGGGGTGTGTGCTTACTGTTACAAAGAGGAACTGGGAAAGCAGCCACGGTGTTTGAGTGAGTACGGATGTTGGGGTTTGGGAAGCCCAGTCGAGCAACACCATAGCAAGGTTATAGCCCAGGTTGGGTGATCGCTCTCATGCCTGGGATGTTTCTGAGCATCCTCCTGTTGAAGAGTGGCTGACTTGACTTGATTAGAATCGGCAAGGTTGGCAGTTGAAAGGCCGGCTACCGAGATGGAAGGCAGCTGTCGGCATGCTCTGGACAGGTGTGTGGTCGTTTCAGAGCACTGGGGGGGGGGGACCTCTGAGCAGCATCTGAGCTCAGCTTCTAGAAGCCTGTCTGTGGCAGTTTGAATGAAAATGGCTCCCTAGCTCATAGGGACTGGTGTGGCCTTGTTGGAGTGCATGTCCCCTTTGTTAGAGGAGGTGTGGTCTTGTTAGAGGAAGTATAGGTGAGCTTTGAGGTCTCAGAGGCTTAAGCCAGGCCCAGTGTGTCTCGTTCCTTTCCTGCTGCCTGCAGATCCAGATGTAAGTAAGACTCGCAGCTACTTCATGCTTCCTGCTGTGATGATAATGGACGAAACCAATGGACTATAAGCCAGCCCCAATTAAATGTTTCCCTTTAAAAGAGCTGCCATGGTCATGGGGTCTCTTCACAGCAACAGAACCCCTAACTAAAACATTGTCTCTAGCCATGTTCACATCTGCATTTCCTCCTACTCCCAGCCTGGAAGCAATTCACCCCTCGCTGAAGCAAAGTTCCTTCTTCAGTGGGGAAGAGGCACCCCTCTACCCAGGAGGGAGGGAGCTATACCCTCCTAGGTCACTTAGGCCCCACCTGTGGACACAGCCCACTCAGTATCAGCCTCAGCCTCAGGCCACAGCTCCAAGCCTGACTGCCAACGATGTTCACCTCTAAACAGGGTTCTTCAGCCCGAGGAGGTACTTCCTGCTTTTCTCCTGATTGTGTACAATGGGGGGGGAGTCAGATGGGGGCCTGTCTCTCACTTTCCTTTGTTTCCATGCACTCGTGTGTGTATGTGTATGTGTGTGTGTCTTCGTCTACAATTTTCCATCTTATTTCTTGAGACACTGTCTTTCACTGACTCTCCAGTTTGCTGGTACCACTAGACTATCTGGCCATCTCGCTCCCCAGCATTGGGATTTACAGACGGAGCCACCACAGGCAGGCTTCTACATGAGAAATGGGAACCAAACTCTGCTCCTCCTGCTCTCCACACAGCAAGCACTTTACCCGCTGAGTCATCTTCCCAGCCCTCCCCCTCCCCCCTCCACCTCATTCTCTCCATCTCTATCTCAGAGAGACCCAAGAGAAGGACACAAAGGCTCCAGGGGCTGAGGGTTTAAAAAAAAAAATCTGCTGGCTCCTGGAACAAACCCACCAAAACTGGGCCAAGCAGGCTACAGCCATGCTCACGGGCCAGTACCCACCCACCCAAGAAGCCAGCTGCAGCCCCCAGCCAGCACCATCATTTCCTACCTAACCCGGTCTCTCTGTGTACCCAAGCTTGGGTCCTTGACTGCGGCTCTGGCACGGAGGTGGGTTCTCTGGGGTTCAGGCAGAATGGAGGGTTTTTCCATCAGGTTTGAGGCAACGCAGCTGGGAAGGGATCTTAAGAAGCTCCCTCCTGTTCCCTGCTTCCCTCTCAGCCTAGGTTTCTTCTCCAGGGTGAGAACACACCCTGGAGACTCCGTAGTTTCTTCTCTGCTCCTGTCTTCGCCTCCCACTAGGCTCTCCTGCCCAGCTCTGAGCCACACCCCTGTGGGCAGGGACAGGGCTTTTGTCCTGGGACTCCTCCGTCTGTGTCTCTCTTTGGCTTTGGGCCAGCTAGAACCGGTCAGCATGTGGCCTTCCAGAGTGGACCCCACAAGGCTTTGAGCCCCAGGAAGTCTCCTCCGGGTACAACGTCAGAGTCCATTGTGTGTCAACACCTCTGCTTGTTTGGCTGGTGTGTGTATTCCTTCAGATTGTGGGTCGGTCATCTCCGCAGAGATGTGTGGAGGCCTGGGGTGCATCTGCTGACTGGTTGGCTCTGCCACCAGGGAAGATCATCCACCTAGAGGAAGCCCTAGGGCGAAATGGGCTCAGCCTGCCACACATGTTCAGGCTCAGTGGTCTGGGCTTACTCTGAGCCATTCAACTGGGGTCTGAAAAGATGTTCCACCTGTGATACCCTGGAGATGGCTGGTAGAATGCATGCATTCTTATGCTCCTTCTGGGGGATCTTTAGAGACAGCAGGCTACCAATCAGGCAAGCTCTGGACATCCTCATTTCCTGTGCCACAGGTCCCTAACCAACCCTGGGTCTAGGCTTATTAGTCCCCTTGTTGTGGACATTTTCTGGTGTCCTCTACAAATTATGAGCTCTTGGGAATCTTCCTGGGTCTTTGGGGGAGCGCTGCGAGTGCTCAGCAGTGCCAGGGGACACATTCCAACACTGCTGGCATGCTCTCCAGCCAGCCGCCTCCTGTCAGCCCTCCCCTTGTGGTGGGCTCTGGTTAGTGTCTCTGAGACCGACCCAGCCACACAGAGCCGCTGAACACTTTCCCATCTATTTATTATTGAACGAACACAGGAATCTGGGAGCCTGCAGAGCGTGAAATTGGGAACAAATGCAGAGGAGGTCTAGACAGGAACCCTGCAGGCCGCTCTCTGCTCGCTCAGGACCGCAGGGCCCTTGGGCTTCCAGGTAGTAGCAATACTTGTAACCAGACAGATGTGTTTGGGGGAGGAAAAGGGTTCTGAGTCCCCATAAGCCCTTGCCCAGACTCTGGCAAGGAAATAGAGGCTGTGAGACAGCCAGCCTGGATTCCCAGACAGAGCCAACCCTCTCTGTCCCGGCCTCAGTTTCTCCATCTGGAAGTGAGCAGTAGTATGCTCACTGGGTTGGCAGAGACCCTCATTAAAGGAGCAAGTTTCAGGATCCCAAGCTGCCCTACCGTGGCCTGGGGCAGCTGTGCTTGCCAGGCCCTCAACTCTGGTGCCCTGCGGTGTCGAAAGAGCGCTGGCCTTCACAAAGCCTTCCTATGTGGCCTCTACCCTCTGGGACACCGGCAGGGACTAAAGCGAGGTGCAAAAGTCTTCTAAGGCTAAGAAGGCAAAGTGAGGGGAGCAGAGAAAGCAGTGGGTTAAACGCAGGATGCACAGTCCAGATGGCAGCTACGTGGGGGGCTCCTGCCAGAGGCGGGAGCTCACGGGAGGAGGCAGGTGGGGGCGTCTGGTTCTGCTGCCAGGTGTTTCCTGCCTTGTCCCCGCCCCCGACGCTTGGGCCTCTACACTGGAGACAACGGGAGCTTGTAACATGGCTGTTCTCCAGGCTGGCTGCCTAGACATGGGTTATGGGAAACACGCTGTCACTCACCAGAGCTGCTCCCGCCCTGCCCCCCAACACACTCGTTCAGATTCCAAGAACGTGTGGCGGGTCTACAGAGTGACTCGTCTCACACTCTGTCCTTGAAGAAACCAGGGATGGGGATAGGGAGCACGTGTTTATAAGGCCTTTATAAGGCTGTAAACCTGTTTATGGTCCCAGGGGGGCAATTAACAGTTCAGCAAGAGCCTTGCCAAACTTCATTGGCTGGCATGAGAAGACTGTAGAATCGCCTTGGGGTTGCAGACGGACTGTACGGTGGTCCCTGTCAGGTGTTGCTGGGCCTGCTTCAGTCTTCGACTGGGCTGTCCTGGGCCCTTCGGGCTCTTTCCCTCCTCTCCATCGCTCAAGGACCAGCATAGAAGCTTCCTCCCCTCCAGGAAGCTCCCTGGGCTCCTCCTCTCAATGGGTACAACCCAGCTCCCTTCCCAAGCCCCAAAGCCTTCTTGTTGTCTTAGGTATTCAGGTTGTACATCTAAATCACCAAGGCCCCTTGCAGGGTGGTTCAAAACTAAACCATGTGGAGTAGATGGAAGCCTATGGGTAAACTGTACTGAATCAGCATTCAGATGAGGGAGCCGAGGCCCAGGAGGAGGCCTCTGACCTGAGGTAGGGGCAGAGGCTGCAGCTGTGGAAAGTCCTAGCCCCTTGAAGACAAGTTTAGGGAAGAACTCAAGAGCAGGAGGGTCATGGGCTCTGGCCCATACTCTCCTTTCTTTGCCCAGACATGGTTCCTGCTAGCACTGGTGTTTTTCAAATACGTGGTACATGCTGGAGAAATTCAGGAAGGCTTTCTGGATTAAGCAAACATATGTTGGGATTTGATGGCTGTGGAAGGATGGGAAAGGGGTATCCCAGAGGGAAAGCAGGTGGAGAGAGCCAAGGGAGGCCTGGTCACCCCCGAGGCTGTTGGTAGTTAACTATAGATGACGTCAGGCTGGATGTGAGCAGAGCTGCGGTGTCCTGTGTGTCTATGCTGGACCGGCCCCATGCTGGCACCCATCGCGGGTGTGTGTGTATCAGCGAAGCGATGCTGGGATGCTCCAGCTGGACGGCCTGGGTGTTGGAGCAGTGGCTGCTGACAGCCCTGGGCACCTGGCCTAAGCTGGCACCCTTCCCATCATGCCGCCAGGCTGCCTGCCGCTGGAGAGAACCCAGGCCCCAAGGAGCAGCAAAAAGCAGCCTGGGCCCTGAGGGCCAGTGAGGGATGTGTCTCTCAGACCTGGGAGAGGCTCTATGGTGAGTGTGGCCAGATCGTTGGGAGAACTGAACCGAGAAAGGACTCGTGCCTATAGTATGACATTGTCCTGCCCCTCACAGAATCCTCAGGGTTTCTCTAACCTTCCAAGGTAGGAAACTGAGGCATGTAAACAAACAACGAGGCATCTGGAGCCTGTCCAGTGACTGACTGGGGAAGAGCTAGGCTGGTACTCAGGTTCTGTTTGAGTACACTGTATGGAGCACTCCTTCCCCTGTCCCGAGGAGGCCCCGCAGCCCTGTCATGCCTCTTGTGAGCTCTCTCCCCTCCTCTCAGTTCCAACCTTACATCCAAGGGGGCACCCTTGACTGGGTCACACGCTGCCTCTAGATCCCAGCCCCAGTCCCTGACCCTGCATGTGAGCCCCAGTGATGGGCTGGGCCATTGCAGGACATTGAATCTTTACTTTCAGGGCACGAAAGTCCAGCTTTCCTATCCACTTGCCTCCTACTTGGCCTCTCAGAGTGTAACAAGTTCCCACCAGTGTGGTGACCCATGGGGCTCTCCATGGTCATCAGTCTTGGGTGTGAACTGCAGAAACCCACTTAAAGTGGCATCTTTACAAGCTCAGAGGGTCCCAGAGACTCTGTCAGGACGTCTCCACATCTGTGTCTATCTCTCCCTCCTCTGCAACTCCTTCTGACTCTACACACATGTGGCTGAAAATGACAGCCCTTGCCACATGTGCCTTCACACAGGCCATTGATCAGCAGGGAGCAGTGGATCTCCTAATTCCATTTCCCAGGAGAGAAACTGTCCATCCCAGGCTAGGGTATGCGTTTACCTCAAGCCCATTCATATCTCTGCTGTAATCCAAGGACAAGCAAGAATGGTAGAAATGCAGCCACCAGCCTGTGGCTCAGAGGCAGAGAGCAAGGGTAAGACTGGGCTGTGCCCCAAACTATCTGCTGCAGTTCCTGTTTGCTCAGGGGTGCCATAGGGTTCAGGGAATTCGTGCAGAGGGGGTTTAGGGCTCAGCAGTCATGTGCGGGGGAGCAGAGGACACATTCCTGCCCTGGGGTAGATGGAGGGGACCCCAGAGACCCTACACATTCCTGAGCACATCTGTAGATCTGGCTCTAACCTGACCCTGGGTGCTTGCCTTGCTGGGACTGGTATAGACTGTCCACTTTCTCCTCTCCAGGCTATGGTTAGTAGATGACCACATATAGACAGCCATTGGGGCCCGCACCATTTCAGAGAGAGGGGTCTGTCTGACACACAGGCCAGATGATAAGGGTGAAGACAGTCTCTGTGCCTTGGAGACACTTGTCTCTACTCCTCTTTCCACTGATATGCAACAGGGCCCTGTCCCTGCTGTCATGGCTCTCAACCATAAGACACCACTGCGTGCTAGGCTGACACATGCAGACCAGTCTCCCCTTATGTAGGACATCGTTTGATTTGGTGCACTTCCCAGGTGAATGCCCTCAGTCTTCTTCCTACACTATCAGGGTTCTAGTACCTGCCCCACCCTTCCCAGCCCCTCTGACCACCAAGGAGGGCTTTCCGGGATCTCTTCAGTGACCCCAGAAAATCAATGTTCCTGGTACCCCAACAGAAGGATGAGAGCAGGGAAGTTGAGTCTGGAGGCCAGAGTGACCACAGTTCAGGGTCCCCTGCTGTGAGAAGCATGCCCTGTGCCTGGGCTGCCCTCCAGTCCCCTCGACTGCACACCTGCTCCCAGCTCCTGATCTGCAGGCCTACAGTCCTAGCAAGGCCAGCTAGCCAGCTGGCCCCAGCCTCCTGAGAGGCTGAGAGGGCCAGAGCTGCCAGGCAGCATGCCCAGGAATGTGTAGGGTCCCTAGGGCTCCTTCTCTGTCTGTGTCTCCAGCATGTCTGCACCCCACTGTCTCACACTTTGGGGCTGTCTGGACTCGCCTGTATTTGGTTGGAGTTGTCCCTATGTCTGTCTGTGTCCCTTGCCTTGTTGCTCTGGGTCTGTCTGAACCTGTCTGCCATCTGTCTGTCTGTCTGTCCGTCTGCCCATCTGTCTTCTGGGGTCTAAATTCTAGTCCCAGCCTTGCCTCTGGCTCACAGCATGGCCTGAGCAAGATTCTCTCTAGAAGTATGTGCCCATGCCTCCCCCATCTGTACTCAGGTCCTACCGGGCCACCTGACCCTCCCAAGTCCAGCTTCAAATGTGTGAGAACACCTCATACGACCCTCCCCACCTAGACCAGCCTTTCAGTCACTCTCATATGCTCCTGGAAGACGATTAACCAACCTCAATACCAGCAGGTCTTTGGCCAGGTTTAGCAGAAATTTAGAAACCTGCGCATGTATCTGTAACAACAAAAAGTGGACAATGGCGTCTGTAGGGTCCAGCTGGGTGATCTGAGGTTCTTCTATCTAAAGGAGCATGACCTGGGTGTGAGCAGGCCAAGCGAGTGCCACAGTGGATCCAGAGGGCTCCCTAAAACTGTCCTTGTAGCACAGGGCCAGAGTGCCACATGAAGCAACAGGAGGAGCAGAGCGACTTAACAGCACCTTCTTTCTTTGAGAAGGGGAAGTGTTCTTGTGTGTGTGCTTAAGACGAGACTGAGGAGGAAGGAGAAATGCAGAGCTCAGACAAATTGTTGCTTCCAGGACACAGCATAGGAAAGATGGAAGGGAGGGAGGAAGGGAGGGAAAGGAAGGCCTCCAAATGCTCCTGGGTTTATGCTGTGGTCTGTAGAACCAAGCACCTTGTATAATTGAAAAGAAAAGTTTAATAATTTTTATATTTGAAACAAATGAGGAAAAACGAATCTGGGTGTGGAGCTGGTGGGGAGCCACTGTTAAGAATTGTTGTGGTGACTCTGAAAGTCCTTTCATTCACCCCCATCCTCATGGGAGCCAGCAGAGAGACAAACGAGGAGCTTCCAGAAGGCTTCAGTGGGGACACCGACATAGCCATCTTAAAATTGCTACAGATACAAAGAGAGAGGCAAGTAAATGTAGGCTATTAAAAGAGAAGTAAAAGATCAAATTTTAATGAAGGAAAACCCAATCCAAAAAAAACAGAATCCCGAAGTTTAAGTGTAAATATCGATAGGAACGCATGCCTTAGGTTTCCACTTTTGAAAATGCAAAGCGTCTTGGCGGGTGGTGCCTGCCTGAAGTCTCAGCACTTGGAGAGCAGAGACAGGAGGACTGGGGGTTCTAGGCTAGCTTGATTTACATGAGACTATGTCTCAAAACAAAAATAAGATAACAAGTGTCGTCTGGATAAGAGTTGTGCACCCATGAGGATCTGAATCTGGAACCCCAGCACCCATGTAAAATGCTGGGGGCATAGCCCTGCACCTGTAGGGGGTAGAGGGTTGGAACCAGGAGGATCACTATGTCCTGGTCCCCAGCCTGGCCAATAATGAGCAACTCTGTCTCAAGGGAATGAGGCAAGCACACAAATTAACAAATGAGTTAGTTCACTATGAAAGATCGTCATACTCGAAATGCTGTGAACATCGAGACGGTGAGTACCTCCTGTAAAACTCCACCAAGGGCTCATGAGGTCACAGGGATGGCACAGCAGCAGCCATGGAGAGGCCTCCGAGCCCGCAGCCCCACTGGACGGTGTGTGAATGTTGCCTGCAGGGTAATGACTGCAGTAGACGGAAACAAGTCATCGAGCAGCGCTCCGGTGAGCCTCAGACACAGCCTCCAGCCTCAGGGAGGACAGGCCTCCTCGAGAAGGTGATGGGGTACGGGCATGGATGCCTTCCATCTTCATGTGAGGCTTTGTGATCACAAGCTCAGCCAGCTCTTGTAACTTTATCTGGAAGAACCTGAGTAAATAACGTGAGAGAAATGAAACTTCAGAAAAATTGCTCTTTTGCCTTTGCTATGATGTTGCTGGAACAGTCGGGTGGCAGTCAGGAGGGAAATCCCATGATGGAAGAACTGGACTGAACCTCTGTCAATGCAACATCACAAGGAGGGGCGCCGACTCCAGGCCTTGAAGGTGATGCACCAGGTGGCCAGCTTAGATGCACCAAGTGGCCGTGAAGGGCCTGTTGACTGCCACATGAGGAAACACACCTATTCTAATACATAGAAAATTCTATGAGATGAATGGCTCCATTTCTTTTCTAACCACGTGGCAGGGGGGCAAGAGAAGGGCATGAGAGCTGAGGCATTCTGGATTGCAAAAGTCCAACGCAAGTGAGTCCTAATGTGTGCAGACCCACTGTAAGTAAGATGGCATCTCAGGGGATGGGGAGACCAGGCAGAGCTGAGGCTTTTCTGAGTCCCCTTTGCCATCTGTACAGAAGTGTTTATGTGTAGACTGAGACATGCTGGCTTTCCTTCAAAATATTCCAGTTACTCCCTCCCATGTCATCTCCCCCATACCCCATAAGACCAGAAAGTCTTAGGGATGGAGGAAGGGATGGTCTTGCCCAGGTCCTGCTCAGGGAAGGGCCCTGCAAGACAGACGGGTCATGGGAAAGCTGTTAAGAGTCTTGCTTCAACTGGCACTGGTCATGATTGGAATGGTCACCTTGCAAAAGACAAGGGAAGACTGAAAAGGAGACAGGGCAGGGCTGCTCATCAGCACAGGCTCTACTGGGCTGAGCCCTACAAGCGGCTACAAGCTCCTTGCGATGAAGAGCTCATGCTGTCAGGGCCCCAGAAATCTGCCTTCTAAGAATTTACTCTGAAAGAGTCATTGAGGTTGGTTCTGCAACATAGAGGGCTCACTACCGCTTCCCTATAATGTCACTGGGAATATGTTTTTCTGGATATAAATTTCCTAAACAGCAAGAAATTGCTTATTTTCAATCTCATGAGATGAGAAAGTTCTAGAAAGAAAATCTTGTCTGTTATTGACCTGGACACTTAACAATAGTGAAGATAGAGCTGGAGAAGTCTGTGAGGGATTTGCTGCTCAAACACAAGAACCTCAGTTTTATCCCCTGTGCCCTGTATTTAAAAGCCAGGTGTGGGGTGAACATGTGTAGTCCCAGATCTGGGGAGGTAGAGGGAAGTGGACCCCTGGGCAGGCTGGCCAGCTCTTTCAACTACTTGGCAAATACCAAGCCAATGGCAGAACCTGTCAAAACAAAATAAAATCAAGCAATTCTCCGCGCCCCTCGCCCATCCCCACACAAACCAGAGACTGTCTAGGAGGTTTAGTGGATGGGGGTACTTGTGGCCAAGCCTGACATCCGAGTTCCATCTCTGGGATACACATGGTCGGAGAGAGCGGACTCCCTCAGGCTCTCCTCTGATCTCCACTTGACACACGCACACAAATAAATGGATGTTATCAAATATTTTAAGTAAAAAGCTAAAACCAAAACCAAGGCGAACAGCTCCTAAGAAAAGCTGTTGGAGGTGGACCCCTGACTTGGACACACAGGACACATACACGCACCCAAGCCAATACAGAGCTATGCGCAGTGACACAGGAACAGGAAAGATGGTAAATTTATGTGCTGTGTATCTTACCACCACTGAATATGTAAAAGGGGTTGGCTGTGTTAAGTAGTGAGATATATCAGAAACTGCACCACAGAAGAAAATAGGCAAAGAGCCAGATAGGCCAAGTCGTAAAGGCAGCATTTGCCTGAACTGGGTTGCTTTTTATTTGTTTGTTTGTTTGTTTGTTTGTTTTTGAGACAGGGTCACAGGTATTCCGGGCTGACCTCATACTTGCTATGGTGCTGTGACTTTGAACTCCTGATTCTCCTGCCTCCGTCTCCCTACTGTGGTCACAGGTATGTGCCACTGTGCTCTGCTTTGGGTACAGAGTGTCAAGCTAGTCTGGAAAGGAGGGTATCATACCTAATGCTGAAAGACAGGCTCAAGAAAGCTTTACTTTTGGACTAAGGAGATGGCTCAGTCAGCAAAGCGCTGACCTTGCAAGCATGAAGACCTGAGTTCTACTCCCTAGCACTCATGGAAAAGTCAGGTGTGGTGGCACTCATCAGTAACCCCAGCCCTGGGGAATCAGAGACAAGAGCTCATTGATCAGGCACCCTGGTCAGTCTATGAGCTTCAGGCTCAGCGAGGGATCTATTTCCAAAAGTAAGGTGGAAATAGATGAAGACACACCTGATACAGATACTGATGCTGACCTGTGGCTCCATCCACATTCACATGTACACAAATGTACCCAGACATTATGCCCAGACACACACACACACACACACACACACACACACACACACACACACACACAGAGAGAGAGAGAGAGAGAGAGAGAGAGAGAGAGAGAGAGACAAAGAGACAGAGACAAAGACAGACAGAGAGACAGAAACAGACAGAGAAAGACAGTGTTAGAGAATTTCAGGTTTTCAGGTCAGTGGCTGGAGAGATAGCCCTGTGGTTAAGATCACCAGCAGTTAGGCCAGGTGATGGTGGCACACACCTTTAATCCCAGCACTCTGAAGGTGGACACAGGTGGATCTCTGTGATTTCTAGGTCAGCCTGGTCTACAGAGTGAGTTCCAGGACAGCCATGGCTAAGCAGAAAAAACCCTGTTTTGGAAAAACAAAACAAAACCAAACAAACAACAAAAAAGAGCACCAGCAGCTCTTCCAAAGGACCCCCATTCAATTCCCAGCACCCACATGGCAGCTTACAGCTGTCTGTAACTCAAGTCCCAGAGAATCTAAAACCTTCTTGGGGCATCTGTGAGCAAGCATACACAGAAATACATGCTGGCAAAACCCCATACACATAAAAATTAAAACAAACTTCAATGTCAGGCTAATCGCATTCACCTTTTGCAAATAGGGAAACTGAGGGAAAGAGATGGAGCAGGACTTGGGGGCTTGGATCTCCCATCCTAGGCTGATCTCTGGTCTGTGGTGTCCACATTCTGGGGTGTCTCCTTCTCCCCTCCAGCTGGTCTATGGAGTACAATAGTGGCTGTTGCATAGAGCCACTTATAATGCTGTGGCCTGTGGTGTCTGTTGCAGGCTGTTGATGGAGAAGTGGGCGGATGACAGCCGGGACTGTGGTCATCACTGGGGGCATCTTGGCAACTGTGATTCTGCTCTGTATCATCGCGGTTCTGTGCTACTGTCGGCTTCAGGTACTCCAAAGGGACGGGCAAGGGGACCTGGCTGGGGTGGAGCCTGAAGGGTGGCTCTTCAGGGCGAGCCCCCAAGAAGGCAGAGAGGGCCAGGATAGAGTGGAGGAGAATGCAGTCAGACTTCAGGGGAGATGCCCACCAACGGGACTGGGGTATCTCTGTACAGTTCAGTGCCGAGCTGCCCAACTCACTCAGGGCTTTCGTTGAAGCTCAGAGAGAGAGAGAGAGAGAGAGTCAAGGACTTGGCTAGTGGCACACAGCTACCCTTCAGGAGAGCAGGGGTGAAGAGTGTGCCGCCTTGTGTACCCCTCCCTGCCTGGGCTTTGGCAGCTCCACATCTTCCTGAGAGGAGGGAGCACCTGAGTCCAAGGCACACCCAGTGCCTAAGACTCAACTCCAGGATCTGAAATGGCTTACCCACCTCTGCCGCTTTCAGGTTTCTTACCCAACGGTGCTTCAGTTTCCCTGCCTGCGGGTTGGAAATTAGACTCACACATCTAGCTGTGTGGATGAGGCAGATAAGCGAGACATCGCGGGGACCTCAGCCCGCAGCGGGCTGGGGCGGATGCTGGGGCGGATGCTGGGTGGTGGCTGGCGGCACAGGGGCCACAGGGGCCGGAGGTGACTGAGCTGAGCGGGGCCACCCCACAGTCTTGAGGGCTACACTGGTCAGCGCTGGCGGGGAGTGCGCCGTGGTCACGTGGCCTCTACCCACAGTATTATTGCTGCAAGAAGGACGAATCCGAGGAGGACGAGGAGGAGCCCGACTTCGCCGTGCACTCGCACCTGCCACCCCTGCACTCCAACCGCAACCTCGTGCTGACCAACGGGCCTGCTCTCTACCCGGCTGCCGCCACCTCTTTCAGCCAGAAGTCTCCACAGGTGCGAGCCCTGTGCCGCAGCTGCTCCCACTACGAGCCGCCCACCTTCTTCCTGCAGGAGCCAGAGGACGAGGACTTTGAGGGTGTCCGCAACGGCGGGGGCCGAGTGGCCTACAAAAGCATCAGCCAGGAGGACGTGGAGCTGCCCCCCGCGACCTTCGGGGGCCTACAGGCGCTCAACCCCAACCGCCTCTCTGCCATGCGGGAGGCCTTTTCCCGAAGCCGCAGCGTCAGCACCGATGTGTGACAAGCCTCCGCACTGCCTAGGCATCCAGCCCCGGGAGGTCTTGAGATCATGGCAGGATCCCCATGGCACACCCTGGCCCCATGCCCAGACCTCTGCTCAGTCACGTCTTCCCTGTATCCCTGTCCTAGGGCCTCTAGGCATGGGGAACCCCCAGGCCCTCTACAAGAATAAAGCCCAATGAACCGGGTGTGGCAGCTGTGGGTGGGGACAGCTGGTACAAGCAGGGAGGCAGGGGTCAGGAGGGTAAGGCAAGGCTGTTTTGGGGCACGGGGGCCGGGTCCTGTTCCCAGGATGTAAGAAGATGTCTAATGTGAACCCCAGCAACTTGCCTGTCTCTGGCTTCATGGCTTTAGCCTGTCACCCCCCCACCAGGCCTTGGGCTACCTACCTGCTCAAGGGAACAGTGGCCTCACTGGCTACCAGTGGCCCTACAAGCATGAATCTTCCTTAGAGACCATGGACCAAATAAATCTTCTGTCCCTTCACCGTGTCTCCCTTTCCCATCCTTCTCCTCGCCCTCTCTCCATCCCTTCTCCCGGCCTCCTGGTCTCATAACCCTGAGCCTAGGAGACAAGCATCCTCCCCAAGCTTGAAATACCCATTGCTCTGGCCTCCCTGAAGATGGACAAGTCTCCCTGCTGAAGGGACAGCTTAGGAGACAGCAGTGTCCCGGGACGCTTGCTCTACCCCGATCTGCTTTTCGATGAGATAAGAGGCACAGGCACAGGGGACACTACTCTGGGAAGGGTGACACTAAAATTGATACAGCCAGTACTTACCCTAAACCCAGTCTACCGACAGACACTTCCAGCCGGGTTAGAGATGCACTGGAGGTGGCCAGCTGTGCACGAGGGGTCTCGGGTGTGACTCTCGGGCAGACCATTGCATCCATGGCTTGCATCCCCATACATGCAGTGGGGCAGGGCTGAAGAAAGCCCTTTGAACTCTGGTCCTCAGTGGGAACTGAGGTCCCTGGGGGAAGCTGAGCTGTAGATCGTCCACTTTCTGATTTCTGCTTGGAATGAGGCCCCAGGCCCGCTAGTCAGAGCGGGCTGCCCCTGTGTGGAGGCCTCATCTCCACCCATGCTGCTCCAAGCCCTCCACTGGTTGAGGAATTGGTGCCCCAAGCCCAGGACCCCAGCCGTCAGGAGTCCAGCTCTCTGCTCTGAAAGAGGCACCATTTTTGGCAGCATAGCCTCAAGAGTCTCTACCCCTTGGGGCCCTATTTCATCCCCAAGTCCGGCAGTGGAGCCCAAGGGAGCAAGTGCCCCCATGAAGGTGCCTTCCTATAAGACAGTGGCCACTCCTGAGTCAGATGCCACAGCAGGGCCCACCACACTTACTACAGGCAGCTGAACCGTGCTCCTGGAGACCTGCTGCCATTGGCTTTCCTAATTTTTGTCTCCCTTTCTTTGTCCTGCCTCAGTTTGGTCTTGCTAACAGAACTCACCCTTAGAATCACAGAAGTCCCTAACCTACCCCTTTCCCCTCTAATACCTCTGTCCCATTCTACCCATGGCATCTGTCCCTTGCATCACTTGGGGTATCTATGAGTGAGGTAGGGAAGGGTGCTCTGCGCTGTTCTGTTTTTTTGTCTCTATTCCTCCCCCTTTTAACCCTCCATCTCTGTACAGATCCATAAACATCTTCGAGGTGAATTAAGCATCTATCCCTACCAGTTCACTCAACACCACCATGGGACCTGCCAGGGATCCACCCAGCACCTTGAAAGAAAAAAGCAAAAGCCAATAAATTTGTTTCCCACACCATGGCACTAGGCTGCTTGTCTGTCCATCCATGGGTACCTTCTCAGGAATGA
Organism: Mesocricetus auratus; assembly: GCF_017639785.1. Taxonomy (NCBI): domain Eukaryota; kingdom Metazoa; phylum Chordata; class Mammalia; order Rodentia; family Cricetidae; genus Mesocricetus; species Mesocricetus auratus. The sequence goes on from NW_024429189.1 coordinate 4,708,256, forward strand.
GATGGAGTCTACCTTCCCAGCCCAGCTGGTGAGTTCCAGCTCTACCCAGAGGGGCTGTAACAGCTTTCAGGCAAAGAGGGCATCATAACAAGCCACCCTTGATCTCCAGTGCCCCCGGTGGCCTTCAAGGTCGTTGTTAACCAACCTGAAGAGCAGATTGAACACGACGGGCTATGCTTCTTGAGGACAAGTGGCTGACTGTCCCTGAGCTGGCATCAGCGTAGTGGTGCACTCAAAAGAGATGAAGCTAGCCAGTACTGGTGGTGTACCTGACACAGCCCAGCATAGTTAGGAATAAAGGCCAACAGAGAGGGAGGAAATTGGGAGGAAGGAGCCGGGCAGAGGGGTAACGATGGGACTCGGGTGTGGCAGAGACTCCAACCCCCAAGACACAAGGAAATTGCTCTGTCGGAGCCCAGCTGATGACCTGAAGAACAACCGTCTCCCAAACTGCTAACTTCTGGGTTTGGGGGAAGAAAACAAAATCTGTAGGAGCAGCTATCTTGATTCAGTCCCTGTGGTACAGGCACCCAGAGAAGCAATAACACACTGGGCTGCGTTGCTGCCTCAGGTTCCCCCCAAAACCCTAAGCCCTTCAGGAACAGAGCTAAGCGGCAGACCTGTCCAGGGCAGACTGACCCCAAAGCACAGGAGACAGCCACCAGCCTCTCTGCTACCTGGTCCAGAGGACTCCTCGGTGTTGAGACTAACCAAGGCCATCTCAGACTAAGCCCCGTCTTCCCCTGCCTCACTGGAGGCTGTGTGTGTGTGCATGTGTGTGCATACCCGCATGTGTGCGCTGTTTTCTTTTCCACTCTCTTCCACTCAAGAAAAGCCGGACTGAAGCAGCACCTCCCAATAGTCCCCTGGTGTCTCTGCACCCACAAGGAGCCATCCTGATGTGGGAAGCTGTGCATGTGGCCCTGAGGATGGTCCTCAGGGAGTTGTAGATGGCCTTACATGAAACCTGAGCCCACAGTTCCAGGTACTCTTGACCCTATCCTGTATCTTCTAGCGTTCCTGTTCCCTCTGCCCCCCCCCCCAGCATTCCTGTAACCCTGCGATCCATCCCAGCCATAAGCCCCGGACCGAGGGCAGCTAAAAAGAGGCTAGAGATTCATGCAAGATTCTACCTCAACACTGCCCCGCGGCTCGCGGCACCCGTCTGTGCACACTCCTTGCTCTTCTGGGTGCCTTTGTCTGTTTTCTGCCCTGATGCCGCCCATCTCTGCACCCACTGTCCAGCAAAGGACCCTGTACAGCCTCCCTGAAGCTTCTGAGGCTGCCCACCGTTCCCGCCCCAAGTGAGTGAAACCCCAGCACACTGCCATAAATACAGCCACTTTATTAACATGCACCAGTGAGTAGTGAGGAGGGTGGCAGGGACACCGCAAGAACAGGGGCCGTCCCTTCCATCCAGCACAGGAAGTCCAGGAGGGGAGGCACGGCGGCACTAATGCCTTAGGACGGGGTACCTTCAATACTTCCAGAGCCAGGGGGCAGCCTGGGCTCCTCAGCTGACCCAAGACCCCTCCTTGCCCAAGGTGGCCAAAGAAGGGAGACTCTCTCCTTCCTGGGTCATCTGCAAGTCACTTTGAGAGGGTTCTTCCTCCTCAGAGAAGGGCCTGGAAAACGGGCAGGTACTGCCTACTCTGGGCCCTCTCGTGTGGGCGCAGACACAGGATCCTAAGAGTTCATGCACAGCCTCCAGCAGCAGGAGAAGGGGCCGGTGGGCACCGGAGGCTCTCTCCCAAGGCAGAGACAGGGCCGCAGTGTCAAAAGCCCCTTCTTGTCAGTTGTGCTCTGTGTCACGTCTTCACAGCCCAGGATCTCCTGCAGGGTGGGCGTCCGGCGAGAGCCCCAGGCTGGGGTGCTCAGGTCTCAGGGGCTATAGCACCAGCTAGGAATGGGGAGGCCTGCAGGAGCGACAGCAGGCTTTGCTGTAGTACCAGTGGCTGCAGAGGTTCACTTTGATGGCCAGTGCGCAGTTGGTGCCCGGCTGGTCCTGGCAGCTATCATCTGGGGACAGGACACAATACAAGGGGGAGAGATGAAATGCCAGGAGATCCAAGGGGAACAGCTCCTGGGGTCCCCAACTCTTGCCTCATTGAGGACATCCCAAGAGTCACAACAGAACAGGTCAACAGATGAGCCTCCCAGCCTAGGTCCAGAGCACCCCAGCTACTACAGATTTTCAGTTCTGTGTCTCAGCTATCCCTTTATTAGTCCAAGTCCCTCTCCAGGAAAATATTGACCTCACTAGGTGGTTTAATCTGATCACTTGGGGGGTAAAACCTTAGGATTTGGGAGAGTCCCTGGTCCCTTCTGAAAAGTCCAAGCCCTTCCAGGGCCTGTGGGTTCCTGTCTCCACGCATCAGTATTCCCAAAAATATAATCCACGTGCCCCTGCATTTGGCATCCACTTTGGAGACTGGACCTTGTCTGTCTTTCCAAGCCCAAGCAAGAAACCACGTAGCTCCTGCCTCCCTGCCTCCTGAGAGTCGTACCTGCTGCTCGGGTCAGGTCGTCCCGGTCCCTTGTTCCACAGTTTACCCCAACCAAACTTCAGATCAGTGCTTTTTCCAAGACACAGGTCTTTGCATGTGTTCCCAGAGTCCCAGGCAGGCCTCCCCCTCAGAGAAGACCGCTCCTGAAGATGCACCTGTGCATTTCTCTAGCTGCTTCCTTTGACTAATGCCTGTGGGTCCTCTAGACCCTAGCTCTGCCCACAGCTCCCGCTGGCCCCCACCCTGTGCACAGACTCTTTTTTTCCTCACCTGGGGGCTCTGTGGGACATGGCTGCAGGTCACAGGCCTGCCTGCCGACGGGCTTCACCAACGGGTCACATCCTCGGACAATGTCGGTTCCCTGATAACACTTCACGTCTCTCATCCTCACGCCTACCCCACATGTCTTGGTGCACTGGTGTGGGACAGACAGACAGACAGACCAGTGGGTACACAGCAGGGCTCCGCATGGTAACAGAGACAGGGAATCTCACCGCCCAGCATCCTTCCTTCTGCACCCTAACTGTCCATAGGCTGGCCCAGGACACACCCGCTCCTTGGAATCTGGAGCCTGCGCTGGGGTTGAGCAGAGGTGACTGGAGGGAAGGCACTGTCTGGCTTCTCGGCCTCAGTTCTCCTGGCTCCATTATGAGAGGGTTCCAGCCATGACCTGATGGGTGCTCAGGTTCCATCTGTCCCAGATTAGTGACACAGAGAGTTTGCCATGGACCAATCAATGCAATTTCCAGGGCCACCACACTGAGTCCAGATGTTCCCCTCAGAAAGCCTGCTGAGCTGCCCAGAATACCAGGGACAGCTGTTGACCCCAAATGCCCTGGTGTTCCCCTGCCAAGATCCCGTAGGCAGTGGTTCCCTGATGTGGTGACCCCACATCACCCAGGCGTGCCTTGAACCTGAGGTATGGGGAGGCCCCTACCCCAGGCTCACCCTAGTCTGGTTACCAGACACAGCCGATGAAGGCTGGCACGAGGCCACCCGCCTGCTCACCAGCCCTGAGGAGAGGAGAGGCTGGCTTGGCACAGGGGATCAGAGGACGCTCTTCCTTTGCAGAGGCCCCTGAAGATAAGTGGGCTCCCAGCAGGTCCTAACACCTGCTTCTCTGTCCCTGGATATGGATGGGACAGAACAATTGGGTGAACACTGATCTGATGCATCACGACGGGGCAGCTATAGGGAAGGACACTGCCCCAGCCAGGAGCAGAAAGCGCAGACTCCCTTATATCCAGCATAGTGTTCCATCTGCTCCTGCTATCTCCTCAGGGCAATGTGGGAAGCACCCCTTGCTCACGGCTACTTTGGGGATCCTCCTTATTTATCCTCCTCCCCTCCCATTGTCCAACTTGGTCCTTGACTTAGGCTCTGTCCACACAGCTACCCTAAGACCAACGTTATTCTCAAAGTACATGAATTATTGGGCTGCTCTGACCACAGCCAGACCTCCAGCTAGGCCTAGTCAGTTCAGAGGGGATCATCACTTCAGAGGTACCTAGTGTCTCTACCTGCTTCCCCTAATGATACTTGCTGGTCCTCAAGCTCCGCCGCACACCCTCTAGGCAATCGCAGCCCTACCTCCCTTCCTCCTTACCTTCAGGGTGATGGGAATTGGTGGGCACCACAGTGTGTGTGTGTGTGTGTGTGCGTGTGTGTAAGAACTCTGGAGTTCCCAAGCCCATGCTTGAGAAGGACAGCAGCTGGGGCCTCACCTCACAGAGCCCTTGGACTTTCAAGTCTTGAATTTGTAACCCATCCATCCCAGAATCTGAGCCCAGATAGGACATATGTGTTGGGGTATTGGACACTATAGAACATCACAATGGAGGCTCTGGGCTCCAGGCCCCATCTGGTACTCTACTACAATTCCTAAGCATTCAGAATTGACCTATGCGGGAACCAAAACCACAGACAGCTTGAAACCCTTGGTTACCCAGTCCTGTCCCGTCCTCTGCCTTCCCCAGGGATGCTTAAAGATGGTTCTGGACTCCCCTTATCTTGCACAGGACAGATGCTGTTGCTATGGGATGGCGAGGAGGAGGAAACGGCATGTAGATGTTGATGTGCGTTAACAGAAGCTGGCGTCTAGGTATGACTGTGTCTGTGGTGTTAGGAAGGCTGGGGATGCTGACATACCTCAGGGAGTGACGTGACTCCTCAGGCAGGGTGAGGAGCAGCTGAGGTGCAGTTACCTCGATGTAACCATCCGAGGTTACACAGGGAACCCCTCCCACCATGTGGGCAGAGGACCCTCTCATCCTCCTACTCACTGCTTCTCTGCCTATCCATCGCTTGCCTGTGAATTGAGGCTACTCACGCCTTAGGCTCCTTGCCCTGGACTCCTGAGATGGACCAGTTTGCACCCCTTCCCTTTGCAGAGTCCTCAGCCCCATGTCTAACACTCCTTAAACTCGGGCCCCAAGCTGGAAAACTCTTGTCAACTTCAGTTTCTTCCTCTCGGTAAGTAACAATTGGAAAAGAGATCTGGGGACAAGTGCTGGGCCGCAGCTGCCCTCAGTGACCTCTGTGGCAACAGGTGACGGTCAGAGAGCTCAGCTCTATCCTGCCTTACGTGCTAAGGAGCCTGTAGAACGGAGCAAGGGGTCCGGACAGCCTGCTGCTCTGCCCTCTGACCTAGGGCTCACATTCTGCCACTTGTATGCCCAAGTCTCATGCCTCTGCCTTAGCCATGCCTCAGCCAATCTTACCCTCTGTGTCCACCGGGACTGCACTACCCTTTGGAGAATATCAGGCATACTTGCTACCAAACACAATGCTTAAAAGCCTCATTTTTTTTTTAAGCCAAAAGTGACCAGGCTCAGACAGGCACACAAAAAGAGCTGTAGGGACACCAGGATAAGATCAGCAAAGGCTTCCAGGCAGTGGTGGCTCTCCACCAGCTGATCTAGAAGCATCTGGGGGCAAGCGTCCTGGCTGACTGAGGCTTGGAGGAAGGCTTGATGGGCATGGGCCAAGATGGAAGTTACGTGGCAGGATCAGCACCTAGGCCTGGCTTAAAGCAGCTGTGTGTGTGTGGGGGGGGGGGGGGGGGGAGTTGCTCACCTCTGACCAGGGGCTGGTGTACCACTTGAAGCATGGTCTCTCAAAGCACGTGCTCTCCTCAGGGGGCTTCCTGGACAGCCCACACTCAGGACCACTGCGCATCTGAGGCTTCCCATTGGCCAGCTCCATGCAGAGAACCAACCGCTTTTTCACGCCACGCCCACAGGTAGTATTGCACTGAAAGGGGCCAGACAGGATGGGTCAGTGACCCCGAAGCCCAGAAAACCAGAACCTGACACAGCACCCCTGGTGGCCAAGGCTCCGTCAATGATATCTGGGTAAAAGGCAAGGGCTTTCAACAGGGGAGATTGGCTGACGACTCTTTGTTCGGTAACCGTTTGGCCCCATCCAGATTTGATCAAAAGCAATCAGGCCCAAACCATCTGTTTTGAAACAAATTGGCTAATGTAATTTGGCCAAGGATGATCAGGCCAAAATCAATTCTGCAGAAAGCAATTTGGCCCAAGATTATTTAGTTAACAGTGGCCTGCCTGAAAAACACTGACTGAGAGCAATTGTCTGAAATGGCAAGTTAGTGACAAGGACATGTTGGGGCAGAAGACAAATGGGTTGTGATGGCGAAAGGTCATCAAGACCCTGTGGGCTGAAAGTGTGTGCAACCAACACACCCTGTCTCTTTGTGTCCACCAGAGCAGGGCTCAGAGAGAAACTCTGCGGGGGTCCTGCAGACATCCCCGGGGGAGGAGACAGGAAGCGGCCTTACTATCTCTTTGACCTTTTTTTCCAAGTTAATTATTAGTTAATTGTTCTTCATAGCTTGTCATGAATTCCTCCCTGTGACCTGCTGTTGACACTCGGGCCACTTCTCCCCATCCCCTCTGTGATCCAGAGAGAGGCTCCACGCAGACCCCAGGATACTCACCCTCTCCCAGTCTTGAGCCAGCCAGTGGGCCGGGCAGTTCTTGTCCCCACAGGGGTGGATGGCCAGAGGCTTCGTCTCCATCTGGCACTGAGACTCCGGGACTACCCGTCCATCGCTGGTCTTACAGTACACGTGCCTGATCGTCCGGCCCTGCCCGCAGCTTCCGCTGCACTGGAATAAGGAGCCACAGGGCCCGGTTGAAGCAGGGACCATCCCGCAAGCCCCCGACCCGCATCATCCCCGAGTAAGAGAAACAGCCTCCAGGGCAGTGCAGGGGAAGCAGTTTCCACGGTAACCGCTTTTGAAATAACATTTCTGCTCTAATTACAGAAATAACATGTTCAGTGCAAAACACACACAGAGAAAAGCACAGCTCAAAAGGTCACCCGAGCCCCCGCCGCAAGAGAGGACCCTACCTAGCAGATGAGCAGCCCTGTTCCAGATGAGAGAAACAGATGGAGACAGAGACAGGAAGGGAAAGTAAGCAGAGAGACAGAGCCGGGGGAAGGCATGCACACTGGAAGATGGGGAGAAGGAGATATGTAGTCACAGGAGGTGGAAACAGAGGTGCCATAGTGGGATGGTTATGTCCACTCTGGTTTCTGGGCAGGGGTTTGAGTCCCTGGAAGAGTGGAAGGGGGGTCATTGTACTTTTCTCCTGGTGCCTTCACTACAGATAGATGGGAAAACTGAGGATCAGAAAGGCGAGGCCTCAAGGTCAGGGACCCGTCACTAGCCCCATGCCCCGAATCTAGCCTCACCGGTCCCCAGTCTGACACAGTCCATTGGCGGTCACAGGGAGGCCCTGTGCAATTCTTCTCTCCCACAGGCCTGGTGCTGGGGTCACACAGTTTCTCGTCCTCGGAGCAGCGGATGTCTCTGGTCACGACGCTGCGCTCTCCACACTTGGCTGTACACTGCGAGGAAGCCGGGGTGGGAAGCCTCATGACGGGTCTGTTCTCGGGCACGGGCCTCCACCCCAGCAGCGGCACACTCTCACCTCTGACCACTCAGACATCTCCCACTGTGGCCCACAGGCCGGGTTGCGGCATATCTTGCGCTCCTCGGGCCGCACGGCCTCCGTGGCCTCACACAGGTCGCTGTACACGGAGCTGTCAAAGCCAGGGGACAGCATCTTCCAGCAGCGCACGATGCGGAACTGATGGCCCTCACCACAGGTGCGTGAGCACTCGCTCCAGCTGCTGGTCTCCCACCTGCCTCAGGAGTGAGGACAGCCCTCAGTGGCCCCAAATCACACAGGCCAAACCGGACTGGAGGGAGGTGAGACCAGCCAGTGGGGACTGTGCCCATGATAACCCTGTGTTAGGTAGCCCTAAGCAGAATGTCAGGAGAGTGTCCTGCAGGTACCCATGGCCTTCAGGGACCTGGCCACCTTCACCAACCCTCACCTCCAACCCTTCCTCCTTTGTCCTTTCTGTCCCCTGCTCCCATTCCGTCTACTCTTCAGGTTCATACTCCAGTGTCCCGGAGCCCCAGACCTCATTTGCCCTGCGGGGTCACACAGGTGACCGTGGCCCCTTCTGGACTCTGATTCTTCGTGGCAATGGTGGAAGTCCAGCTCTACACCCAGAGAAGGCGTCTCCAGTGTGCAGGGTGACCACCCATCTCCAACCCTATGCTGTGTGGGGTTATAAAAGACTGTGTTCCTCCATGCAGGTCCTCTGAGAAGACATACTTGGAGAAGAATCTAAGTCAAGTGCAGGCCAGCTCTGTGGTCTTTTGTTCCAGAAAGGAACAAATGCTCAGATGTAGCAGCCGGAAGAAAAGAAGGAATGTGGCCATGTTGGGGAGCCAGAAATACATGGCTCCTTGGAAGCAACACCAAGGCTCCGCTTCTGCCTTGAAGACAAGATAAGAGGCATGGGGGCTGGAAAGATGAGGCTCCACTCATATTTCAGGGATGTGGGTCTTCCCTAGCTTATAGAGATCCTAGCCTTGTAGGTCAGCCCAGGTACAAAGACAGCCCTCTAGAATAGGGAGCAATGTGGAAAACACATTGTGGTGGAAAGTATTTAGTGACCATCCCATGTGCTCTGCTCTGCTCCCTACATGGTCCCACAGCTTAGCTCATAACAGGAGCAAAGCAGAGCGTGTGCGTGTGTGTGCACACGCACACACACACACGCGCACACACACACACACACACACACACACACACACACACACGCTCATTCTGTCACCCAGCTGGGTGCTCAAGGACAGGTACCTGGGCTGGCACTCCCTCCCAGCGCAGAATTCGTGGACAGGCTCAGGACGGGTCAGGGCATCACAGTAGCTGTCATCCACCTCCACACCATCATAGCGAACACACATGGCATACGTGGACATGACTCCTAGGTTTGGAGCAACGCGAAAGTCCGTAAACTGTGTGGTTAACAGCAAATACCTTACAGTCTTGGATGGGTCACATGACCACTCAGAGATCTCTGCTTCTTGGGTTGGGGATAGTAATAACCTAGATCTGGAGGTGGGGAAGCTCTGTGGACCAGAGTCTCAGGATCTGACCTCTGACCTCTTTCTTTGCCCAGCTAAGGCATCTCGCTCACCTGCTACAAACCTAGATGAGCCTTTTGGAGGCAGAGTAAGATACACCCAGGTATTCTGATGTGCATCTGTCTGTTAAACCCCACTGTAGGATATGAGCAGGCAAGCAGGTAGGAAAAAACAAAAACATTGCAGCACTTGATAGCCCTGCTCAAGATATCAGACTAGGAGCCCCAGCTCTTACTGAAGATCTCCTAACTAGCACCTCCATGTCTTTAACTACCTCTGTGGCTTTTCTGGGATTCCTGAATTCTAAAATCACTTGGGAATAGGGAGGGATACACACATTAAAAATAAAAAGACTTCTCCCAACCATATGGATTTCCTGGACCTACCTCCTACACCTAAGAGCAAGCCTGCATGTGGGCTGTCTAAAGGGTGAGTATGCCCTGCCCCAGAGCAAGGTATACCAGGATTGTGCGTGGCTGGGGAAAGCCAGTGTGGAGCTGTATGCGTAAGAGCCTCCTGGGGTTTTCGGAGCATCTGCCTTCCCAGGGTATCTGAACCCCAGTGGCTTCTGCTGCTCCAAACCCCAGTCCTAGACAGAACCATGGAGCCTGTGAAGAAGCCATGTGTGTGTGTGTGTGTGTGTGTGTGTCTGTGTCTGTGTCTGTGTCTGTCTGTCTCTCTATCTCTCTGTCCCTCTTTGTGTGTGTCTGTATGTGTGTGTGTCTGTGTGTTTGTGTCTGTGTGTCTGTGTGCATCTGTCTCTCTGTCCCTCTGTGTGTGTGTCTGTGTGTATGTTTGCCTATCTGTATCTCTCTCTGTCTCTGTGTGTGTGTGTGTGTGTGTGTGTCTGTGTCTGTGTCTGTTTGTTTCATGAAAGCCAAGCCAGGCTGCAATTACTGGCTCCTCCCCGCCAGCACTGGGTTGTGCATTCTTCAGCCTGCTGGGAAAGGAGGCAGCTTCCTGGCCAGGTCTACTTGGAACATTTCAGGCCTCAAAGACACTAGTTCTGGGACCCAGAGACATACAGACAGGGCTGGAGACTTGTGCAGCTGCCCCAAGTACCTGGTTATGCATTGACATGGAATGGAAACACACAGCAGGGCCAACCAGACTCGTCATGGCCCCAGATTGCTCATCTCCAGAATGGGAAATTTCCAGAAAGGCTACAAGATCAAAATGCCACTTTTCTGGGCCCCTTTTCCTTACACCTGTCTTGAGCAGGGAGCTTTCAAAACTTCCTAAAACCACAGAGCCCTTACCTTGTTCTGAAGTGGGCTTTGCACCCTGATATATGAAACAGACAAGACCAGATGTCCATCCCCAGTAATGGTCCTACCAATTTCCTTGATCCTGGGAAGTTTTGCTGTGCCCTGGGAGATTGAGGGACAGTCTAGGAGCCATACTCCAAAGCCCAGTCCAAGACATTTAGGAACAGCATTGCCGTTCCAAAAGAACAAACTTAAGACCCTCACATGGATGGGCTCAGGGTGCAGAGAAGACAGGCCCCACAACCTAGCCCAGCCTTGAGAAGGGGTTTCAGCATGAGGAAAGGGGGAGAGAAGCCGGTGCGCCCAGGACTCTCTACAGGTCATCTGCAGACATCGTGTGCACCCACAGCTGGCAAAACCCACATACCGTGGCCTGGCTTTTCAACAAGGTTGCAGCTGTGCACATCAAATTGAAGTCCTGGCAACACAGGGTTTTCCAAGCAACTAATGAGGTTAGGCAAAAGGGGGCCGAGACAGTGAGTTGTCCACAGTGTGGACCCTTCTCTGTCCTTCCTGTTAGTGTTACTCAATTGGGTCAGTGCCTCCTAAGGTGACAGAAGCCTCTCTGCTTCTGATATTTGTCTAAAGCAGAACTCATCCCTTCCCTAATATCAGATCTGTCCTATTTCCTTTCTTCTTGTGTCCTGCTCTGCACTGTGGGCAGCATACAACAGCCCAGCTTCCTGTCCTGGCCACTGTGTAAGTGTTGAAAGACAATAGTGTCATGCTCTCCCTGGAGACATCATCTAGCAGGACTCATTCATCAGGCCCCTTGCCACCAAGACTGCCTCAACCTGGAGACATCTCAAGTGATGTCACCTCCCCAGCTTCCAGAAAGTTTCCACTGTCACAACACATGGGAAGTCCCACAGCCAGGGTGGCTAGAAGGATCCATAGTGTGCCCACACCCAGCTTCAACAGGCTGCGAGAAGCTGAGGCCACAGCACCTGCCATGAAGTTTGGTCCTGTGAAAAAGGCAGGTCACAGGGCTCATCTGGGCTGCTTCTGGGCTAGTGCCAGCTTCAGCCTTGCCTTGGAGCCCTACAGTGGGGCAATGGTGCTCAGTGGCTGAATTTATACGAGGCTGGTTGTTTCTTCTCATTTATCCCACAAGCACCTTTGCCAAGGCAGATTCCATTTTACAGCTAGAAGTCAGTAGCAATTTGCTGAGAGCCTGGGGTATGATACAGTAGTCAGTGTGGTTCAAATGCTCCCCCACCCCAAGCTGTTTGCTTGCTTCCAAATTGTTGAGTACAGGGCATCGTTGCGCGTTTGGGGGCAGGGCCGGCGTGAGCAGAACCTCAAAGCTGAAGGTCCCCCATCTTCACTATGAAGAATCCCTCTCCTGAGATGTTAGAGAATAGTTAAGGCTGACAGAGGGGCCTGGACCTGATTGTCATTCTGCATGCCGTGGGAACGAGGGTGCTCTTGGGACCCTCCAACTCCTGCCATCCCGTTCCTCCTCCCAGACCAAGAAGCCAGGCAAACTCCCAGGAAGTGGGTTGGGACGGAAGAGAATGGAGAGCCTCTCAGGCTCAGAGAAGGCGCCCCAGTGGCTCTGGGCTCAGTACCTGTGGTGCATGTGGCGCTGCAGGGCTCATGGGATGAGAGCTTCCATCTGTACATGTCAGCTGGGCTCACACCTTGTTTGCGCGCCTTGGGTCTGGTCCTGAAACAAGGTCAGAGAGTGTGGTAAGAGAGCTAGATGCCCGGAGACTTCCTTCTCAAGCAGATGGACGCCCCTCCGAGGCTCCACTCTCCTAAAGACGGTGCCCTCTATGAAGCCCAGGGCTCCCACCCCTAGAACAACAACAAAGAGACACACATGTTGGCACTGAGCGTGCATTTCCCGTCTCAGGAACCGAACGAGCACTCTGTTGGTTCAGAGGCACCCTGAGCCATGAGGGGACTCACCAACATTGCAACCGCCTCTTTAGCCCTCACACGCTTCTCGCCGCATCTCACATCGGCCAGCGGATTCCTTCTTCCCACCCCAGAAGGAATCTCAGAAGGCCCCTGGGGGCTGAGATGTTCCAGAATTTTCCCCAGCTGCTGCCCTCAGCTGCGGTTCTGATGAATGGGGACACCAGCCATTCAGCTTCCAATTTTCAAACTCACAAAGCCCAGCTGCAGGAGGCAGAGCGGCCTAGTCCCGTACTGCAGCTCAGGTCAGCGATGGCTGCACAGGCCAGCTGGGGGCCGGCCGGCCAACAGCTATGATTCTTGGCCAGAACTCTGGCGGCCATAGCCAAGTATTGTTAGGACTGTTAGCTTCTTTGAACCAGCCTCAACACCCTCTGTGCAGGCTATTTGGGACTCTGCAGGGGGAGGAAGAAGCTGTGCGGAATTATCTCCACCCAGAACGTCTGCTCAATACAGCCCCTGAGTCCCATGACCCCCGTAGCCAAGAAGAGCAGTTGAGGCCCCTGCTCTGTCGATAGCAGCTTCCTTAGGCTGCGTAGGCCAACTCCACTTTCCTTGGAACTAAGAGGGCCTAGCTAAAGGCTGTGCACTGACACCTTTCACGGGACTTAAATGGACTGGTCTCCTTCCTGGGGACTACAGTCACTGGAGGATTGTGGGTGTTATAGGCCATTACATTCTAAAAGCCATTCTGGCTGAATCTGTGGCAGAGACATCTGTCAGGACTGTTAGTCAAGTGGGTGAGAATTGCACCCGTGTTTTGCTCCGATTGGCTCACGATTCCCAAGAGAGTGCTTTGAGGACGAACGCTGCCCTGATAGCACGTCACGCTCTGCGAACCCAGGAAATGATCTACCAACAGGCGCCTCAGTCGTGACGCTGTGAATTCTCAGAAGGAGAGGTGCCTGCAGGAAGGAGGGAGGCGGGGGTCTGGGACGCCTCTCCTGGGGCTCAGACGGAAGCACCCTTGAGCCAGGTCTATCCAGGGGACGCTGTGCCCTCCTCCCTGATTACAAACAGTACTCTAACATGGAGGAGGGCATCCAAGACACTTCAACTCAAAGCAAAGGAGCCCAGACCTGAGTTCCCAGTGGGACCCACTTAGAGCACCAACTGAGGGTGGGCCAAATCTCTCATTGTGGAAGAACTGGGGAGAAGAATCAGTCCATAAGACTTGACCCGGACAACACCGGAGCTGTCTGGGCCCCCCACACTGCTTTCGGCAGCCTTAAATTCCTTCCAAGAACAAAAAGAGAGAAGATGCAGTCGGTGCAGAAGCTCCTCCGTCTTTATGTAATTACACATTCCCAGCCACAGCCCGCATGACTCATTCCTGACTCAAGAGCTAGCCGCCAGGTTCAAAATAACCCTTGGGATTTTAAGCCCTAAAGGTATTTCTGGAGGGGCTGTCTACACCCACTCTCCAGCACGTGTGGGGTGCTGGGTGCTGCTTGAATCTCAGTACAGCACCTAACAGGTTTCCTTGCTGGAAGGTGCTCCAAGGAGCACCACACCCTAGAAACCATCACCACCCCAATCTGGAAGGGTCCTGCTCTCCACGGTGATGGTTTCCAAGATACCGGTGGCCACTACTTTTGGGTTCTTGCCCAGTGCCTGGCGGGATACAGGCTCCTGAAAGCCCCAGAGAGCAGAATCTCTGAAATGACTGTTTGTTTATAAGTGAACCAGAAACTCTCTTCCTACCCCGCTCCAGGCTTCAGAGAGGGATGTGTGTCTCTGCATCCCAGACGCCTGTTCCCAAAGAGTCTGGTGACAGCCCCTCCCGGGATTGTTTGAAGCCTTTCTAGAAGATGAAAATAGCCCTTCCTTTCTGGGCTGCCCCTTTGATTTCACCCGATCCCAGAGCAGACTCCACTTCCTGTGTTTGGACAACACTCCGAGACATGGCTATTTCGGCTTGGTAGTTTCCCCCAAGGCCTCCCTCAGCCCATTATCTCCCCAGACCATCTTTGGTCCCCAGCAGCAGCATCCTTTGATGGCAGCTGGTTGGGCACCTCGCTGAGCTGCACTTTTCTGAGTGCTGACAATCTGTTTTAATGACTGGCTCTGGGAATCAGTTTGTCCCAGGGGCTAGGGGGACAGGATAAGAAGAGACAGACACTTTGAAATGTGGCTTAGAGATTCTGGACCATGGGCACTCCGTTGGGACCTGCTTAGAGCACCCACTCAAGGTATTCCAAACCTCTCAGGGGGAAAGAAGTAGTCCCTAAGGCCTGATCCAGACAACTTGGAGACACCTGATTGGGCCCTACCCTGCTCTCAACAGCTTGTGTGTGACTTTGGCCTGTGAGGCATTGCATTGCTGGGCCACCAGATCAATGACAGCCAGAGAAGATGAGGCCTAGAAGAGAACAGAGATGTATCCAACTGCCATGAAGTGGCCTGCCCTTCGCTGTACCGCACAAGCACTCGCATAGCCCACATCACAGACAGATAAAAGAGAGGGACTTTGTGCCACCTGACAAACCTACCCAGAGTGCTCGGTTGCTGTCACCACTTGGGCTATGAGTCCTGGGAGGTCCCTCCCCAAATCTCGGAGGCTCTGTGACTAACTGGGAGCATCCATACCTAGGGTCTTTGATGTGCATCATACATGAACACACACACACACACACACACACACACACACACACACACACATATATATTCATCTCTGTTGTCCCCAAGGAAGATACAGAGAGAGCCAGCAGCCCAGAGAGACTGGCTAGGTAACAAAGCAGGTGCTCTCTGATTCAGAACCACCCTGCCCATCACCACTGCCTGTGACTTCTGTAAGTCTCTGATCCTGTGCCCCCAGGGAAAAGCCTGACTTTCATCCCCAGCCACTGGGTCCCCAGAACTAGGAAGAGGCCTATAGAAGCTTTGATGGTTCCAAGGTCAGGGTTAAGTGGCCAGCTCAGAATCCCATCTAGTCAGAGCTCATCAGGCAGGGTCCCTGGTATGCACCAGCCCTTGGAAATAAGGCTTCAGAAAGCAGTGTGAGAGAAGAGGCAACAGCATATCCTCCAGCCTTACTACCCTCAAACCCTAGAAAAGTGTAAGAGGTGGCCTAAACCCTGTCACCCGTCAAATCTTCCATCGAACCCCAACTTCAGCCTCCCTTGATCGGGATAGAGCGCATCTCAAGATTTTGCATGGATTTCCAGGAAACAAAACAAAAGTCAATAGGCTGGTTCCCATCTTCAGTCCTCATCCTCCACCAGAGGCTAAAACTTCTGATCCTGGCTGTTTACAGGAGCCTTGCTGCACACCCAGGCACGCGAGAAATGACTCTAGTAACTGGAGACGTTCTCTGTTACTGGTATGAAACGGCCAGGGTCACCTGCTCCCAAACAGCACAAGCCCAGAAGGCCCCGTTAGCCTAGCCCTGGCTGGGTAGCCATGCCCAGGCCCTCCTCTTTGTGGATCTCCAACCTCACTCTCCATGTCCCCAACCTTGATTCTATGGACATCCCAAGCCATAGCTACTGTCTGCCTGTGACGCCAGCTTACTGCATAGGCCCACTCTGCGAGCAGCTCCAGCCTGTTCCTAACTTTGATTCAGGGACTCCCGTCAGGGGAAGAGCCACAGGTTCCGCTATCATTTTCTCTTTGGTTGGGGTGAGGGCTGCTGTTGAGGCTCCATATTCAACTGAGAGGCTGCAGGTAGAGCCCAACTTGTGCCTACTAACCACGTTTCAATGACTGTCCAGACATAGAACCCAGGACCCCAAATCCTTAGTCTCTGTGCACTCAGCTTGGCCTCCGCTTCTGAGTTCCTAGGAACCTAACAATAAGGGTGGCTGTGATCACTCCCTGATCTATGTACATTAAAGACTGAGTCCATCCCAGCACCAGGAGGCTGTTAGCAGCATAACTCCAGCATGCTTCAACTCATGGTCAGTATTATGAGTTGAAGCAATCACTGCTGGGGACGCATAAGACCCATGAGCCTACCTTTCAGAAAGACATGCTACAGTCCAGGCCCATAACCTCATGTCAAAGTCACAGGGAAGCATGGCTCTCTCTCACTTACCTCCAGGTCCCTGAACCTTCTGGCCAGACCCCCTTGGGAACTAAAACAGGACAAGGAAAAGTGCCTCTTACCTAGCCTTGTGAGTCCTGTTCCCAGACAAGGTGGGGAGGCTGGCACTGGTGTTGGGGAACGGGGCCTCAGAGGAGGTATTGATCCTGTCACTGCTCAGTTCCAGGTAAGACCCATTGATCAGGTAGGCAGCAGGTCCCTCGTTCTCCTCGTAATCCACATAGAGGCTCTCAGCTGGGGAGTTTCTTGGGGCTCCCTGGGAAAAGATGCTGTTCATGGTCTCATTGAGAGAGAACTCTTCCGAGTCAGAGCCAGTGCCCAAGAGCTGATCGGAGATGGCGTTGGCTGAGAGAGGCTCCTGGGAGGTGAAACGCGCATCGACCTCCTGGTCATCCTTGTCCCCTGAGAGAGCTATCCCAGTGGCATTGCGGTCTGCAGAGAGACGGGTGTTTCAATATCCATAGCTGCTAATGTGCTGGTCTTTGCTGCCCCTCCCCCTCCACATTCCCCGGTACGACAGGTGAATTACATAATGGAGATGACTTGGTGGGGCAGTGGAAAAAACTAGGCACTCCCAGGTTCTACTCCATCAGACACAGTTGGCCAACAGCATGAAGTGGAGGAAACCCAGTGGCCATAGCAGAGGGTTAGGCAGTGTCCCCAGAGCCCAGGCTCAGCTGGGGGCTCAGCATAAGATCTGGCTTGGAAAGAGGATCTTTATAGGCTCGTGAAATAATATAAACTGAATTTAGGGTGAGCCCTAAACTTATGACTAGTGTCTGCCTAAGAAGAGCAAACACAGACACATAAACCTCAAATAGTCCAGCATGGGGGAGAAGCATATATGAGCCAGACACCCGGAGCCACCAGCAGCATCCATTTCCTGGGGTCCAGTGCTATCCAAGTGAGTCATGGGGTAGACCAGCTAAAACTGACTTCCGGCTCCAATGGGTGGAAGAGCTGACAGACTACCTCCTCTCTAAGCCCATCTCTTCTGTCAGACTCAGACAACCTGATGGGGTTCACCCTCTGCAGATGTGGGGGTTCACTCTCTGCAGATGTGGGGGTTCACCCTCTGCAGATGTGGGGGTTCACCCTCTGCAGATGTGGGGGCCTACATCCTAAAAATCAGGTAGTGAAGGATCAAAATATCTTGGAAAAAGAATTGCATATTGGCTGGGCCTGGTGGTGCCCAACTTTATCCCAGAACTGGGGAGGCAGAGGCAGAAAGATGGGTCTCTATGAATTTGAGACCAGCCTTCTCTATATAGCAAGTTCCATCGAGATCCTGTCTCAAGGAGGAGGAGAACGAAAAAGAGGAGGAGAAGGAGGGAAGGAGGGGGGAGGAAGAGGAAGAAGAATTACATCTATGTTAAAGCGATTTTTGACAGTTAATACTGACTGTCAACCTGAGACGCCAAGGATATATAGGCTTCTGCACTTGTCTATGAGGAATTGTCTAGATCAGGTCGACTGAGGAGGGAAGGCCTGCCAGAACTGTGGGCAGCACCATCCTGTGTAAAAGGAGACAGTGAACACCAGCTTCCATCTCTCTCTTCTTCCTGACTGTGGATGCAATGTGACCAGCTACCTCAAGCTCCTGCCGCCACGACGGACTGTATTTCCTGGAATTGTGAGCTAAAGAAAGCCTCCCTTCCTTCCTGAAGATGCTTTTCTCAGGCATTTTGTCACAGCAAGCAGACAAGTAACTAATCCACTGATGTATAGGTCCTGTCACGTGTCACCATGCTACGACTTAGTGTCATCGCTAAGCACAGCACACACACACACACTGCATCTAGGGCTGGGGTCAGCTGTGGGGACCAGTGTGCACGGAGGGGTTCTATGCAAACACACCACACTACTGCACACAGGGATTTGAGAAGCTCAGAATTTCGGTGTGCAAGGGGAGTCTATAGTCAGTCTGCAGACTCTGAGCTGCGACTGTATTGCCTCAGACTTCACTCTGTGCCTGCCCAGAGAGAACGTGCAAGCAACTGGCAACTCTCTTGAGCCTCTTCTGCAGGCTTCAAACGGGACCAACACTCTTCACTTGAGGCCTCTATTCCCGGGGAGACCTGTCCTTTCCCATATCCACTCTTCCTCTTTCTCACCTTGGAAGCCCTTGCCCCTGGGAGGTCCCTCACAGACCCCACCGCTGGCTCGCTCGCACACCTCGTTGGTCTCCTGGCCTCTGCTCGGACCCAGCTCTACTGCAGGGGCTGGAGGCTGAAACAGCTTGTTATTGAGGCCCAGCCTCTCTGAGGAGGCCTGGTGGTAGAGCGAGCTGTTATGCTGCATGAAGCCCAGCAGCCTGGCACTGTCCAGCTCCTGGCCCTCGGTGCTCTCTGTGCTCTCGGAGGCTGGCTCGGAGAAGCTATAATAGACAGGCTGTAGGTGGTGCATGTGTGGTGGCTGCAGCAACGTGTACTCGAAGGTGATGGAGGGGCTTTTGCCATTCTGGTTCCACACCTGGGGAAGGAGAAGAAGTGAGACCTGGCTCCTTTCCTCGCCCCTGCTTAGCACCAAATGCCTCTTGAGACAAAAGCAGCCCTGGTCACAGCCGAGTCTTTCCCAGGGAATCACACTTGATCCGAGAATGTGGCCTCATGCAAATGTCCTAGGGCAGCTGTGCCCAGAGACTGTGAATGAGGCGCACCAAAAGGGACAGAGGGGCAGGCCACCTTGGGGACAGAGGACAGGGGCACACTCATGTCACTGCCATCACAGGCCAGAAATCCTAATAGGCACTGGTCTCATCGCATCTGCCCAGGATGCCTAGGGTAGCTGATGTACTAAAATCCAGACCACACCTCCGTTCAAGACAGCATCGAAGGATCAGCTAGCTGGACATGGAGCTCGTGGGAGATAGTCAAGGCCTCTGCAGATGCCACAAGCCAGTGTGGCCTCTCCCCTAGACAGACTTCAAAGTCCGTGTTCCTAGTCACTGCCCTAAGATCTGGGGGCTGGCAGGAGTGGATTTGGCAGTGGGACTAGGGGGCCACAGGGCACACCAAGGCCCTGGAAGGGTGACGACAAATAAACCACAGAGAGCCAAGCTGTGCCAAGATAAGCCAGAGCAGGACACCGGGGGAAGAATGGCCACCACTGGGATGACGTCTCAAGGGTGGCTGGGGACCGGAGCAGGGACTATGGGAGGCATTCCACTGGAGCAAGATGACAAAGAGAACCAACACCATTTCAGGCTGGCCAGATGGCTGCAGGTGTGGTTAAGAGACTCTGATGCCTAGAGCTTCGGTGCAGAAAAGGTGGAAGAGGGGGAACCCACGTCAGCTTCTCGCCCTGCTGGGTCTGCTTCACCAGACAGGGTCAGGCCGGGTCAGTGGGGCCCCACCGCAAAGACAGATCTGGGTCAGGATGCTTGGAAGTGGTGAAATCTCGATTGTCCTGAATGGCCTGGGACTGGGAAGGCACTGTCCTTCCCTCAGCAGCTAATGCTGTCTTAGGAGAGAAGGCGTGAAAAGCTTCCCTTCCTAACCTTGGCCTTCCTCTGGGCCTTGCCTGGTCTCTCCCGAGCACCAGACCAAAGGCTCTGGTAAAGTCACGTCCTTCACACATCAGGAAAGTCCTAGAGAATAGACTGTTCCTCCTGAGGCCCTCTAGGAGAACTCTCACACTCTGGAATAACATGCTGGCCTGCTAACAGGGAGGGTGGAGTGAATAAGGCCCACACAGTTCGAATTCAAGAGAACTGATCCAAGGGCAGGGAACTCACTGGGTGACCACTTCTTCCAGAAAGCCCAGAACATTCTGTTCATTTAGAGGGACAATATGGGACACTCTCACATGTCAGGCCTGGTGGCAAGAGATGGTGGCAAGTTCTGGACTCCCCAGAAGCTGTAGAAATGGGCAGGCCCTTAAGCTGGGTGGTTATGGCACACATCTTTAATTCTGACACTTGGGAAGCAGAGGCAGGAGGATCTTGATGAGTTCGAGGCCAGCCTGATTTACAAAGTGAGTTCTAGGACAGCCAGGACTGTTACACAGAGAAACCTGTCTTGCAAAACAAAAACAAAACAAACAAGCAAACAAAAAAGGGCAAGCCTGGAATCGACAACTGTGAGTAACAAAAAACAGTAACAGAGGGGCTGGACAGATAGCTCAGTAGTTAAGTGTACTTGCTGTGGGAGCATGAGGACAGGCATTTAAAACCCGACACCCATGTAAGAGCTGGTAGGTGTGTAACGCCTCCATTGGAGCACAGAGATAGGCAGATCCCTGGAGCTTGCTAGCCAACCAGCCTAAGGGAAGTAACGAGCTTCAGGCTCAGTGAGAGAGCCTGTCCCAATAGAAAAACACTAATGAAGAAGGCACTTGAAGTCTTCCTGTGATCTTCCAATGCATCCATGCTCCCTTACACAAACACACACACACACACACACACGCACACATGGCCCAATCACAAAGCAGACTCAGTATCTCAATGGCAGTCAGTAAGAGTGACAAGACACAGAGATATAGCTAACAGTAGACAAAATGCCAAACACACCTTGGGAATGGACAAATAGGCTAAAGGAGGTCCTTCTTGACTGGCACAGGCCAAGCTGGAGGAGAAGGAGGCAGAAGCAGCCATCCAGGCAAGGTTATGACCCTTGTCCCCATTTCTTGAACCAGTTTCTAGATTCAGAATCCACTGAACAAGGAAGGGACCCACAGCTCTCCCCCAAGGCCAACAGCTGTCTATTTACTCTGTTGTTGCCTGGAGAGAAGGTTAGACATTCTGGAGCCAGGCCTGAGTTGTCCCTGTTGACTGTGGACCCTAACCACCATTGATTGCTGTCTTCATTGTAAGCATTTGGATGAGTAATGACCAAAGGGGTGGCCTACATCTGGCTGGCCGTGTGTCCACTGGGTCCCTAGTCCTCAAATGTATAAGTGATGGTCACAGCCTTCTATTGGCAGTGCTAAGTGGACACACCTGACATATCCAAGAGAGCAAATCAGATACCATTGCCTCCTGGGATATCATAAATGTCAGTGCCAGCCGGGTGTTGGTGGTGCATGCCTTTAATCCCAGCACTCGGGAGGCAGAGGCAGGCGGATCTCTGTGAGTTCAAGGCCAGCCTGGTCTACAGAGTGAGTTCCAGGACAGCCTCCAAAGCCACAGAGAAACCTTGTCTCGAAAAACCAAAAATAAAAAACAAAAAAAAAAAATAAAAAAAATAAATGTCAGTGCCAGGCATTATTACCTCAAGGACAAAGGAGCAGGAAGCAGCCTACATTTGGTCCCTGGCAGTACTAAAATTACCTCAGTGATCTCTCATCAGAGTACAATCAAGTGCCGTAAGCTCAACCAAGCAGTGACCCTTACTGAGGTTTGTGACAGATGTGGTGACTTTTCTAGAGCAAATTAACATGGCCTTGGGTTGGGTATATCTGGTAAATAGCCTCCTTCTATTCCTCCAAGAGCGGTTTCCATCTACCTGGGCGGATCACAGCAAATGTACACAGCTGTGATCCAGTCATCATGTAATTCAAAGCAGCAGGGCCACTCTTATAGGACACCAAGCTGGTACCACAGTTTGCAGCCTCTACCATGAGCAGGAATTTTGGGGGTGGTGCATTCCACGTGCAGTAACATCAGCAGCAACTTAAAATGTCGCCTATGCTTTGTGGAGCACGGTAGAGGAGGCTCTGTGCAGACCCAGCCGGGGTACAAACAGCCCACTGTAGGAGCAGCAGAGACGCCTGTGTGGGTGGGGTGTGAAAGATGTCATGGAATTCCTGCATGAGATGTCTCCAGCAAAGCAGGGCAGCAGACAAGTAGACCGTGCCCAGGCAGACCTGCCTTCGATTTTCTGTATCTTATAGGTGAGTGACTACACAAACCCTTCCGGGTTCTATACACACAATGTGGGGCTGGAGAACCCACTGCGGTGGGATCAGAAGTCCAGAAGACACCTGGAAGGTCTCAAAGAATGTCAGAACTGCTCATCGTGATGGCCCTGATTTCAGGGACAATCACTCTGCGTATCCAAGGATCTGGGGTGAGAAGCTACAGTGGCTTGCATTTCCTGATGCCAGCTGTGGAAAAACACTAGCTGCAGAGCAGGTCCAAAACTCTGCCCTGCTACTGCTCACAGCATCAAGAACCAGGGGAGGAAGGGGCCACACAAGCAATTAAAACACCGTAGGCAGTATGGACCTACGGGACATAAAGACCCAACTGAAACATGGGAAGTGTGTCCAGCCACCTGTCCTTTGCTTCCCATGAGGTTCCCAGTGATTACAGAATGGGCTGACACAGAACAGTGGTACTGATGGAATGAATGAATGAATGAATGATAGAAGGCAAGCAAGTGAATGGATAGATGAATTAATGAATCAATGGGAAATCAGGTAAGTAAGCTAAAATCTGAGTGCGTAAATGAATGAGAACGTGACCAATGAATAGGTGAGTAAATGAACAAGCCCACCCCCACCCCCACCCCAGGCTACAACAATACTTCCGTGAGTTCCCGGCCCCCAAGCCCCAGTCTGCAGCTGGATTCTGGGAAGCCAGTGCCCACAACCCTTACTGTCTCTTAAGACTGTGGCACACGCACCATGACATTCAGGCCCTGGTTGGTGGGTCCCTGAGCCACAATGTACTCAATGCCAGTCTCATAGACATCCATGGGCCGGCGGTACTTGACCACTGTGCCAGCAATGTTGAAGTTCTTGGGGCTGTCCACCTTGTAGTTGCCATTGAAGAAGTAGAAGCCAGCTTCATCTGCGAGAGCTGAAAGAGTAAAAAAAAAAAAACCCTGAATCTTCCGGGCTAGACAGGCTGAGCAGAAAGGAGAGAGACACAGGGAGGAGCCAGCATACAGGTTCCAAGAATGGTGGCCAGCCTTGCCTTCCCTCTCCAAAATGACCCAAAGACAGGAAATTCAATGTCACAGGGAATCAGACAGACACTGTGCCTGGGGCCAGCGTGTGGCCCTGGCCTAAGAGACGCAAACACACTTTCCTATCAGTCTAAAACAAACAACCACAGGCCAGTCTGGGTGGTTGGAAGAGCCAACAGAGAAAGCTGGCCCTGCCCCTCTGGCTGCCTCAGATGGGCCGAGGGGATTGCAAGGTAATGAGCTAGTGCCACAGCCAAGTGGCCAGTCTGAACCAGGAGGGTCTACAGCCGAGAACAACAGGTACCAGCCAGATACTAGACTTAGACAGAACAGGCTGGCTGTGACCCTGGTTATGGTACCAACTCTAGTTCACCCAACTGAGGAAGGGGCCTCAGTGCCTCATCCAGAGACCACAGTGAGTGACACTGTAGCCTGACCTAGTCGGTGTGGAGTGCTGTCCTGAAGGCTTTTTCCTGGGACCAACCCCTGCCTTTCTTATCAGAAACAATGGCATGCTGTCATCTGACTTCACTGTTACCCAGTTAATCTGCCCATCCTGCTGGGGACCCAATCAGGCCAGAGCAGAGTCCGGACACATCTATCACCATTTCCCTTGGGCAGGTCTAACTGGATGCTTTCAGGACCTGGCACTAAAAAGCCAGGACTGGAAAGGAATATGCCCATGAGACCCCGACAGCGCATTTCCCAGCTGCCTAGGGGCCCAACACCAGCCTGGAAGCTGGCCTTTCCAGAAGTTACGAGGACTAAGCAAAGCTCCTCAGCCTCCAGAGCTGGGGAGGCAGTCTCAGCACTGGGGGACATTCTGTCTTCTAGAGGGTGTCCTTAAAGCCGGTTCCAGGAACTGGCCCGCAGAGGAGCGAGTGCCGTTTCCAAAGGCCCTGATGCAATCCGCACAGAGGAGCCGGGGCAATTAATTTATTATCAGACAGACGCAACAAGCAAGACGTGTCTGAAAAATACCCTCAACGTAGTAACGTCAGAACATAGCGTCAAGTCCAAGTCCGGCTGGGGCCTGGTTGTCCCGGCTCAGCTTCCAGATTTGCGCCCAGGGTTCAGCTCAAGGCCCACATCCAAAACCTGTTTCCTGACAGCGAGGACCTTCCTTCCTGTGGCTTTCCCAGCCCGTGGCATTTCCAGTGTCTGCTTCAAGAATGAGAGCTTTGCAGCCAGCTCAGAGAACACGACGTCTCCCCGGCCTCCCTGCAGTCCTAGTGAGCTAGCAGACAGCAGAGCCACTGGCCTGGCTGAAGGCCCGGCTCTCCATGCTCAGCCCACAGATGTCCCCAGCAGTGTAGGCATGGGGCCAGCCATGTGCAAACTTGCTGGGGTTGGGCCTTCAAATGCTCTGGGAGCCTGGCAGGGGATAGGAGAGCCTGGTGCCGGGCTCAAACTGAGGATCTTCGATATTCACCCTCCCCTTTTCTACAGCCCTAGAGTAGACTCAGTCATGCTCGGCTCCCTGAGGTATGGGGTGGGAAGACAGGTGGACGAAGGGACACAGTGTGAAGACTGAGTTTGTTTTGGAAAACTTAGCCTTAACCTAACCTGGGCCCCGTGTCTGTCCCACACAGGGCAAAGCCAAGGACGGAATGGCCCACAGGTGCTGGTTCCTGCACATATAGAGCTTCAGTCACCAGGCCATGTCAACCCTCCAGCTTCACACACTACCCATCCAAAGACCGTCATCAAGATGGGGCCTCACCACTGTGCAGCACCTCCAGGGTGTCCAAGACAGTCATTTCCACTATAGAGTGCCACCTCTCACGGGAAACTGGGCATGGCAACCATGGCGTCACAGATAGACCTGCGATCAAATCCTTCCTCAGCAGCTCATGACCTTGAACTGGCCGTGTGACTTGGACTTGGCCTGGCCTTGGACTCAGCTCTGTGACTCCTCCTTGAATAGACCCTACCTCTGGCTCCGAGGATTCTGCCTGGACCAGGTTCTTTAGTGGTAGGGAGACCACTACCTGATGTCAAACCCTGTCCCTTGAACAGCACTTCTAAGGACAAGGACCTTCCATGCAGGGTGTAAAGTCAGCACCCCCGCCCCACCCCGCCCCACCCCCTCCCGCCCCCACCCCCTGTCCCCAACAGTCCGCCGCATCAGTCGGTTGCATCTCCGGCTCCTGCAGCTGTGCCCTGTCACCTAACTTGTCCCACTTCTCAAGGCAGAGATCAAAGTTCAGGTGCCCCTATCCACGCACACACACATCGACCCACCCAGCTCCACCTACGTACCCAGCACGTCTGCTGACTTCTTCCTCTCTACAATCTGGATGTCGCGGGCGCCAGCTGGGATATGGGTCACCAAAGAGTAACCTGGGGAATAGGAACACCTGTGAGCAAAGCCAGGGAAAGCAGGATGCAACAGGGAGCTGCCATTTGTCCCCTGCAAAGCCACTCCTGGTGTCAGTGCCATCTCTGAGCTCTGGATAGGTAAGGGGCACCTGACCTGCCTAGAGGCTGTCTCAGCCATAGGTGTGTGGTCTTACCTAGTCCTATTAAACTGCTCATGTCATCCAGGAGGTGGACCATCCTCCAGGGCCCTTGCCCAGGTACACCCTTTCCCATCAAGACCATGACCTGCCCCAGTCCCGCACAAGGGACACAGTGGACTACAGGGACTTTACACATACTGAAGTCCACAGACTTATGTCATGTCCTGCTTTATCACTTGAGAGACCTTGGGCCTCTGTCTTCTCATCTACCCCAGAGACAAAAACACCAGCGCTATGTCGACACGTGGTTACTGTCAAATCCCATCTTCTCAGAGCATCCTGTTGATGGCCAAGGCTTGATCCACAGAGTGGATGCTGTCTCTTCAAATAGAAGCTGACCACCTTGCAAGGGCTACTGTCTACACGCCTGGGCTATGAGAGGCACTGCCAGCCATTTCAGACCCCATCTTTTCAGCCTTGGAATAGTGGGGAGATAGCCACAGACAATCCCGAACCCAACAGGAGCAGGAGTTGGGGCAGGGAACAAAGAGTTACCAGCTACTACTGGAGAGGGCCCTGGCAGAAAAGAGTTAATAAGAACAGAGCCATCTCTTGGGAGAAGAGAGGGGTCTAAGAAGGA
This sequence comes from Mesocricetus auratus, assembly GCF_017639785.1. NCBI lineage: Eukaryota > Metazoa > Chordata > Mammalia > Rodentia > Cricetidae > Mesocricetus > Mesocricetus auratus. The sequence goes on from NW_024429189.1 coordinate 4,734,424, forward strand.
GAGGGTTTGGTACAGCTGGTGTTCCTGTCCTGAATTCCCTGTAGAAGGCTGCAGATTCTGCGCTCAACCTACTGAGGGCCAGATGTTCCTGTCTTATCCCTGACCCCACCCTCACCTTGAAGAGCTGCCCTGACAGGGGGGTCTGGTTTGTAGCGTTGAGCTATTTATGTGGTGCACACTGCCCCACTGTAACTTGACTGAGAGCAAATAGTCCATGTTGTGTCACTGGGCAGAAAGCAGGGGAGGTTCATAACAGCATAGCCATAAGACAAAATACTGACTGAGGCTTAAAGACTGGGAAATGATCACTTTACTGAGACAGAGTCTCTCTATGTGACCCTGGCGGGCCTAGAATTTGCTATGTAGATCAAGGTAGCCTCAAACTTGCCGTGATCCTCCTGCTTCTGCTTCCCATGCGCTGGGATTACAGGCATGCATCACCACGCCTAGCTTTAATTTATGACCAACAGGCCTGCAACTGGCAACTCACCAGTAGCCCCAAAGGGCGTGGGTGAATCAGTTGCTCTTGCCCAACCACGCAAGCCTCCAGGACAGCCTCCAGTGGAAGGGATGGGAGTCTGAAGGAGCCGCCGGGTGAGGACCCGAGCCCTCCGATGAACTCCCTACAGGCTGGCTTTAGTTTTTAAATTAGCAAGTGGTCCACAAGACTCTTGAGGAGTTAGCACCTGACTCCCATGAGCTTCAGGACAGGGCCTGGTCTTGAACATGGTTAGGGAGCACAGAACTTTCAGGGCAGACATGCAGTTCTGCAGCTAAGACCCTGGGCCCAGCTGCCCAGGTTGAGACCCAGGGCCTTAGAAGATCAGGTCACCTTAACCCTTTGCTCTCTCAGTAGCAGCAACTGCCTTGTAGCAGCATCCCCAGATGTGGATGAGTTAACGCTGGCCAGACCTGGCTCTGTGCCTGGTTGGGAAACACTCGGCAGAATTAGAGGCACTATCCTCACTTCAGCCTCGGCCTCCCCACGGGGGGGTTGGGGGGTGGGGGAGTGGGGGGAGCTCCACCAAGAGCACGGGCCCTGTCTGGTGGGCCGCGATACAGAACATGGCGTCTGACAGGAGCTGAGTGCTCTAAAGGAGAGGCACCGCCTGACCCCTGACCTCTGACCCCTGACTCCATCTCTGCCTTGAGTCCAGCAGAAAGTAGCGCAGGCAGGTGTGTGGACGGGAGGGAGGGGCAAGCAAACAGCCCAGCTTTGCCACACCCCATCGTTAGCAGGCCTTCAAACAAAGAGCCTCTGCCCATCATACTAGAGGGAGCACAGCGTGCAGATTTAACCCCCCACACACACACACACACACACACACACACACACACACACACACTGTGCCTATTCCTTCTTTGTCGCTCTCCTCCCTAGGCCCTGTGTCGGTGCTTCATTCTTGGTGGCCTCCTGCAGGGACTCTTGGAGTTTTCACTAATTATGTGATCACCTCTCGTGTTGGGGGGCAAGCCAGTCTTCTTGGTTTCCTGGGCCCTCTGGTGGTCTCAGTAGGACTCCCTTGCCTCCCTGGGAGAACTTGAGCATTTAGTTCCCAAAGTGGGCCTCAGTTTCCCCCATCTGCTAGGTGGATTTCGAGCTGCCCTCCCTTCATCTATCATAACTTAGTTTGGCTCCACACATGTTCTTGGGACACGGCAATGCCTTTGGTTGAGCACCAAGAGATGCATGAAGGCCTGGCTCGTATACAGATTCCAAACATGAGGGTCAGGCCAGAGCCAGACGCAAGCCCAAGGTCATTAAACACAGCACTAGAGAGGGGAGTCTCAGGATGAGCCCAGCATCCAGCACATCCAGAGTCAAACCCCACGCACTCCAACATCCACGCCTCAGTTTCCCCATTCACCCCCCCCAAGGCTGCCTCAGAGGTCAAATGCCATCTTCATGCTAAGCACTCTCTGGCGTGCAGGCGATACGAAGGGCCCCTTTTTATTACCAGCAGCGGGAAGGAGCCTTACACCTCTGCCTGGGCCTGGGTGGAGGATGAGAGGGCCCCTGAGAGGAAGTAGCTGATCCTGGGCACCTACCTGGAAGGCGGAAGGCGGGGATATGCCCACCCAGGCTGCCACACCCGCCCTTACCAAGATGACTGTTGCCCTTTCGGTAGTTGCCTGTCACATGGGTGCAGCTGCTCCCGTCCCCCTGGCAGACGCCGCACTTGTCCAGTGTGTGGGTGGAGAAGAGCACCCCGTCACAGCCAATGGGCTGCAAAGGCAAGGAGAGCGGCTGCTGAGGCGCCGTGGCTGGCACTGGGGCGTCGCTGCCTGGACGGGCAGGGAGGCCAGCACAGTGAGAATGGCTATACTTTTGGTACAATGTTTAACAACCTCACATTTTCCAGACACGCAAACCCCTCTCAGGTCGGTGAGCTTGCAGGAAGTGCCATCGCGGGCGGGCACCATGAGCTGCCGCTGGCCGTCCACAGTGGTGCAGTGCAGATCGCACGGCTTACTGGAGATGTGAACATAGTCATCTGGGGGATCAAGCAGAGAGTCTCAGGGGAGATGGTGCTGAGTTCACACCCCGCCCCCCCCCCCGCTGAGAGAGACAGCGCCTTTTCCGTTACATAGAGGGGAAACTGAGGCTTGGAAAGAAGGGACCTGACGGAGTGTTGGCAGCAGAAATGAAGTGAGCCTAGTCTAAGCCCTGAGCTCCAAATTCTGCCTCCTTGCGGGAGGGCATCGCACCAGGGTTTCCCGTGGCAGAGGGGCTGCACGCCTCAGCGCTTCCAGAGGGTGGGGGAAGAACAGCTCATCTACACTGTGCCTGAACAATTTGTTTCCTCTCCTTGGGGAGGGGGGGCAAGGGTAGGCACGAAGCAGTGAGCATGCCCTCAATCCCATGAGGCCTTGGCCAGTCCCCATTTGGGGCTGTCTGGGTTGGTTCCTGTCTAAGCCCTGGGGACAGTGGGAGAGTCCTGACCTCGGAGGGCAGCCCTGCAGGAAACTCAGCTCCGTAATCTGTCACCGGTGATGTCATGGGTCATGGAGGAGGGAGGGGACAGACCTCCAGGCCCTCTTCTACAGGAGTGGGATCAGCTCCAAGCTCTGTAGATGCCCACCACAGCCTTCAACAAGACCTGGCTCTAAGCCTTCGTTCCCCCACGTGCCCACCCGTAGAGCTTATGCCTGAGGCTCAAGTACCCGGGTAGAGAGGCTTCCATTGGTATGCCCGGCCATCATACACACGGGAGTTGAAGGAGACACACTGCTCTTCACGGAAGCTCCTCCCATCCGGTGGACACTCCTGAAAGAAGAAGGCGCAAAAGGCTCCAGGAGGCGCTGAGCAGGAAGTGGCTACAGCCTGATGACCCTTTAGGGCCAGAGTCCATGTGGCCCCTGTTCCGGGTCTCACTCCACCCCCCTCACTTTCAGCTACTTAGAAGGGCAGTGATTGTTCTTCCGATAGCACTGGGTATCAGCCTTCCTAACACTCTGGATAGCACCCTGACCTTCTTAGCCATACTGTGGAATAGATGGGACACTGGTGGCTCTGCTCACACCCCCGTCCTCTGGCAAACCTTGTCATCATGCGTACATCTCCACATGTGTACACACACGTGTACAAAGCGTCTACAACTGATCTGGTGTGCTTGATGGCCATGCACAGGGACTGAATCAGAAGGAGGGGGATCTATAAGAACGAGGGGGCAGGGGGCAGCCGCCCATGCTACAGCTGGAGTCCAAACTAGGTTCGTGTCTGTCTCCTTCAGGAGCTCATGAATGTCCACCAGATCCATGACTAGCTGTGGCCACTAACTTGCACACACCTCTCACATCCCACATGCCCACTCACAAAGGCAGACTTCTAACGGCTCAGCTGGGCCAGCCAAGTAAGACTGGCAGAGCTGGGACCTCCACTACTACACCCTGGTGGCTCTCAGGTAGGTTCCATAGAAAGCACTCCTCCAAAGCCTGGGCAGAATCAATGCCTCCTCCCAAGCCTCCGTCACCTCGGTGTCCAGCCAAAGCTAATCAAACAGTGCACACAGGTGCACCTAAGAGGTGCCGAGAGGCCTGGGGGTGGCCAAGACGGCTACATAGGTGGGAAGAGGAGGCATCCGTTATGGCTTCCTGGTGTGCAAATGTCCAAGGCAGATTGGGACTGTGGTGGGAGGACCCCAGCTTCTAAAACTGCACTTAGATTTCCAGGAACAGGTGGGAGTCCAAGCCATCCTACCACACCCCCCCATGCAGGGGACGGAACATGCAGCATCTGATGTGTGAAGGACTCAACGTGAGCCTGGGCATCAGCCAGCCTACGCTGGACTCTCCCTGAAAGGATAGTATTAGCAACAGGATGACCGTAGGGGCAAGACCAAAACCCCAGGGCTGCAGACAGCTGGCCTCACCTGCACTCTGCAGAGCTGGTACCGTTTGGATGTGCCCACACAGGTCCTGTTCCCTGCTCCTGGAACAGACTTCCTCCTGGTGGGAAAATGTGGTACCAAGCCAGGGTTGGAGTGGCAGCTCTGGGTCCTGACACCTGTTCTGCCATGTAATAGCTTCCCTGATTCCCACGATGGCATCCCATTCCCCTCCATATTCCCAGCACCAGAGTTGTACTGTACAGAATCGACGAGAAGCAACCGTGTTTGCTGAGACCCCTGCTGACATGCAAACACACGTGGTGTCATATGTGCCTAGGAACATAAACTGGCTTATCATGTTCTCCACACAATGACACCGATGAGGAAACTGGTGCTCAGAGATTAAGCACCCTGCCCAAGGTCACATAGCTTAGAAGTAGCAGAGGCGAGACTCAAACCCAGGTCCCTCTGAGAGCTAAGGCTCTTAATACCTTGCCTCTGCTCTTCCCTGCCTCTGTAACTCATGCTTCAGAAGACAAGGGTGCCTCACTCCTCAGGGACAGAGCCCTAAAAAGACAGACCTTGCTTTCTGACACTCTCCCTCTCTCTGGCACCCTGCAACATTGTTGCCAAGGACCTCTCAGAAGCTCCCCATCTAGTGGAGACCAATGGGAAGAGGATCCTGCGTGCATGGAATGCAAGCCCAGAAGAAAGGCCACCGGGCATGGGGCAGGCTGCTCCTGCTCACCCACCCTTGGGGGTTTCAGCCAACTCACCTCTGTTGTAGACAGTGGCGTTCCTGGGATGTCACTCCACCCCCACAGCTTCGAGAACACGCTGTCCATTTGGTCCACTCCCCCCACCAGTAGGCAGTGGCATCGGCACCCCCCTCCAGGCTGTTGGATGTGGGGCTGTTGTCCTGGGTGAAAAGCCCCCCAATAGTGAGCAGAAGGCTCAACCACAGCACAGGAGAACATACACCCCAAACACCACAGGGCAACACTGGCAGCTGAGGGGAGAAGATGATACATCCTCCTAAAAGGGCTGCTGGCTGGGTCCCTCCGAAACCTGAGTTCAAGTCTCTCAGCTGGCCTGGAAGGAACTCCATCGGTGACCACATGTGCGCTCGTGCTCCCCCCCGCATCTTAAGGGCTGAGCCTCTTGGGATTTAGCGAATACCTGAAGTGTGTCTTAACCTACCTTGCTTTCTCTCTCACAACCCACACTACACCTGCATCTGCAGTCTCACCCCACACATACCTCCCATCCACATGCTTTGCTCTAGGCCTTTGCTGGAAAGAGAAACACCAGACACACCTCACTCTCTGACTAGCTGGTCAGGGACTCCAGGATGGCCAGAGTCCCTGGTCAGGGGTTAGTCTAACTGGCTCTCTGAGCAAGTTTCTGGAGCCTAGGGGAACACCAAGACCCCTGGTCGTGTGCCTACCCTTACTGCACAATCTTCCCACTTGAGAGTGAGCTCTCAACACCTGGCTGAGAAGCTGGTGGCGGGGGCGGGGCGGGGCGAGGGGGCACTTGACAATGCTACTCACCGAGGCCTCGGTAGATGCCGTACCCCCAGTCACAACTGCCATGGCCAGCAATGACCAAGCCCAGTGTGAATGTTGCCATCTGCCGTCCATCCTACAGAGCAAGACCGCCAATAGTACCAGGTCAGGCCCTGCTTTGGAGACAAACTCTCGGGGTTCTCCCAGTGCCCAGATGGTAAGGTTATCTGAGATCCTGTGGTAGTGGCTACCATCTGAGAGAGACTGAGCCATCCATCTGGACTCAGCTAGCAGCTTGGTAAGTGATTGCAGATGTCTCCCCGGGATGGTTTGAAGGCCAAGTCTGAGCCACCCTTCCTCTGAGGTCTCCTGCCAAGCTTTGCCCCTGGAGAATGGCTGTGGAGGTTGAGGAGGTTGGAGGCCCAGCCTGGTAGAGAGGTCATTATGAAGAGGGATAGGAACTCCGCTCAGCCCACTGCCTTGTCCAGAGCACCTTGGGAGTTTTACCTGCTTAACATTGGCAAGCCACCTGCGAGAATGACCACCCCCCGCTGAGTTCAGGAGCTGTACTAGGGGTGTCCTTCCTTTCCTCCCTGCCTTCACTGGTCCCCTGGCCCATGGTCCTCAGGAAATGGCAGCTTTCCCTTGTCAGAGGTGCATCCTCATGGCTGGGCCTTCAGCAATCTGGTCTCAGGAGGGGCTCAGACCAGGAGTCCCTTCTCTCTTGAGAGAACATGGACACAGGGGATGTGCTGATGGAGGCCCAGCTTGTGCCTGGATATAAATGGCCCAGGGCCTGTCTTTCTGACTCCTTCCCAACAAGCTAGCACCTGAAACCCAGACACCCACCAAGGTGACTCAAATGAATGAGAGTTTCCAACCCTGCTGCCCCAACTCTCGGAACTGCTCTCCTGGGCCTCAGCTTAAACCTTGTCTTTAAAGGGGAGCTAATGGCCTCTAGGTAGAGTTTCCTCAGGAGGGATCATCAGCCAGTGAGTTAGACAATGGGTTTCAGAAAACATCAGGCCCAGAGAGAAAAGTTAACTTGCCCATAGTCACACAGCAAGACAGCTTACTGGGCCCACACCCCAGAGCAAACTTAGGGGTCCAGTCCAGCACCCAATAATTCCAGGGAAAGAGAGTCTGGAGATTGTCCGCACCCTCGAAACACTGACACCAACTGTACTCTGTCTCTGCCTCCCTCCCTCCCTTCCTCCCTCTCATCCTCCTTTTCTCCCTCCCTCCTTCCTCTCTCTCCCTTCATCCTTCCCTCTCCAAGCACTTGCAGGTGTGTGGGAGCTAAGCCAATGACACCCTTACACCCAGACGCACCCAGACAGGCTATGCAACGACACTGTGGATCCTGAAACAGGAAGCTTGGCCCCTGAGACCCCTCCATCCCACCAGCTGCCCACCACCCTCCCTACCCCATCTGCCTGCTCCTCCCCTGCTGGTCTCCATCCCTGTGCCCACTTTTGCCTTAGCACAGAAACCCCATCCCACACAGTCCCATTGGCCTCCATGGTTCCCAGTCCCTGCCGCCTGCCAAAGACAGGTGCCCAGTCAGCCTCACACTTGGTTTTCATTAAGGCTCCCAGACACTGCTGGATTCCAGCCAAATCCAGCTCAAACAGGATCCATCTCTCCCTAGGGTCCAAAACCTTCCCTAGGCCCACAGCAGGGGTTTGCAGATCAGACAGCAACTGCTGGTACCAAGGCTGTAGCCTGAGGGCCACCCTGCCACTGTGTGGTACAGGTTGCTCACCCTTCCTCTGTGGTTGAACACCCTCCTCGGGGACTAGGATGTCCCCCAGCCCCATTCTGAACAGCTGTCTGCCCTGGAGTGGGCTGCATCTCACACCTCCCAGAGACCACAACACGAGTTGGGACAAGTATGCGGTGGCCTACCTCACCCAGGGTCAGCAGGTTGTCCTCTCAGAGAAAGGGGTGAGAGCTAGCTGCCAGGTGCACCCACCGTGCAGGAGGATGAGGGCAGAGATGTGCGGGCTCTGCCTGCCTCTTGTCCTGCCTCCCCAGCTGCCTCCCTCTCCCACTTCAAAGAGCATTCAAGGGAGGGGGTTCCCAGGAGGGGCGCTCAGCCCAGTGGCTGCTCTGTGGCCGCAGCTGCCTTTATAGCTGTCAGGCAGACGGGGAGGAACTCACACTTCCCACCGCCGCTCCCCCGCCCAGCCTGCTGGCGGCTGGCCGGGCGCACACTTTAACCCGCTCTGCGCCTCTGGAGCAGGGCCAGGCTGTCCAGCTGCCTGCTGGCGGCTGCCGCCAGAGTTCAGAAGCAGTGAGTGAGCCTGAGACTGACTTGCCTGGGCCCAGAGTAACTGACCCTAATGGAGCAAATAGCCTGAGGTCACTTGGAAGGAGGTCGGCAGTGGCGGAGCAGAGCCCCCTGCTACACCCGTCTAACTTCAGCTTCCACAGGAGGCTGGGATCCACGTGTGACGTCCAGGCTGCCAACTCCTGTTCACAGGGAGACACAGGTCTGGAGGTTACCCTCCATCCTAGGAAAACAGACCTGAGCAACTGAGGAACTGAGGGGCAGCCAGAGATCGACCAACCAGTAGCTTCGGGAGAGGAGGAGGTAGCTACAGCCTGCTGACCAGATGCCTAGCAGGATCAGGTGGAGGGTAAGCATGGGGTATTCTGCAGATGTTTGGTCAGTTTGGCTGGACTCCAGGGCTCTGGTCCTGCTGAGCTGGAGCCGAAGGGTGCGCGGCTTCCGTCCTACCTGTGAATTCTAGCAGACCTCGGGTGGTGGGGTGCCTGCTCTCCAGAGCACTCCATCCTGGAAAATAGGCACCTCCAAAGGGCAAATGACGCTGGAACATCTCATAAGATGGCTGAGCTACTTCCTCCATGCCCCTCTCTCCCTCCTCCTGTGCTGGATGGTGAGCTTCTTCAGCTGCCTCTTCGGGCTGCTAAGCGCGGTACCCTGGAGAAATACTGTCTGACCACCAGAGCCCAGAAACAAAGCAACCAGTAGAGACGACAAGCACCGAGCCTGGTAAGGCCCGAGTTAAGTAACGAGCACCTTCACTGTCTGAACCTTAGACGAGAAACTGAGGCTGGGGAATGGAGTGGCCTGCCTAAAGCCACACATCAAAGATCGGGGAAATATGGGCTGCAGTGCTCCCCGGCCACACACCCTTCTCCTGCCTGGTTCTTCAAAGCTGCAAGCTGGCTCTTGGACCCAGATGGGGGCCAGGGGATCGGGTCTCACTCTCCCCGTGTCCTGTAGCAGCCGACTTTAGGGTATCCAGTTTCCGCTCTTTGGCACCCTGACCTCCCTGACCCTTACCCAGGCCCACACTGCCCCCTGGGGCCAGTGAGCTGAAGCACAGATGTTCTGTTGCCTGCCACAAAGCACGCACACATGAATGCATGTGTGCACAGGATCTCACTCACAGACACAGATCAGATCTCTTCTTATTCTGGAAGCCGCTGCCACTGTTCTCCTCCATTCTGGCTGACTACCAGGCCCTGCACTCCCTGGAGCAGACCCAAACTCTCCTGGCTCTTCTGGCTCCCACATGCCCCAGTGCCAGCGTGACTAACAGTTTCCCTTGGGAGGGACCCCACAGCCAACTGACACAACCACCCAACATCTTCCCTTGGCCCGGCAGCACACAGGCCATAGCCTGGCCACCTGGACCACAGGCCCATGGGGCCGGTATCCCGATGCCTTTGTGACCTCCACCAGTGTGTGGCCCTCTAGACCCTGGATCCCTGCTTTGACTGTGCCTTCATTTCCCTATGCCTGACTCTTTGGAGTTTCCAGATCCAAGACTCTATGGCAGCCATGATATAACAACCTGGTCCACAATGAGCTGAGGATTTTGGAGAGACAGAAACGGATTCAAAGAGCACCCCGCCCCCCCATTCTTCCTCTGCACAGCAATAGCTGCTACCCTCTATTTACCCTCAGTGGGTTCCCTCACACCTGTGAGGGTGGACACTGAACTTTCAAGTGCCCTGAGCCAAAGAAGTGTAGCATTAAACAAGTGATTAAAAACTCGGGGCTGGAGAAATGTCTCAGTGGTTAAGAGCACTGACTACTCTTCCAGAGGCCCTGAGTTCAATTCCCAGCAACCACATGTTGGCTCACAACCATCTGTAGTGAGATCTGGTGCCCTCTTCTGGCCTGAAGGCATACATGCAGGCAGAACACTGTATACAAAATAAATAAATAAATCTTTAAAAACAAAAGTGATAAAAATGCAATAATGTGCCACAAGTATTGCACTGAGGAGAAAGTCTTGTCCTGCTATCTGAATGGGGACATTTTGCTCTGCGTCCCATAGATTATCTATATTCCCGTTCTCAATTCCACCTACCAAGCTTCTGGGGCCTGAAGCCAGTCGGATCTGCCTCGTGTCCGACTGCCTCAAGGCCCTGCCCCATCACTTTCCCCAACATGCTCCTCTGGGGCTTCTTTTTATGGGAAGTTCCCCCTAAGAACCTGTAACTTTATTTGTCTGGAAATGGCCTCTCTGACTTGAGGTTGGGACTCCCTCTGAGGCTCATCTGAAAGCTGACGGACGGACAGACGGACATTCTTGAGTCATTACCCACCCATTGCAGGCTGCTCAAGGGGCTGTAGACTGCTCCTTGACAAGAAGGCGAGAATGCCCTGGACCAGACCTCCACACAGACTTCTAAGTTCCCCTCCTATCTCATCCAGGAACACTGGCTTTTCTGTGACGCCTGCACACAAAGCTCAAGGCCTGTGGCTAGGTATGCACACCCCCATGGAGGGCCTCACCCTCCCTGGAGAAATGAGGGGATAACGGGGGTGGGGGGGTTGGGGGAGGGCACGGTAAGAGGGGAGGGAATGGGAGAGGGACCTGGAACTGACTTGTGAAGCAACCTTGTTTCTTATCTAAATTTAAACTGGAAAATAAAATTAAAAAAAAAAAAAGACTCCTCCGGCTACTGTGGTCTGAGGTTCCACAAGATTCCAAAGGGGCTTCCTTTGTACCCAAATCTAAGCAAGGACAGGGTTTGAAACCCCAGCGTGTCTGGAAGTGAGCTGTTACCAGCACTCCATAAAGAAAAAGCTGAGGATCTGGACACCCAGGCTATTGGCAGCCACAAGATGTTGGTACTGCAGCTTCGTTGCTCCCGGGACACCACAGCTTGCCCATGGCTGGTTTGGACACAGCAGCAAAAATCAGGGACATCCTGGGAGACGGTCTCCTGTCCAAGGGACCCATGGGCATCCTCACCGACTTCTGTATCTTCTAATGTAGGGATAAAAAAGTTTGATCAGGCCTTCTTGGTTAGTTAGGGTTTTTGGAATAGCCTTTTCAAGCCAAATTACATCTAGAAGTTTGGGTGCTTGCTATATTAAAACTTAGAGTTAAGCTGGGTGATGGTGGCGCACGCCTTTAAACCCAGCACTTAGGAGGCAGAGGCAGGTGGATCTCAATGAGTTCAAGGCCAGCCTTGTCTACCAGCAAGCTCCAGGACAGGCTCCAAAGCTATACAGAAACCCTGTCTCAAAAAACAAACAAACACACAAACTTAGAGCTAGATTTGTTTTGGTAGGGAATATTTACACAGATAAGGGCAAGTTCCTGGGTCCATAGAAAAACCTGACCTGTGGTTGTTTCCTCTGGCCACACACAGTGAATGTCACTTGCCAGACAGTCTGGGGGTGAGGTAACAGCAGTGAATCTGGAGTTGAAACTCAGCCTTGCTCCAGCACCCATCTCCAGGAGGCAGCCAGTGTCTTCCCAGGGTGAGATCCCAGCAATGTACGGAGCCAACCACATGCCTCTTACTAGAGGCCTGGCCTGCCCTGAGCCCCTCAGCCCTGTGAGGTTGCCAGAAGAAGTTCTTGGGGACATAAAGCAGCTAAGGTCTCCATGCTGGGAATAGCAAGCCTTTGCATGACCTTCTAGCATGGTAAGAGGTTGGGGTTGTCCTGAGGTACTCATGCCTGGCTACAGCTGCCAATCACAATTGCTGTGCTGCACACGGACAGAGTCCCGAGTGGCTGTCTAGCCACAGACCCCAAAGATAGAATCAGAGAGACTTGAAGCTTATTCTTTTGCCCCAGGTAACTTCAGTAGACCCGAGACAGGAACAAGGCCTCTGTGCTCTGGGGTGACCCATTAATGTGGGCCGGGTGTTCAGAATTTGGAGGAGGCCAGTACAGCAGCTGGCACAGCACTGCTGGGCTGGGCAGACAGACAGCTGTCCTGAAGGCTGAGAGCTCAGCATTCCATGCGTGTCAGCACCTCTATAAAACCCAGCCACTCCCTCAGCTGAGGGGCTAGGGAAGGGGGGACCAACTGGTCAGCCCTCACTACGGGCTTTATGGTCTAGAGGCTGGCCCTTACTCGGTCCCGCTGGGACCATGCCACCTGCTGGGTGGAGAAGAGATGCCACCTGGGACCCTTGGCATGGTCATACCAAGAGTCCACTGGGCCCACTCATGAACCAAGACATGAAGGCAGCCGCTCTGGCCCCTCGGGCCTCATAAGACAAAGGAAAAGAAGTGGCAAGGCCAGGCAGTCTGATATGGCTGGGTGACCTTGAGTGAGACCTTGGACCTCAGTCTTTTCCTTGAAAATGGGAAAGGCAGAGGTTTGCACTTGCTGGTTGCCAAAAGGCCTGTGAGGCACAGCATGAAGACCTCTCTGCATGTGGCCAGCCCTGGACAAACCCTGCATGTATATGTGATTTTCAAGACCTATGCGCACACGCGGTGCCATGGGAAAGCAGCCACACTCTGAACCAGGCAGTGTCCTGCAGGGCGCCCATGGTTTGGGGACACAGCTGTTGGGTCTGTTGAGCTAAGGTACAGAGCAGGTAGGGGGCTGGCACGTGGGGGCTTCAATGCAGAAAGGACCAGGGTAGCTCGCTCCTGTACCTTTTGGCCTTGAACCTGCCCAGGTGGACCCTTGGCCCCTTTCCTATGTATCCAGAGGAACACCTCCTCCCAAAACAGCTTCCTGTCCTTTCTACTCTCCGTATCTCAACCCAGCCCCCAGGCAAATCACTTCCCCTGCTCCAGAGAGACCCAAGGGTCATTTCAGTCCTGTTCAAGACTGGATGCTTTCTCCAGAGCCAGCTGGTCTGTGGCCAGGCAGCCAGGCTGGGACGGGAGCCACACACGTCCACCCCCTCGGAAGGCAGCTTACAGCCCAGTCTCATGTGGGGGCTCTCCTGCTGCCCCAAGCCCAGCCACCTGTCGCCCTGCTTTGGGACATCTCTTCAGCCCCTTCCTCTTTAACGGCTATAACATACGTACAGCTCCACTTCCTTCTCCTCACCCCCACCGCCCCCCTTCTCTCTCTTCCTGAAGCTTACGGCCTGGCTTGGAGTTCATAGCTGCAATACACACACACACTCATGCTCATACCCACACATGCGCACGCGCACGCACAGCTGTGGAATGTTTTGCTGCTTCTGGGGTTTACGGCTCTGGGACATGTGCTTCTTGTACCTCCCCAAGTACCTGACGTCTAGTCTATCCCTTCTCCCCCTTGAACTCTTGTGGGGACCTGAGGCTGAGTTAGAACTGTGGACCAGTGAGGAGAGAAGTGAGTCATGAGAGACCCCCACCTGAGTTCCTCAGGGGCAACCATGAATCTCCCCAGCCCCCATCACCAGCGCTCATATAGCAGGGACTGGTTTTCCCATTTGGAGAGGGAACTGGCCCCTAGAAAGCCAGACTGAAATCAGCCCCACCTCCCTGGATTTTCATTCATTCTTTTAACAGCCATTCATTCCTCTGGTATTTGTTGAAGACCCACAAAATACTAGGTTGGGCCTGAAGGGGCTATGGCAGGGAGCCAGGCAGACAGATCCCCTGCTCAAGACCCAAGCAGTTCAACACCAGCATCTCCATCTAAGTGGTGAGTACCGGGATAGGAGGGATGTGGGGTTGGGGGGGCAGAGGAAGAGTGAAGGAACCCGTTGGCTTACTATCTGTCAATCACAGAAGCCTTCAACACAGACACACTGTCCAGGCTGGGAGTGAACAAGGCCTTAGCCAGAAAAGGGGACGGGAAGTGCTGTCCTGCGGCGGAAGCTGGGGAGATGCTGTATCTGAGACAGGACAGTCTAGCGTGTGCAAGGGCTGGACTGCACATCTAGGTAAGGCTACGGGACAGCTTGGGGTCTCTTTGAGTAATTAAGCTTCCTCCCGGGACTGAGAGAACCTTGGAAACGACTTAAGCAAAATGACAGAACCAGGTGTCTCAAGTCGGGTATTTCATTGTGAGCAGGAGAAATGGCCCTCAGACAATGCCAGACAAGGTGCTTCCAGAAAGGGATGTGGGAGCTGGAAGTTGAGTAGGGGTGGAGCAGCCAGGCCTCACAGAGATGGGAAGCCCACAGCCTGTCCTGGGGGAGGCCTCTAAGGTGAGCCTGCTGTAACTCCAGGTCTAGATACCAAGGGAAGGGAAGTAGGGGACAGCCTTCTGGCCCATCCAGCCTCCAGAGGAACTGCAGTGAAAGAGTGCGGACAGATCTCAGGGACATTGTACAGGTGCAACAAAAGGAGCCGAACACCAAAGAACACACACCGCTCAGTGATCCACTATTAAGTTCTAATGCAGTCAGGCCCAGGCAGAAATCAACAATGGTGACTGCCTCTGCTAGGGAACAGGGAACAGCATACCAGAAAGGGCATAAAGGAGTGTCCTGTCCCAGAGCCCTGGGGGTGAACACTGAGGGTCACACAGGTGTGGGCACCTGCCACAACCCTGCAACCTATGGAATTAAACCCTGTGCATAGTGACAGATGGCAACAGAAGCTGATCACAAATAAACCGGAGAGAAAGCTGGCCTGAGAAGCTCAGACCACACACCCGTTGTTCCTTGGCTGGGGGCTGAGGGGTCCCTGCCAGACAGTTCCCCTAAGACATTCTGCAAAAGGAGAAGGTGATTTCCTGAAGTCAGGCCAAGGAGCTGTTTAAAGGAAGGAATGAGAGCTTAAAGGCCAGACAACAGCTTTGGAACGGAGAAGGTCCTGTCTGCTGGTTAGAGGTAAGAAACAATGAAACTCAGCAGCCAAGGCTGGTGTAAGAGGTTTGGTTAAAAGTGCCGGTGAGTTGGTGAGCCGTGAAGTTTGTGCGCTGGACCTTTCATTGAAGAGACTTGGCTAAATTTTAAGTTTGCTCACCTTTTGCACCCCTGTGACATGTGACCCAAATAGCAGCACCCTTGACATGTTGATCCTGGGACAAGGACCTGGATGGAAAATAACACAAAGGATTGAGGGTCATTTGCAGGAACTTGCCCCCGAAGAGTGTTACCTTCAAAGGAAGAAATATACTTCATTGAGGGAATTCCTCAGAGAGAGGGGGAGGGGGAGGGGAAGAGAGAGAGAGAGAGAGAGAGAACCAGAGGCAAGTGTGTACCACATGGTATGGTACATCAGCTGTTGGAGCTCTCCACGTGTCGCTGGACACATGCTGACTTGGAGCACTTAAGCCCCGCTTGTGGGTGCTGCCACAGCTGCCGCCAGGGCCTCTGAAGACGTGAAGAAGTGGGCTCTCCTTCCTCCTGCCCTGGAGACCAGAAAGGCCTTCGCCTCCTTCTCCCCAGCCAGCGCCTTCCTCCCGGCCCATGGGGACAGTAGTAGCCAAACTGCTCCTGCCTACCCTCAGCAGCCTGGCCTTCCTCCCCACGGTGAGCATCGCTGCCAAGAGGCAGTTTTACATGGAGGCCATGGTCTATCTCTTCACCATGTTCTTCGTGGCGGTAAGTGGGGCCCTAGGAGAAAGACCTCACGGGGAGGGTCACCACCCCTGTCCTGTGCCAGGTGCTGGAAGCGAGAGGCTATGTGTGGGGGTGTCCTAGTGACTGGAAGGAGGGGGTTCCTGGAGTCTGTCTTCCTCTATGGACCTCGGTTTCTCCATCTGCGCCAGGAATTTGGGAGGGGGGAGTGGCTGACCCATGTGACTGAAGTCAAGTCCCTGATGACCCCTGCCGGTTAATTGAGGATGATGTTTACAGGTGGCTTCTTCTTGTGGCTCCCACACCCTCCTCCCCGCCAACTTTGTCCTGGGAGCTGCTGAGCTGGGGAGGACAGGGGGTAAGTGAGCAGGCCTAGGAATGGAACCACTAGATTCAGGGAAGGTAGAGGGCCTGGGTGGACCTGACTTCAGAATTCGGAACTACCTCCATTGAGGAGGGCCAGCCTCTCTCTGAGTCCTTTCTTTCTCTTCCTGGTGTGTGTGTGTGTGTGTGTGTGTGTGTGTGTGTGTGTGTGTGTGTGTCTGTCTGTCTGTCTGTCTGTCTGTCTGCCGGCCGGCCGGCCTGCCTCTGAGTTCCCTCTCCCCTCTGTTCCCAGGTAGCATCCTGGAGTGACTCTTCTGTCTTTCAGGCGCATGTCTGGCACTGCTTCGCTGGCTGCCTTTTGTCAAGGCCTCTCCTTCTCCTCACCCCCACGGTGTGTCTCTCACCGGCTCTGTGTCTAGTTTGCTCTCTGCCTCTGTCTGCCTCCCCCCTTCTTTCTGTCTGTACCCAGCTCTTTCAATTTCTAGAATTGCACCCCCGTGGCGTTCGGCCTCCTCTTCTCCCTGCTCTGTTCTCCTCTCATTTCTTCTTCTGGTCCTCTGTATCTGGCTTTATCTGCCTGTCCATCCAACTTGCTCTGTCTGTCTACCTAGTTACAGGGTCATCTACCGTCTATTCATCTATCATTTGTCTTGTTCTAGTGTACCTAATCATCATCTGTCACCTGTCTATCATCTGCCTAACCAACCACCTCTCCCTGTCCATTCACCTTCCATCTCTCCCTCTCTGTCATGAAGCCCTCCTATCACTATGCCGCTGCGTCCTCCTAAGTTCCCCTCACACTGGTCCTCACTGCTGTACTGGGGGTCACTCCTCCATCTTCCTCACTGCTGTACCAGGGGTCACTCCTCCATCTTCCTCACTGCTGTACCGGGGGTCACTGCATCTTCCTCACGGCTCCATAACCTTTGCTTTTGTTTCCCCTCTCATCATACCCACCTCAGTAGTCGCTATGCTGTGTGACCCACACGTTGGTAGGACACAGGCTCAGGGTTGGCAAGCAGCCTGTTAGTCTCCTCCTTAAGGCAGGGGCAAGCCTTTGGGAAACAGTATCCAGTGCCTCTTCCAGCAGTGGGCATGAGCATGGAGTATGTGGGGGGTTTCAGTAGGCGTGAGCATGGAGTATGTGGGGGGTTCCAGTGGGCATGAGCATGGAGTACGTGGGGGTTTCAGTGGGCGTGAGCATGGAGTATGTGGGGGGTTTCAGTGGGCGTGAGCATGGAGTATGTGGGGGTTTCAGTGGGCATGAGCATGGAGTATGTGGGGGTTTCAGTGGGCGTGAGCATGGAGTATGTGGGGGTTTCAGTGGGCATGAGCATGGAGTATGTGGGGGGTTTCAGTGGGCATGAGCATGGAGTACGTGGGGGGTTTCAGTGGGCGTGAGCATGGAGTACGTGGGGGTTTCAGTGGGCGTGAGCATGGAGTACGTGGGGGTTTCAGTGGGCGTGAGCATGGAGTATGTGGGGGGTTTCAGTGGGCGTGAGCATGGAGTATGTGGGGGGTTTCAGTGGGCGTGAGCATGGAGTATGTGGGGGGTTTCAGTGGGCGTGAGCATGGAGTACGTGGGGGTTTCAGTGGGCGTGAGCATGGAGTATGTGGGGGGTTTCAGTGGGCGTGAGCATGGAGTATGTGGGGGGTTTCAGTGGGCGTGAGCATGGAGTATGTGGGGGGTTTCAGTGGGCGTGAGCATGGAGTATGTGGGGGGTTTCAGTGGGCGTGAGCATGGAGTATGTGGGGGTTTCAGTGGGCGTGAGCATGGAGTACGTGGGGTTACTCAGCCGGCTGCGAGTGAGTGAAGCCGCCAGCACACACATGTGTGTGCTCACAAACCACTCCCTATCCTGAATAAGCCAGAGTGACTTTCTGGTGGTAAGAGGAGCCGCCAGTGCTTGCGGGCTGACAATAGCCAGAGAGGAGCTGGCACATGTCTGCCCCCTGGTTGTGATGGTCCCATGGGTAACAGTGAGGTTTTCCAAGGAACTGGAAGCTCTAGGACTCCGAGTTCACTTTGGGAGGGAAAGACATTAGGTTAAAGACAAGCCACAGGCAGCAACCGTGGTGGGAAGGGGCCCAGCATCACCCGTGAGTGATTCAGGGTAGTGATTTGCATTTGATAGAAGAGGAAACTGAGTCTCAGAGAAGCTGGGCCACCCAAGTCACCATGCTGTCATTTGTGCCTCATGAAACCTGGCCAATGTCAGAGCCAAGATGAGACCGCAAGGTCAGAAACAGAAGCCAGGTGCCCAATGCCCATGTTAGTTATAGCCCAGCAACTCACAGGCCCCAGTTATGTCACCCCTGCCCGTGCTGGCCTACAGCTGCCTCTGTACCAGCCTTAGAGGCCCACCCTGCCCCACCCCACCCAGAGTGGCAGGGCCAGCTGTCTCCTATGACAAATGTCCCCTGGCCTCAAAGCCACAGTCTGTCCTCACAGAGTTCTGCCTTCCACAGGCTCCTCCAGGACCCTCCATGGCAACCACCAGTTGTGTGGTGTGCTGATGCCCAATACAAGAATGACTCTTGGTGTCAGTTACCCGAGAGTGGGCCCGATTTGTTCCAAAGAGCTCTGCTCTCTCTTGCTCTAGTCTCATCATCATCTAATCTAAAAGCAGGTTCTAATCTTGGACAGCAGCGTCCTCTCCACATGCTGAACAGCACAGCAAACAGGCTAAAGAAGAGTGAGGGATCTGAGTCTGAATCTTTTACAGGAGTCTCACGGGGGAGACAGCTGTTTCTCTGGTCCTGTTGACTCAAGAGCACACCAAGCCTCAATCAGACATGATCATTCTACACCCACATGTTGGTTACAACATGGGGTTCCTTGGGGGGAGAGCATGGATGTGGCACATGCTTTCAAAGCCTTGCTGATTTTAGCATGTGGTCTCAGCTCTGCATAAGCATATACTGTTCTGAGTCAGGAGCATTACAGAGTCACAGAGGAGAAATACAGACTATAGAACAGTCAGAGCTTATGCATGCATCTGAGCTTGTAGGACTCAGTTACACTAGAAATTCACAGATTGATTGATTGATTGATTATTTGATTGCCCTGCTTTTCTCAAAGGTGAGTTAATTCTGACCAGGGTGAGCACAGCATTCTAAATGATCTCAAAGCAGAATATTAACTTGGCGCCAGGTTTGGTTTGTAAAGGCAAACTTGTAACAGCATTTCCCAGAAACATTATTCCCACGGAGAGGGGCACCGTGAGATGCAGTACCATCAGGGTCCCCACAGAACAGGTGCTCTCGCTCCATTGGACAGAGGAGGCCGTGAGAGAGCAGCCTCTTGCTTGTGCCCCTCTGCCAGATCTACTGGGCTAACAGCGGGGTTGGAGCTCTTGCCACACCCAGTTATGTCCTAGCCCAGCCCCAGTTGGGCCAAATCCACCTGCCTCTGGGGAAGGAGTGTACTCATCACTGCCTCGCCCTTGCCTCCTGGGGCAGGAGGTGCCCCAGGGAAGTTCACAGATCCCAAAAGAACCTCAGGGCTTGAGGACATAGACCCCCTGCTGTAAAGCCCCCCCCCTCTGGCCCCATACACAGGCAAGTACTCTATGCTGGGATCCAGCCTAACTGAGGCTCTTCTGTTCCTCAGGGGGAAAAGTAGAGGAGATGTTTCCCAGAATCTCACAGCGAGTGAGCTTTACTCGTTTACGGGGCCTATGCAACAAAAGGGAGCACAGATGTTACAGATGGTGGACTCAGGTGGGGTTGAGTGACGTGGCTTTGTAAGGAGCTGGAAAGAGCGGGAGCCGGGCCCATAGCTGAGCCTCTTTCCTACTCCGCTTGGCAGCCTTGACCTGGCCGCACCTGAAGCTTGTCTTCCCCTGAACAGACAGAGCTCACACCTGGGTGGTTAGACGCCTCTTTGGCAATGTCCCTTCCAAAGGGTATAGTACCCAAAGCTCAAGGCAGCATCAAAGTTCTGAGTCGTGCTGACCCAACGCAGAAGTTGGATGCCCCCTCCCTTCCCCTGTCTACTGAATGACAGTCCACTGCAACTGCGATCAGCAGGAGGTCTCTGAGCTTCTAAATCGGGGCCCCACGTGTTTGACTGACACATCCATCATCCAGGGTCCTCAGCCCCCTGTGGTGCCCCTGCTGCCTCCAGACAAGGGCTGTCTTCCAGCTTGCCTGCTCCCTCCTGCTGAGCTGGGCTTACCAAGAGACGATTGTGCAGGCTCCCGGGCCTGTTTGTACCAGTCGCACTTGTCAAAATAATTATGTCATGTAATTAAATATTACTTAAAATGATGAAATGCGAAGCAAAAGGAGAGAGAGTTGTTTTCTGTAAGAAATAAGTTGGCTGCTTGGAAATATTTCATATAGGGCCTTTTGCTTGAAAGCAAATCTATCCAGCTACACATCAGGAACAGGCCTGCCAGAGCGTGGGGGAGACGTGGAGGAAGAGGATGGCGGAATCAGCCCCTGCTTGCGGGAGTCTGAGGTCTTCCTCCTTTTCAAAGAGAGAGTGGTCCAGGGTAAAAGGCTCACATCCAAAGATTGACACGGGAACACTTCCAGTCAACCCAGGGGCAAAGGGTGTGCCTGAGTGATATTTTAGGGTCCCCTCCTCAGCAGGCTTCATCTGAGTGACTGCAGCTTTGGGCCAGTGGTAAGAGAGTCTGAAAGTGACATTTACTTCCGGGCCTGATGGACTCACCTGTTTAATTTCCACAAGGCCTAGCCAGGGGGAGTATTCAATTGTGTGCCCTGATAATATGGGGAAGCTGACGCACAGAGCCATTGAGGTCAGGTCTCGAGGCTAGCGAGGGGCCTGTGGCTAGGGACCAGTTCTCACCCACCACCGATGCCTGCGGCCTGCTGACCTTGCGCGCTTTCCCCTGCAGTTCTCCCATGCCTGCGACGGGCCTGGCTTGTCTGTGCTGTGCTTCATGCGCCGTGACATCCTGGAGTACTTCAGCATCTATGGGACGGCCCTGAGCATGTGGGTCTCACTGATGGGTGAGTGGCTATCTCTGCTGGGGGGTGGGAGCCATTCCTCAACACCAGCCAGCACCTGCCCACCTCTGAGATCCTCTGCCTCCTTTCCGCTTTGCGGAGCCAGCCAACGGCTTACTCTACTGAAAGAAACACGCTCGTTCCTTAGAGGCCTGTGCTCTTACTTTTCCCATCCCTAGGTGGTTCTTGTAAGGAGTCCTTGTGACATTTGCAAAGCAAAGACACTCACGAGAGAGGGGGAAGGCGTTCCCACACACAGACCTACAGAGACCACCGATGCCCTCAGTTCAGGGACTTTCCCTCCCAGAACATCCTCCGGGCTCAAGGGAACATTAGCTCTTATGGGTCATCTTCAGCTCTGGGTTTTAGGAAGGTGGGCCACTCAAAATCCTCATCTCGGATCTGGGGGTGCAGCTCAGAGGTAGAGCTCTGGCCTGATGAGCAAGGTTCCATCTCCAGCACCGTGAAAAAATTGAAAGAGAATGAAAGAAAGAAGGAAGGAAGGGGGCTGGAGAGATGGCTCAGAGGTTAAGAGCACCGGCTGCTCTTCCAGAGGTCCTGAGTTCAATTCCCAACACCTGCATGGTAGTTCACAGCCATCTAAAATAGGGTCTGATACCCTCTTCTGGCCTGCAGGTATACATGCAGAGAACTCAAACATAAAATGTAAATAAAATTTTTAAAAAAGAAAGAAGGGAGTAGTCTTAGTTAGGATTTCTATGACTGTGAAGAGACACCCTGATCACATCAACTCTTACAAAGGAAAACATTTAATTGGGGCTGGCTTACAGTTCTAGAGGTTTAATCCATTATCATCAGAGCAGGAAGCATGGGGGCATGCAGGCAGACGTGGTGCTGGAGAAGGAGCTGAGAGTCCCTGAATCTGGGTCCGCAGGCAGCAGGAAGAGAATGAGGCACACTATGCCTGGCTTGAGCTTCTGAGACTTCAAAGCCTATGCACAGTGGCATGCTTCCTCCAACAAGACCACACCTACTCCAAAAAGGCCACGCCTCCTAATAGTGCCATTCCCTGTGAGACTATGGGGACCATTTTCTTTCAAACCACCACAGAAGGGAGGAAGGGAGGAAGAAAGCAGGAAGGAAAAAAAGAAGGGAGGGAGGGAAAGAGGCAGAGAGACAGAGGGGGGGATGGAAAGGGAAAGGAAATAAAGAAAAGAAAAGAAAAGGAAGAACCCAAAACCCCTCAACCTTGTTTCTCAGGGGCGCTGTCACAGGGGCCATGTTACCTGAGGGTCCCTCCTGAGACTCAGCCCTATACACCACTCACTCACTCATGTGTCTCTAGTCTTAATACTTTCGTCCCAGGATTCCCAGGAATGACTGATCACTCAGTCCACTGTTTAATTCCACTCTGATCCAGGGAAGCAGCACCCCCTGTTTCCTCTAAATAAAATTCAGACCCCGTGGGGACCAAGGTGGGCCTTCTGGTTCTACGGACTGCGAGGACATCCGATGGGTTCCCAAGGGTGGAGGCCCAGCCAAGGGGAGGGAGGCATCTCACCCCACCCCACCCCCCCAACCCCCGCCCCCGTGCCTCTCTGCAGCCCTGGCCGACTTTGACGAACCCCAGAGGTCAACCTTCACGATGTTCGGTGTCCTTACCATCGCTGTCCGTACTTTTCACGACCGCTGGGGCTATGGGGTGTACTCGGGTCCCATAGGTACGGCCGTCCTCATCATTGCTGTGAAGTGGGTGAGTACTGTGTGTGCCTCGGCTGACAGGCCCCAGGGAACCTACGGCTCTCCCTTGGTTTCTCCTGTACGGAATCCCATACCTCCTGCCCTTACACGCAGGCGGACTAACACAAGAATTGAACCCAAACCCCTAGAATCCCTAAAAACTGTGACTCATGCTTGGACCCTGTTCCCTGCCGGCTCATCAGTAATTAGTAATTACAGGTCCTGGGTAAAGCCAAAACTCCTTTTCTCTGCTCTGTGTCCAAATACCCATAGAGAATGCTTCTAAGCATAGGCACATACATGGCTTTTAGTGAACCCAGCGATGGGGAGGCCACTCTCGTCATCATGGCCATCACTGTCATTGTTTTCATCAGCATTATTATAATTCTGAGGATTAACCCTGGAGGAGGGCCTGGTGTCTGCCCTCTACTCTGCCCTCTACAGTCCTAAGGCCCTCCTGGCAGCAAGGCCTGAAGTCCACCTAAGCTAGCCAGCGTGAACAAGGGTCCTGATGGCAGGATAGACCAGGGATGTCTCCTGGGCACCACTGAGAGCAGTCAGGCCCAAAACACAGACCTGGAAGGCCAGCAGGCCTCAGACCAAGCAGGTGGCGGCCAGAGCCCTAAGTTCACACCACTCCTGTGCATTTTACATGCAGCACCTCTTTGGATCTTGGGGTTCCCCTAAGTAGAATCTCAGCAGGGCAGAGCAGGGCAGGCAGTGCTTCAGGGGGCCCCGATCCCTCTGCAGCAAAGGGAGGACAGGTAAAAGCAGGCAGGGAGCTTCCAAGCTGCCTCTTGCTCGTGCAGCCTCTGAGGAAACCAGGCTTACTGGACTTTTTAGTTAAGGGTGTTAGCCGCACAAAGGTCAGCAGGCAAACCTGCAGCCCCAGTGGGCAGTGGCTGCCGGACTTGGCTTTTCAGGGGGCAACGAGGGGCTTGTATCTCACTGTGATTTGTGTGAAGCTGGCCCTGGCTGACCCTGAAGGCCAGACCTCCTTGGGGCAGAGATGCTGGGGCTATGTACAGTTAATTAACAAGCTGGAATGCGTAAATACGAAGACTCCTTCTGATGCTGCTTCCTTGTCCCGCCCATCATGACCCCTTTGCTGCCCTTGGCCGGATCTGGATCTAACTGGACCTTTTTATTTTTATTTTTAAAGATAGGGTCTCACCTTGTGTCTCTGGCTGACCTCCAAGTCACAGACATCTGCCTGCCTCTGCCTCTGAGTGCTGGGATTAGAGCCCAGCATGCCCATCCTGACTGGATTTTAATGAAGTAAATTAAAATAACAGCATACATGTGCTAGTGTCCCCCACTAAAGCCAGGTTTCCCAGGTCTCTGGTGGGAACGGGAGTGGGAGGGGCTGCAGCATCCCCCACATCTGGGGCAAGGATCCCATCTAGACCACGAGATATGCAGGCGGTTTGGGCTTGCTTCTTGGAATGGGGATGACATTCCTTCCCATGTCTCACCCTTTGGGGAGAAGAAGTATAGGAGCAACACTTAGAGAGCAGAAGCTGAGTTAGCAGAAAGGAGGCATTCCCAGGACAAGGAAGGCCTGTGGGTGACCTCGGATATCGGTCCCCTCTCCGAGCCCCCAGTGTTAAAATTGTGAGATTGACCACACGTGGGCTTCCCAGACCAAGATCACCTGCACTCGGGCGAGTTAGCTGTACCCACAGCACTGACACCATTCACTGAGTCCTCAACTCCTGTTAGCAATGGCAAGTTTTAGAAGGCTGGAAACAGCACCGTATCACCTCACATTTGGTGGTTAAGCCAGCTCTGACCAGCTGTCGATGATGTTTGTGTATCCAATGTGTTCGGTGATGTGTGCAGCCAAGGCTGCTGTCCGGTGCCCTCAGCATGCACCTGGCATGTATAATGCTCTACTGCGCTGAAACCTGAACCATCCTTAGTTTAAAATACCTCTGGGCCGCAAGGGTCTGCATGCCCCAGAGGAACCACAGGTATCCCAGGTATCCCATCTCTTCTGTGTAATACCTCATCTTACCAAGCTTGAACACACACACCAGACCCTCGTGAAAGGCATCAGGGTCTGAGACATCAGGGTTACCAGTAAAGGACCACTTAGCTGGTAAAGCTGATCATATTTGTCTATACCCCACCTAGGTCCCACAGACTGCCACACAAACCACCTGGAGAGGTGCACAGGGCTCATGGGTCCCAAATAAGCTGATATCCTTTCACTGTCTCTGTGGGAGACAGGAGTGCATCAATGGCCTTGCCACTTCCTCAAGAGGCAGCAAGGGCAGTGGGGACCCAGGGAAAACTGGCCCAGAGATTCCCAGCCCTGTCACAGCTTTGCTTCGGGGAGGGGAGGGGGGAGCAATCCTTGCAGAACTGACAAGAGGTGCTCAGGCATGCAGGGGAATGGGGTAGGCACTTCTACCTGAAGACGGGAGGGCATGGCAGTGGGATCTTGCCCAGATGACCCACGCAGGGACCCTTCCCTGTGAGGCACCCCAAGAACCTTCATGTTCTCACCTTGTCCCCTCAGCTGAAGAAGATGAAGGAGAAGAAGGGTCTGTACCCCGACAAGAGCATCTACACTCAGCAGATAGGCCCTGGCCTCTGTTTTGGGGCGCTGGCCCTGATGCTTCGCTTCTTCTTTGAGGTACCAGACCTGTGGGGAGGGCATAGAGCCCTCCAAGCCCTCTGGAAATGGCTCGACTTAACAGAGAAGACAGCAGGTGGTTTTCACAGGGAGGCTCCAAGTCACGCATTCTGCTGTGGCGGGAGTTTGAAGTTGGTACTCCCCCCCCCCCCCGCCCCAATGTATCAGCATCACAGCCTGCGTGGACCCGAGGGTCACAGGGAGTCCCATCAGGCCTTGACTTCAGGAAGTTTGGGTGTCCTGGAAGAGACCGGGGACTGATGCCCATAACCCAGGGGACAGGGAACAGAGGAAGGCAGAGGGTCTTTCTCAGAATGAAATGGCTGGCAGAGGCACCAGATGGCTTAGAGGGCTTAGTTCAGGGAAGGGGCTGAGGCCCAGACTGACTCACTCTTGTCCACAGGAATGGGATTACACCTACGTCCACAGCTTCTACCACTGTGCCCTGGCCATGTCCTTCGTCCTGCTGCTGCCCAAGGTCAACAAGAAGGCCGGGAACGCGGGGGCCCCTGCCAAGCTGACCTTCTCCACCCTCTGCTGCACTTGTATCTGACCCTGTTCTAGGACCCTGGCCTCCTGTCTGGCAGCCCCACCGTTCCCCACAAGATACTTTCTATGCTTTCCCATGTGTATGTCAATGAGAAATGCTCTCTTCTGCATCCCCAAGAGACAAGCAGACCGGCTACACTCTGCTAAATGCTACTTAGGGACCTGCTAACTCCGTGTTCACCAGTTGCTTCACTCTGTTGAAGGGGGGAAAAAAGGGATTTTCTCCTCCAAGACCTCATAACCATAGGTGCGCCTGGCAGAACTCTAGGTCAGTTGGGGTCACAGATCCCAACCCAGGAGCATACACAACAGGGATTATCTAGACCCCAAGTCCTGCCTGCCTGGGTTGTCCACTTTCTCTAGAAGATTGATATTGCTACTTCTGCCCCATGCCCAGGCTCTGAAAGTCCCTCCCCCCCACACACACACCACTTAGGAAGCCGGAGCCAGTGAAACCATCTTTGGTCTGGACTCAAGTCTGCCTGGTCCTGTCTGGGCCCCATCCCTTTAGCCAGGTCTTAGATCAAAACATACAGAGTAAACTCCTGATCGGCCACTCGTCATTAGCCTCCGAGAACACTTTACATACACCCGGTTCCTAGAACAAGTCTGTGTGCTGAGTTACACTTCCGGTCTTCGGGGAGCGCCTGGGTTCAAGATCAGCAGCTGGCCTTAGGCCAGGCACTGGAAGACAGAACTAAGTCTGCTGCTGGCCTGGGTACCTGGGTTGGAGGTGGGGTACATCGCTGGTCTTCAGTTTACACTGGTCTGAAGCTTACTCTGGGGCCCTGAGGGAAGGCGGGTGCAGGCGATACCCCTGAGCCAGGCCTTGCTGGGACTGCGCCATGCTGTGACAGACTAGGGGTCAGGGTGTGGCAGGGCATGGCAGCCACCACGGCAGCTTTCAGACATCACCTCACAAGCCTGCATCTCCCAGGCACCCTCGCTATCCCCTTTCCTGGTGACCCAAGGCCCAGCTGTCAGCAAGAAGTTACCTACACCTGTCTGGGACTTATTTATGTCTCCAGATGGTGCCACTTCAGGGGAGCAGCTACCCACATCCGGTCCCCACCCACTAGGCTGCTGGCCCTCTCTCCTAAGTCACCTCCTGTACCTCCTAAGGAAGACAGCTCCCACCACTTGGCTTGAATGATCCTTCTTCCCTGCTGACCCCTCAGCCTAGCCTTCTGGACACCATCTCTGTGACCACCCACAGCTCTTTGTAGCTATCCCTTCCCTGCCCCCATCCCCATAGGCCCTGGTGGTAGACAGAAGTTACCCATGAGCCTCACCCCATCTCTGGCCCCAGAGACTTTTAATGATGGAGCAGCCCATGTTGCCATAGGGCACCTCAGGATGTTCAAATCCAGCTCCTAGGGACTAGGCCTCATTTATCAGGTAAGGAAGCCAAGACACGTAGTCTGGGCTCTGAGGCTCCCCAGAAAGGAGCAGAGGGCTGGAGAGGTTGCTCAGTGGTTAAAAGGACCCAGCTTCAGTTCCCAGCACCCACTCGGCAACTCACGGCCATCTGTAACTCCACTTCTAGAGGGCAAGATCACGATCAGATCCCTCTTCTGGCCTCCAATGAAACAGACACACATACACGCGGTGCACACACGTATTTGGAAGTAAACAACTCCAAGGGGGAAGAACAGGAGTAGAGTCGGGACAAGGGCACTGAGATGTGGTGGCCTTGCTCACCTGGCTGCCATGCCTCCATCTGGCCTGCAGTCAAGCACAGGTGCATACCACATAGACAGATGTAAACACACCCCGGCAAGTGACATACACCAGGGAAACATGGGGCATCCCGGAGCCCAGCCTTCCTTCGGGTCACCTCTTACTTCCAGAGGACAGACTGCTAAGTCAGAGCTGCTCACCCCAAGTGAGAGGCAGAGACGAAGCATGCCAGGTAGGAGGTCTGGGGCCCCTCCAGAAGCAGGTGTCTGCAGGGTGTCCCCTGCCCATCGTTTGCCTGTCTTATCCCACCCCCAAGCAAGCAATCCTGCCTCCAGCTCTATAGCCTCTCTTGGAAAACTGGAGGCAACAAGATGTCCTTGAGCAGGGAGGGGCCACGGGTGGCCTAGCCAAAGGGCCATACTGACAGGCTCTCCCTGGTGGTGCTGCTGATTTATGAGAGCCTTCTGGGCACCTGACCAAGTCTGTAAGTCACGGAAGATTAGGAGGCGCACTCCAGCCCTCAGCCCTGCCGCCGCAGCCTGTGCCTGGCTTCTAGGGCTCCAGATGTAGCCATACCCTTCAAGTATCTCAGCTCCCATGAATGCTCGTTGGGGCCCTGGGCACGGCCCTGAGCCCAGTTTGCAGATGAGAACAGTGAGGGTCAAGTATGCCACTAACACAGGACAGTGGCTGAAGACCTAGCGACGGTACCCAGGGCTTTCCCCGAGTCACGCCACCTTTGACCTCTTCCAAAGTCACATTGACAGCTTAGGATGCTAACCAGGGTCAGAAGGGGAAGACAGGGAGGTGAGCCACCATGCTCCCCAGTGACCACTGACACTTCAGCAAGAAAGGACCAGCCCTTAGATGCCTATGATTCTGAACCCTGCTGCTGTCCAGCCCAGGGTCTCTGTGTTCCTGGAATTTGGGAGTCACAGCATGTGGAGCTAAAGAGAGCTTCCGAGGTCATTCAGCCACTCAGGACTCTACACAGAACTTCCTCTCCTGTCTTGCATGATGGGGAGACCCCAAAGCATACATCCCGATGTCCCTATCTATAAAGTGCTTAGGAAAGCCACTCTGGGTGCTCCTATGAGTTGAAGGACCACGTTGCCTGAGAGAACCCACTGTATGGATACAGTGTCCCCTCTTGGGACCACCGGTCACATGCAAGTAGTTGTCAGTAGGCTGCATCAGAACTGTTAAGTAGCAACTTCAAGTTGAAACAGCCATGAGCAGGACTACAGAAGACAGGTTGCGTGTGGACTCCAGGTCCATGGTAGAGAATTAGACCGCACACACACACACACACACACACACACACACACACACACACACACGCACGCACGCACGCACGCACACACGGGGGGGGCAAGGATGTGATACGGGACCCTCTGTCTCGGTGATAGCGGAGGTGAAATGGGCAGTTCTAATGGGGGCATTCAGACGGAGGCAATGGGGAGACAGCTCTGAGAGACACCACGAAGGCCCCCTGACAGAGAAAAGAAGTTTCCACTTATGTGCAGGGCTGGGCTAACATGGGCAAGGGGCAGATCCTGGGCACGGTGTGAGGAAGAGCAACCAGCCTAAGTGGGAGCTGTAGCACTGGGTCGGCGCGTGATGAGGACAGGCCGCTGTGGCTGCTGAGGAAAGTGTAGAGTGGGCGCCCTTCCCTGAGCTATCGCCTCAGCCTGCACTTGCGCTTGGTTCCTGTACATCTCCAGGAAGACATACTTCAACTCAACATTGTACTTCAGAAGCTCTGCTTGAACCTAGTGTCCTTTGTGTTCCCCACCCTTCACCCCCCACCCCCCTCCTCAACACCCCCTACCCCTGGAAGTTCCCTGGATGTTCAGGTTCGAGAACTACCAAGTCAAAACATGGGGCAGAAGCAAAGAGGCTGGGACTCCCAGATCTGTCTGGGGCTTCCCTGACAGGATACGGGTGGGAGGGTGGGGCCCTCCTCCCAGCCTGTCACATCTAAATCTGGGGTGACGAGTGGGCGCAGACCCATCATAGCCATCCTGGGCCTGGGCATGACCACACTCATCTCAGTGTCCAGGGCAAAGGCGCCTTGGCCTTGGTCCCACGTAAGTGTGCA
>NW_024429189.1:5968946-6271446 GCF_017639785.1 Mesocricetus auratus
GTTGTCTGGATGTCTGGCAGCTCCAGGACATCAGATCTTGAACTGCTAGCTGTATCAGAGGTGTTATGAGGAGTGCAGGTGTCAGCTTTGGCCCTGCACAGGCTGCTGTGGTGCACAGCACCTAAGATCTCAGGAGTAATGGGCGGCCCCAGGATTGGGACAGTGCACTTGATAGGAGTTCCAGCACTGTGATGGTGTACTTGTCATTTCAGGTGTTTAAGTTCATCTACTTGTGCCGCCTGGCTGAAATGGGCCTAGCCACACAGGCCTTCCACTACTGTGAAGTGATAGCCAAGAGTATCTTGACACAGCCTGGTGCATACTCTCTGGTGTTGATTAGCCAGTTGATTCAGGTAAGGATCTTTTGGTACCTTCCTGTTGGCATTGTGCCAACTCTGGGAAGACTCAGGCTTCATCTTGCTGGGCTTGGTGGTGGGGTTGTGGTGAGTGGTACTCAATAGAGTGACACCCAGAACCTACCTTAGATACTTCAGTGCTCTTGGGTGGCTGTTTTGGCTTTGAGGAATTAATATAGGAACTCTACAGGTACCCTGCGCCCATGCAGAAATTCAACCATAAGCTTCAAGATGAAAAGATTCATCTATATATATATCCAGGGAACCTGCATCTACAGTGCTTTCACTTGAAGTTAAAAGTGCATACTTGTCAGTCAGAGTCTAGGTCTGAGTCCTAGTTGCCCCTCTGCCAGCCATTTCTTTTCTTGTTAGTTTGATCAGCCTCCAGTTCAGGTGCAGAAAGCCCATAGCCACTCTAAACAGGTCCCAGTACATGGCATGTCAAAGTATCCCCTCCCTAACAGCTCCATTCCTAAAAATATATCCATGGGATATTTAAAAAATTCATTACTGTAGAAATATTCAGATAAAGGAGGCTCATGCCCTGACCTCCAGCTTTAATAGTCACAACTTAACAAGGCTAAATTTGGTTCATCTGGATCCACTCAAATCCTTCAAAGGCGCCATCAAAGAGCTGTACCCACCTTGGTCTGCTGAGCACTGGGACAGGCCTGCTGATCCATACAAATGTGACCTCCACCCTGGGCTCACTCTGACCACCCAACTTGCACAACCCACACATGACCTCCTTCAGCTCTAAGCAAGTGTCTTGCACTTGGGGACAGTTTTGTTGGTGCCATCCATCTGTAACAAGGACCTCTGTTGCCTTTGGTCTAGATGGCTTCCCAGTTACGCCTCTTCGATCCTCAACTGAAGGAGAAGCCAGAGGAGGAGTCCTTTGTGGAGCCTGCCTGGTTGGTGCAGCTGCGGCACGTGGAGAGGCAAATCCAGGTGTGCCTTTTGTCCTAGGACTTTCCCTGGAGGTATTTGATGATAGGTTTATGCCCTGTTGTTTTCACGCTGAAGTATTTGATGGTGGCACTGTGACTTCTGAAGTACACATAGTGTGGGAGTTTCCTTGTTACCAAAAGGGCACTGGAGAATGCACTGGGGTCCACATGTACTGTTGAGCATGGGCTGCAGTTTGACTGTGTTTCCTATAGGAGGGCACTGTGCTGTGGAACCCGGATGGAACTGACCCCCAGCAGTGTCGCATCACACCAGGCTCTGAGGTAGAGCACTTGGATGGCCCAGGACTCAGCCAGCAGGCAGGGCTGAGGGCCGACAACCCTCTACTGATGCCAAGCACTGAGCCCTTGACACACGGCGTGCAGCTACTGCCCACAGGTGGGATCACAACACCCATGTCTTGCTCACTGATGTCTGCTTTGGAATAGTGCTTTGCTGCCAGAGTTGAGGCAGTGTGCCACCGTGGTTGTGACCTTTGGGCTTCCTCCTCCTTTCTGCTTCCCCTGTGGTGAGCATGTGAGGTTGCAGACCTTTAGGTGCTCTTCTGCTGATGTCACTGATGCTTGTGCTCCACGGCCCGGCCCTTGACTGGCTCCAGCTGCCGTTCAGCTGCTTGCTTCCTGTGGAGTCTCACAGCTCTGTCAGAATGAGTGCCACTGCTTCTCCCCATCTTTCTTATCTTGGGAAGGGTTACCCCTTTCCTCCAGGAAGTGGGGTCTAGACCTCTCACTCGTTTCTTGAAGCTCTTTCCTGGTCGGGCAAGACCTTTTCTGCCCACCTGTCCCATTCTGCCTTGCTTTGCAGGTGTCCCCAGCTTGCCTGAGGACAAGTAGGTCATCCCTGATACCGTCTATTCCAAAGCTCCCTCCCCTCCCACCTGGTGTTCTAGCTACTCCTGACACAGACTGTGGCTGCCCTCCACCCTGTGGCCTTCCCTCCCCACTGAATAGTCACTCCCACTCCTATAGGTTTCCTGTCGCAATCCTGGAATTACTACCCTCAGTGCCTGTTTTCCTTCTTCTAGATCATTCCCTGCATCAGGGTTCTTGTTTTGGGAGATAGGAATCTCATTCTCTTGTCCAGGGCGGTCTTGAACTTGTGGTTTGTAAATTCCCATCTGAAGCCGGGCAGTGGTAGCACACACCTTTAATCCCAGCAATTGAGAGGCAGAGGCAGGCGGATATCTGTGAGTTCGAGGCCAGCCTGGTCTACAGAGCTAGTTCCAGGACAGCCTCCAAAGCAATACAGAGAAACCCTGTCTTGAAAAACAAAAAACAAAAACAACAACAACAACAAAAAATCCCATCTGAGCCTTCTGAGATTTTGGGATCACAGGCATGTACCCTTGTGCCCAGTGTTGAGCTGGCAGAGAGGACTCGCTCAAGAGTTGCACTGTGTGGATACCTGTATGCATAAGTGGTCTGTTTGCCCCTGACAATGGGAGAGCACACCCCCGAAGTAGCACTGTGCTAGGGGCCATTTGATAAAGGTTGTAGCATGTGCCCCATATCACATCTGCTGATGGGCATCAGTGCACCATCCTGCCCTTGGGCTCCTAGGACATGAATGTTCTGCTTTTTCCTAGACCACTGGTAGGTGCTGTTTTCAGCTACCTTGTTATAAAAGAAGTTGTGGCTATGCAGAACAGCTTGTAGATAATGTTTTTGTGACGTGCCAGCCATTGCCTGCCTGGGATCAGTCAGCCTCAGTGACCTTAGGTTTCCTCTTCTTCACTGTTCCCTGAAGCTCCACAGACATTCCCTGATGGCCAGCCAGCTCACCTCACCAGGGTGCCAATGTTCCCAGTGCCAACATCCCGGGGCTCCACAGAGCTGGGTACTTCCTATGGACCCCCAGGCTCCACACTTGGCTTCCCAGACTCCTCTAAACCTGATCCTGCAGTGCTGCACCCTGGGTCTGCCCTGCCACCCACTGCACTATGTCTCCAGGAAAGTGGGCCTCCACTCCAGGAGGCCAGAAGCCCAGACCCAGGTATGTCTGCTGAGGGATAGAAGCTGTCCTGAGAGCAGAGCTAGTTGGTCTTGCTGTTAAAGGAAGTAGCTGGCAGAAGAAATTATGTGGACCAGAAGTGCTAGAATTCCAAACTGAATGAATTAAGTCTTAGTGCAGTGACACAGTAATGCTAGTTTCTGTTGTAGCTTGGCTATATGCTACCATTTGAAGCCCAGCTGCCCATTTAGAGTATAATAGGATGGCCCTGGGCATTTGCAGGGCCTGTCTTACTGCTCTACTAAGTCCCTTGGGTTACACAGGTAGAGATGGCAGATGTTTCTCTGATGTCAAATTTAATGGACCCTGTGCCTGTCTGACTATCTGAAGAAAACAAAACAGGCTTGCTTCTAAGGAACAAAGCAGATGCCAAACATTTAGGAAAACCTTCCTTTCGGTATTAGAAAGGAACACTGGTGGCCAAGCCTGGTAATTAGTTTGTTCTCGGTCTGAGCCTTGCCAGTGCACCGCTTCTCTCTTGACTCATGGCAGCAGCTCCGACCCAGTCATTCTTTTTGTTTTGACAGGAATGGTGCCACGGGACTCACCTGCCAGATACTTACCTGCAGAGCTCAATGAACAGGAGTTTGGTGGGAACTTGGCTGACCCGGTACTTCCCATACCTTGTTGTAACTGTTTTCTGTGTGTTTGTTGAGTAGATACTTTGACTCCTTGTTCTTAGCCTGAAACAGAAAGGTAATGAAGGTAAGGAGATTATTTTTAAATTGGATTCTTAAAGAGAAAGTATTTTTAAAATCATTGTAGCTGGGGCCAGGGAGATGGCTCAGTTGGTAGGAGTGCTTGCCACCAAGCCTGATGACCTGAGCTCATTTTCATGTGAGAGACAGAGAAAACCAACTCCTACAAGTTACCCTTCTGACCTCCACACAAGTGATGTAACACACAAGTCCCCCCAAACACATACAAACAGTTCATTTTAAAAGCTACTTTAACTCGCTGAGGTGGTGGTGGGTGGTGGCGCATGCTACTCGGGAGGCAGAGGCAGGCGGATCTCTGTGAGTTCGAGGCCAGCCTGGTCTACAGAGCGAGTTCCAGGACAGCCTCCAAAACAATACAGAGAAACCCTGTCTTGAAATACCCCCCCCCCCCAAAAAAATTAGTTGGTGAAAATGGTGGGAAAGAGGCAAAAGAGAGAATTGAGTGGTGTAAAGCCAGGTCTTCTTTTTTTTTTTTTTTTTTTTTTTGGTTTTTCGAGACAGCGTTTCTCTGTATTGTTTTGGAGGCTGTCCTGGAACTAGCTCTTATAAACCAGGCTGGCCTTGAACTCACATAGATCCACCTGCCTCTGCCTCCCAAATGCTGGGATTAAAGGCATGCGCCACCAACACCCGGCATAAAAGCAAGTCTTTTACAAGCTCCAGATTTAATTTTCAAAGATAGAAAACCTTCCTGATTTCCCACCTTTGTACAACAGAACCTAACATCTTGATTTCCCTGAAATTGCAGTTATTGAAGCACACAAGGTTTTGTACAGATTACTCTTCTGTGTGCTCTCAACCAAGAGGGACAGATAGTACATTCTGGAAGTCTCTTTACAGATACCCTGTCCTTGATGGATGTTCCTTCAGTAGGCGCTTCCTCTATCATTTCAGAGATAGTGTGTTCCTAAAAAGTAATGGGCACAGAGTATGGGGGGGCTTCACTTAACTTTATTTTTATTTGTCTGTGGAGGGCAGAGGAGGGCATGGGATCTCCTGGAGCTGGAGTTACAGGTGTTGGTGGACTTCTGGATGTGAGTGGTGAGAACTGAACTCTAGTCCTTTGTAAGAGCAAGAAGCACTCTTCTCTTTAATAACTGAGCCATCACTCCAGCCCCTTTATTTTATTTTATTTATTTATTTATTTATTTATTTATCTATTTGTTTGCTTGCTTGTTTGTTTGTTTGTTTTTTGGGACAGGGTTTCTCTGTATTGTTTTGGAGGTTGTCTTGGAACTCCCTCTTTAGACCAGGCTGGCCTCGAACTCACAGAGATTCACCTGCCTCTGCCTCCCAAGTGGTGGGATTAAAGGCAAGCACCACCACAGCCCAGCTTTATTTTTTAACATTATTATATATATGTGTGTATGGGAGTTTTTATATGGGTAGGTGTACATATGCCACGGTTCACCCATAGAGGTCAGGAGAAACTGTGGAGGTTATGCTCTCCTTCTACATTCATATGGGTTCTGGGGTCAAACTCAGGTTGTCAAGCTTGAGCTACAAGCACCTTAACTCCAAGGAGAGGGTATTTTACATTGTGGTATTTTTCTAAAGGTACCTGGCCCAGCTCCGACCAGCCCTACCCTAGGGCATGCATGTGCTCCATCTCCTGGAACACTGTGATGCTCCCTGCTAAGTGCTTGTTAGGTGTGGTTGGCATTTCTCTAGCAAGCAGGATGTTTTGAATGCCCAGCTAGGATGCTATCATATCCCTCTTCTCTGTTCCCACTAGTTTTCTGCCCCACCAGGGAGGTACCAGTGGGATATTCTGCCTTGGCCCCCTTCAGTTCCTCACAAGGAGCTCCAGGAGAGCTAGTTTTCATCTTGCCTTGTGACAGGGTTCCTCCAGAACAGCACAGGACTTGGAGACCTCCCCAGTGTGGGATCATGGCAGCTCCAGTCCCCCAACACCTGCTCTGTCTCTGACATCTACTTCAGAAGGGAAGAAAGCTGCACAAGCTGTCAAAAAGGAGCCCAAGGAGCCCAAGAAGGTATAACACAGTGCTGCTACTTGTCTAGTGGGCAGAGAGGTGGGACAGGCACTGGAGGGAGGGAGGGAGGTTCAATGCCCTGAAGCAGCTTTCTTTCATTTGTAAATTCTTTTCCCAAGATGTAGCATACGTGAATTTGAGTGTGTAAAGCATATAGCAGTTAGACAAGACTTACCCTCTCTGAATGTGTGTGTGTATGTGTGTGTCTGTGTATGTGCATGTGTGCGCACACACACCCATGTTGGTGAGGACACACACACCCAGGCCTTCTAGAGATTCTCTCATAGCCAGTCCATAACAGACAAGATCTAGTGCAACCAGAATAGGGCAACATGCAATTCCTGATGTTACCAGCAAAGCTGAGCACCTTTGCACAAGCTTAGCCGCAAGTGCTCCTTTATCTTGTACTTGTTCTGACCTTTCTCCATTCTGAACTGTTGTTTCAGTGATTAATGAGAGTCCCTGCATGGTGGATACAGGTCCTTTGTTGAATGACCGTGTGGTGCACAATCCCTCCCAATCTGTAGACCACCATTTTGTTCTTGATGATGTCTTAACAAAAAGTACAGTTCTTCACTTTCATAAAAGATTTTATATAATTTTTAAATTACATGTGCATGTGAGGTGGGTATATGCATATGAGTCCATTGCCCCCCTTGCCCCCAAGGCAATTTTTTTGAAAATAAGCACAATGCCTGGGGTTCAGTCCCTAGTACAGGGGAGAAAAATAAAATAAAAAGGAGCCCAAGGTAATTTTAAGGATTAGAGAGATGACTCAGCAGTTAATAGTATGTACTACTCTTATAGAGGACATGTAATTTTAAGAAGAAGGTCATGCCTGGTATGGTGGTGCATGCCTTTAATCCAAACACTCAGTCTCTCTAACTTTGAGGCCAGCCTGCTCTGCTAGAGAGTTCCCAGGGCTACAAAGTAAGATCCTGCCTAAAAGAGAGAAAAACAAACAAAAAATATGCCAAAACAAAGTATATAAATTATAAGCTGGGCTCATGCTCCATTTATTTTTAGCTTTTTTGTTGTACTGGAAATGAACCCAAGGCCCATACATACTGGGTAAACACTATCACTGATCCATGGCTACTGTTCAGTCTACATAAAGAGCTATCTCTTAGGAGAGGTGGATTCCAGGAGGAATAGAATATGGGCTCTGTACTACTGTTCTCTCTCTCTTTTTTTTTTTTTTTTTTTTTTTTGAGACAGGGTTTCTCTGTATTGTTTTGGAGGTTGTCCTGGAACTAGCTCTGTAGACCAGGCTGGCCTCGAACTCACAGAGATCCGCCTGCCTCTGCCTCCCTAGTGCTGGGATTAAAGGCATGTGCCACCAATGCCTGGCTTCTCTCTTTTCCTTTTAATACAACAGTCTAGAACAGTAAAGACATAAGATTCTCTATCTACTGGAGGAGTGGTTTTGTGTGGAGGCCATCCTGACTGCTCAACAACTTCTACTCCTGTGGTGGGAAGAGCCTAATGCTCATTCACTTTGTCAAGACTTGGATATGGAATGCTTCTATAGAATGGGTGTAGGTGGCATATTGTCATCCTTTGTTTGTTTATTAAAGATAACACTTATCAACCACGTGAGGCACACACACCTTTAATCCCAGCACCCAGGAGGCAGAGGCAGGTGGTCTCTGTGAGTTCCATGACAGCCAGATCTACATAGTGAGATACTGTCTCGTAAAAAGATTGCTTAGGGTTATGGGGTATTGCCCAGTAGTAAAGTGCATACCTGGCATTTGAGGAGTCCTGAGTCTCATCCCCAGCACTGTGGAAGTGTACAGATCATTGCACAGCAGAGCCTCTCTGACTTTCGTGGTCAGAGCATCCCAGATGGGCTCATCCTCATTGTCCAAACTGACCCTCTGTCCCCATGATCACTGACTCCCCAACTCTTGTCCTCTGTCAACATCCCATCTCTGTGGATGTGGCTTCGCAGGACACTGTTATAAATGGCATCGCATAATGCTTTCCTTATTGTGTCAGGCTCCTATCCCTGGGAAGTGTCCTCATATTCTTGATTTTATTTAGAGTGAGTCCTGGTTCTCACGTTGGCTGCCTGGGAAGAAAAGGACTGAAGCTTATCTACCAGATGACAAAAACAAATCAGTGAGTATTGTCCAGGCATGGCAGTTGCATGGTAGAGATGGGTAGTTAGTAATGATTGCCTGTCACTGAGTGCTTGGTGGGGTGGGTGGTAGGTAATGCTGGCCTGTCACTGGTTGATAGATAGTGTAATATCTTAGGATTCAGGACAGACCTGAAGGAGCTGACATTTTCTGACGTTTTCTGAAGTTGTAAAATACTTAAATCAGATTCCAATTCTTTGTAGTTTCATTCTACTGATTTTTTTTTTTTTTTTTGAGATGGGTTTCTCTGTGTAACTTTGGAGTCTGTCCTGGCACTTGTTCTGTAGATCAGGCTGGCCTCGAACTCAGAGATTCGCCTGCCTCTGCTACCTGAGTGCTGGGATTAAAAGTGTGCATCACCACTGCTGGGCTGATTTTTGTTTTTGTTTTTGTTTTTGTTTTTTAATTTTGGCAGATTGTTTGGGATGAAAAGAAAAACCAGTGGGTGAATTTGAATGAACCAGAGGAGGAGGTAAGCAGTGCCTTTAGGTCCCAGTGCGAGGGGAAGGGTGCCTGCTTTACTCCTTGTCACCTGGCATTGTGCCTCCATTTGGAGAGTCCTCACTGGTCTGCATCATGTTAAAGGCATTGCTGAGCTGTCTCTCCCTCTGCAGAAGAAGGCTCCACCCCCACCTCCAACATCGTTCCCCAGGGTTCCCCAGGCGGCTCCCACTGGGCCTACAGGACCACCTACGGCCTCCGTGAACATGTTTTCTAGAAAAGCAGGTAATAGCTGCAGCAGAAATCAGAGGTGTCAGGGTAGAACGGTGTGCTATGGCATCCAGCTATCACGGTACTCACACTGTCCATTCTGGAGAGAGTACATTTCTACCCTTGAGAGATTAAAGCTTCCCATTAGTAAAATATGTAGCCTGTGTTGACTGGGTGGAAAGGAAGCCAAGTCCAATAGGTAATTCTGCTGAGGTCTCCTCTCTGGTGGACCCTCATTGCTCTTCTTACTCAGTGGGAACCCAATATTATGGATGTTGTAGGTTGCTTAGTGTTCAACTGAATTTGACGCCCCCTCTCATTGGTAGGTGGGTCCAGAGCTCGCTATGTGGATGTTCTAAACCCAAGTGGGACACAGCGGAGTGAGCCAGCTCTTGCTCCTTCGGATTTCTTTGCTCCACTTGCCCCGCTCCCAATCCCTTCTAACTTGTTCATACCAAACCCAGGTAGGTGCAACCCATGTGCTACCCTGTTTCTCCCCATAGTCTTTGTCTATGAGCCTCTAACCCCAGGCTTCCTTACAAGAATGACTGGGCCAAGGTACAAAGGACCAGAGGCTTGCATGCACTTCTTTGGCAATTGACCTTTCTTCTCTGAGGATCCAGGTTGAATCCTTGCATGTGGATTATTGTACAGAATATCCCAGAGATTGGGATGGGGTGATGACCTCATGCC
Organism: Mesocricetus auratus; assembly: GCF_017639785.1. Taxonomy (NCBI): domain Eukaryota; kingdom Metazoa; phylum Chordata; class Mammalia; order Rodentia; family Cricetidae; genus Mesocricetus; species Mesocricetus auratus. The sequence continues at coordinate 5,978,543 of NW_024429189.1, forward strand.
TACTCATTCACAGATGCAGAGGAGTCGCATCCTGCAGATGGGGCTCAGTCTAAGGCAGAGCCCACCCTGGAACCCAAGGTATGCACAGTGCAGTGGAAAAAAAGAGAGGTTCCCTGTGCCCTTTAGGATTCCTTTCTCCTCTGCAAATCAGTGTCTGGTCTACATTTGTTTGGTAGAGAGAATAGCAGGCGGGTGCAGGGTCTGAGGAAAGCAGTCAAGGTTCAGTTTGGAAAGATGGAAAACTTCTTGCTTTGACATGGTGTGGGTATTGATTTCTGCACTGAACATATTTTACCAAAGTTTTTTTAAAAATCAGAGAATTAACTAGTACTAAAAGTAAAAAAGTGGGTCTCTGTGCAAAGAGAGCAAATGAATCCATGTTATTAGGAAAGCCTGCCTGATCTGGACCCCATGGTTTCTCACTGCCTCCATAAAAGATGGAGGGCAGCGATGTGGGGTGCACACAGAACTAACTACTCCAGGCAGGACAGTGGGATCCCGGGAAAAACACCTTCTGTGTGGCCCCTCACAAAGGCTCCTGGGCGTGTCAGAGAAATCTAGACCTGTGTTACAGGAGCAGGTAGTTTTCTTTTGCCTAGTATACAATCGTAGACTCTTTGGAATTTCAGAGTTGTCACATTTCATATTTCCTCAACAGATGATAAGCTCTGCAGCATTGCCCCGTGCACCTGAACTCTCACCCTCCAAGCTAGATGGCTCCCAGGGAGGAGAGGTAGGGCATACCACTGCTATATGGGTGCAGTGCGTGCGTGCGTGCGTGCGTGCGTGCGTGTGCGCGTGCGCGCGTGCGCGCATATGTGCGCGTGCGTTTGAGCACGTGTGTGTGTGTGTGTGTGTGTGCGCGTGTGGTATGGGCACTGTCTTATGTGTGTGCATGGGTGAGAAAGTGGGGGCATGTGTGTGCATGTGCATGAGTGTGTGCATGTGCATGTGTGTGTGGTCATGTGTGGGTGTGGTGGGGTATTGTGGCCTGGAATGGAGGCTCAGCCAGCTCAGGGTATTGCCTGGTGACTTCTCTCCTTAGAAATGTGTGTGAGTGAGTAGAAAAAGCAAGTACAAAGCTGAACACTTAATGTGTTTTATCCACAGAAAAACATTAACTTGTTAATACTTTTGCTCAGGGGCTCTGAGCTCCCAGCATCATCATCCCCTAGCCAGGTCTCCCTCAGCGTAGCCTGAGCATTGAAGAATTTTGGGGTATCACAAAGTGAAGCTCTTGTGGGCTGTGGGCTAGACAGATTTTCCCCACCCCCAGGTAATGATGGTTTCTTACCAAAGCTGTGGAGGGCATTTGAAGCTCCCCTGGCTGTCTTCATTTGAGTGACACTGACTCTAATGGCATCATAAAGCTTCTGAACCCAGCTGGCAGCTTGGGGCAGTGGCGCATGCTGATCTTCACGTCTGTGTCTGTGTGTGTCTTTGCTGTTCCGTAGCTCTCCCGCTGTAGCTCTCTGAGCTCGCTCTCACAGGAAGTGAGCCGGCATTTCCATCAGGTACCTGTGGCTGGTAGCTCCCTCCTTCCACGGGGCTGGCTATGTAGCCCCTATGTCCCTTAGAGAGTCTTATCCTCTTCACTTTGTCACTAACCCCTTGTCTTACCCAAGCACCATATGGGCAAAGATAAAGTTTTCTAGCCGGGCTGTGGTGGTACACGCCTTTAATCCCAGCACTCGGAAGGCAGAGGCAGGTGGATCTCTGTGAGTTCAAGGCCAGCCTGGTCTACAGAGCGAGTACCAGGGCAGAGAAAACCTGTCTCAAAAAACAAAAACAAAAAACAGTTTTCCTTTATTAAAGAACCTGGGTTTATGATACTGTAGATACAGTGGTGGTAAACTCACCTCACGGGGTTCAGAATGCTCAGGTGAACTTCCTAACTGCCCCTTGTGAAATCGGCCTGACCCCAGCCATAGTGTCAGCATCTCCTGAGTTACACCATTTGGGAAAAAAGATTTCTTCTTGCTGATAAGGCTTGAGGAAGTCTGTTTGCAGCCAGTGGGAGTGTGGCCATTATGTGACTAATCTAGAGGAGACAAGGAATGCTTCTTTGCCTTCTGTTTTGGAGCCAGGCTGTGTCAGTAGCTTTCAACAGAAAGTCTTAGGGGGACATTTCTGGCTGTCTATTGGCTGTAGAGCAAGCACGCTGTCCAGGACTCCTAACTGCTTGACCAGCACTAATGAAATCTCAGTGTTCTGCGTTCATTGTCTGCATGTTGTTCAGATTAATTTACTGCATGGTGCTTTGACTTTGGCTATTCTGTAACAAGCCATCCAGTAATGAAAAGCAGTGTTGTCAGAGCTGTCTCTCTGCGGCCTATTTGGCACATTGTTGGTCCTTTCTGAGGTGTGGCTTTTGTCTACGTCCGGGACAGCAACTGTTGTGTATGGAACACTGGCTTGCTGAGGTCCTTCTCTATGCTTCACAGGCTCCTGGAGATCACTGTCCTGCAGGGGCCACTCCAGGCGGGTCTGTGCCCTTTTCCAACCCCGCTCAGTTGGTGCAGGTGAGTGACACTTGCCTTTGTTCCCCACAGCCCCAGCTTGCCTGCTCCGTGAGTCTCTTGTTCCCTGGCTCTTCTTTTTGTTTTTGCTTTTTTGAGACAGGGTTTCTCTGTATAACCTTGGCTGTCCTAGAACTCACTTTGTAGGTCCTTGGCTATTCTTTACACAACCACAGGGCAGAGATGTGGCCTCCAGTCCCTCTCCAAGTCCTGTACCCCCCCCCCTTGTAGATTTTCCCTCTTACTTGACTTAACCTGCATCCTCCCCTTGCCTCGTGTTCCTCTCACTGCGTCAGGCTCTTCAGGTTCAGGGCTTTTCTTTCTGTTCCTTGCTATGGGCTGAGGCCAGCCTCCCATTCCTGCACAGAATGTATGACTATGCCAGTTAGCCACAGGTCCTAGCCCCGTCCTCTGCTCTCCCTCCTGCCTCTTCTCCTTGAGAGCAGCTCTATCAAGGAGACCCCTGGTTTGGAAACTTTCATTTTTGATTCCTGATTAACCCCTCTGTCTGGGTGACACACTGTCTAGTAGCTTCAGGCTTCAGCAGTTGACTCTGGAAGACCCTTTGGCTCTTCCCTAGGTGCTGGGTTGAGAGTTTGCTGGGTGCAGTCTTCAGATGGGAATTTTCTTCAGATCAGAAGTGGTAATGTCATTTTCTGGTGCCTGCTGTCCTCGTTCTGTGTCTCTGAAGAGTGGAATGGCATTTTTCCCCAAGGATCTGTACAGCCCTTCCCTCAGTCATTGCCCTAGGTACTTCTGCCAGGAAGAGTCTGGGATGCGCATATGGAGAAGTGTAGTCTAACTACTGTTAGGGAGAGTACTCTTGAGCCAGGTACTCATACATGCTAAACAAGTACTCTGCAAACTGAGTTACATCCCCAGCCCTGGGGTATGCATCTTGTGGTTTTGTTTTCTTTCTTTTTTATAAAAGGATAAGCAAACAAAGTTTATTGTTTATTTTTGTGTATGAGTTTTGCTGCATGTATGTTTGAGCTGTGTGCATACCTGGTACCTACAGATACCAGAGGAAGGCATCAAATCTCCTGGAACTGGAGTTACAGACACTTGTGAGTTTTCATAGGTTGTTGGGAATTGAACACCAGTCCTCTGGAAAAACATCCATTGTTTTTAACCACTGAGCCGTCTCTCTAGCCCTTGATTATTTATTTTATTGTATTTTTATTTTTGTGTGTGTATGTATGTCATGCAAAATCTATTGAGAAGTAATAATTCCTTGCAGCCAGGAAGGGCTCAAAAATGAGTTACCTGGGCAGGTACCTTAACATTCTGAATGTGATGTTCTCAGCCCACTCTCTAGCCATGGTCACTCTCTATAGTCCTCTTGAGGATTCTGATACCTCCTGTGTGAAGATCCCGGTCATGTGCAGGTTGCTGTATCCCAGTCACCATTTATGTCTTTATTTTCAACTACAAGATCTCAGTTTTCTTTTAACCTTGTAGTTAAGCAGCTCTTCTAGATTCCTTAGATTTGGTCCCAGTGAGGTCTTGTGAGGGAGGAAAAATATATGTCAGTGTTCTCTCCTGGCATGGGGCATCCCTGTGCTTTGCAGCAACAGAAGACCATAGGCCACTGTCCACTTTTGGACTCACCGAAGCCTTAGCTGGCCCAGCTCTGTAGCTAGCCTCAGCCCTCGTGTCCTTGACAAGACTGTGACAGAATGGGCAAAGCATGTCTGCAGTGCTGTGGAAATGCTGAGTAGCAGAAACTTGGCACCAACAGGAAGTCTCACCCATTTTCAGTGATCTGTGTGCTTACCCTGTAGACTCACCCTGCTGCACAGCCCCTGGGTATAGACACATGTGGGTCATTGTTGTTCCTTTTATTCCAGGCTCCTGTCACCTCGGGGAATTCAAGGCCAGGGAGGATTGGCCAAAGAAAATACACAGCACTGAACTAGGATTGCCGCTGGATTTGTAGTTGGAACCCTGAGATGACTAGATAACTGTTCTCCACCAAGAACCAAACTAGCTGCCTCAGGTCTCGTGCATCCCAGATGGACATGGCAGTAACCCAGAGCCGGCCATACTGTGTGTCTCCCTCCTTGCAGCCCATGAATATGAATTACTGAGAAATTGATTCCATGGTTCCTTTCAGATGCTGGATAGAATGAATCTGATTCAAGTCTTTTATGTGAAAGAAAATGTTTCTTTCTTAGTCGCTTTATACAAATTAAGGATATAATAGTTTGAGTCACTTGAGAATATCCCTGAAGTGAGATTACATGGGGCTTCTCCACAGGAGAGCACAGTTTCTTGGAAATCAGGGCCTTGCTCACCCAAGAAATGGTGCAAACCAGCCAGGCTTCCTTAGGATGCTGAGAGAGGAGTGAGTGCGTACCTGGAGAGGAGCCTTGACTCTACTGGACTGCCTGACCTAAGAGGAGCCCCAGCTACATTTGGGCAGCTCTGCCCTGTCCTGTGAACCAGGGAGTCCACACCAGCTCCTACATCTAGGGCCACCAGATGGCGGTGGCTCACAGGCTGGGAGGGAAGCCATTACCAGGGCATGTCTCCGAGAAATCCCCAGCCTCACGCCATTTTCTGTGGCCTGATTAGGGCTGGGTGGGTTCTGCTGCTCACAGCTAACCCTCGTGGCCCAGTCACTGGGGAGAGCCCGGGAGCTGCTGATCTGAAGCTGCTGATCTGACTGACCAACCAGGTCAAAACCTGGCTGCGTGCTGCCGGGTACTGCCCTCCTAGAGAAGGGTCTGTCTGGGGCCCCCCCAGTTGACTCACTGTCACCTGTGTAGACACTTTTAAGGACTAGGTGGTATCTTGGAGTGACTTACAGGGTCCTAGCAGACACTCTGGAACCTGACGTCTCTGCCCCAAAGCCCATCAGGGGCCTTCAGCAGCTACTCACTGGCTCAGTCACATCACTCTTTAAGGAGCTGCCGCTACCTTCAAACTCAGAGCTTTAAGGCTTCACTGACTGTTCCTAAAACTATCCTTTTACTTTAAAGAGGAGGGGAAAGAGATTTTTAAATATTTATCAAAATCAGGTAATTTGGGTAGGAAACATAAATGGTTTGTTTGGTATTAAATTTAGAAATTGTAGAATGTGAAATTAGTACAGCTCTGCCTGGTTTTCTGGTTCACTGCATCATCTAGGAAAGACTCACAGAATGGTTTCCAGAATGTTCCATAGATTAGTGTGCCCAGACCCTCCTGTTCTGTCACTAAGAAAGGCCTGTCCCTGTGGGTCAATAGCAACTTGTGTCCTTGCTGGGACCAGGCAGGACCCTTGCCTCTGGTGCAGCCATGCCCAGGCTCTGTGGTGACTGCCAACCACTTTTGATTCAAGAAGCTTCCTCCCTGGGAGCTGCTATTTTTCCTAAGTTCAAATTGTTAAATAAAATATTTTGGGCTCTCAAGTAACTTCATTTATGGCTTCCTTTGTGTTTCTTTTAAATTTTTTTAAAGATTTATTTATTACATATACACCAGATCGAATTGTAGATGGTTGTGAGCCACCATGTGGTTGCTGGGAATTGAACTCAAGACCTCTGGAAGAGCAGTCAGTGCTCTTAACCTCTGAGTCATCTCTCCAGCCCCTTCCTTTGTGTTTTGAGGGGCAGGCCAGTGAGATTTTTAAGTGTGGCCAGAGCTTTGGGCTACTGTCAGATTGGCCATGGTCTGTCTGGAGGGGTTACAGCCTCAGAGGGACAGAGGATGGCCTCATGTGGGGGTGTGACTTCCAGGCACCGGGTGTGGTCCTCCAAGCCGCCAGGGGCCGCTGTGGGCGGCGGTGTGATCGTGAACCGGGCGGTTCGCAGGGCAACCACAGAGCGGGGCCTGGGCCAGGGTGACCACTAGGCTGAGCTGTGGCGAACCCTGGGCGGGGGCTTGGGCACGGGGCAGCAGTCGTTGTTCCAGCCGCCACCGTGACTGGGCTAGCCCCACCTCCCCCAGCGCCGGCCCCCGCTGAATCAGACCAGGCGCCGGCAGCGGGTCTGCAACCGAACGAAGGGCACAGGTGAGCCTAGGACGCCCAGCGCGCTGCCCTATCTGCCACGGTAGGGTGGAGGGCTCACCCAGGGTGTGGGGCCGGCGTCTGCAGCTCCGATTCCCTGGTGCTGTTCCTACGAGATCGCTCTAAGACCAACAAGCTGACTTCAGGGAGCTAAGAGACTCAGAGATTTTCCGAATTTCCTCAGGACTCCAGCCATGCAGCCACAGGCCCTGCTCCAAAAGGACCGCCCCATGCCACAAAGGGAGCCACCCGAATTTTCTTGGCATCCATCTGGTGACCTCTGACGTGCATCCTTGACAACATAAGTTGCTTGCTTACCTCCCAGAGAGGATCCCTTTCCTTAGGAGGGCCAGACTGAGTGGGCGAAGGCTGGCCTGGTCCAGACTATGCCGTCCAAGTCAGCTTGCCTACGTCACATGGAGGCACCTGGGCAGCTGGAGGGCAGAATGCTCCAGGGACAGCTTCCAAACACAGACAAGAACCTCACCCCAGCAGCAGGCTCCCTACCAGCCACTGAGCCTCAGGGTTCAGAGGCAAACCCCACGCCTCCTTTCAGCATTCCAGCAAAACCAAGCAACCAGAACCCACAGCTACCTATGAGACCCAAGTTGGAGAGAACCCTGTCCCTGGATGATAAGGGCTGGAGAAGAAGGCGTTTCCCAGGAAGTCAGGAGGATCTGACAGTCCAGAATGGGGCCAGCCCCTGCAGAGTCTCCACGCAGGACTCTGACACCCAGTCTCCTGCCTGCAGTCGGCCCCTGCCCTGCCTCAGCGCTTCCTTGCAGGAGATTCCTAAGACCAGAAGGGCCACAGGCAGTGAGGGAGGCAGTCCATCCTTGTGGAGTGACTGTCTCCCTGGAATGATCAGCACCTCCTTGGACCTCCTGCACAGAGGGACAAGCCCAGGCGGGGGCTCCCCCAAGCTGGCAAGTTTGCATGATGCACACACACCACCAGCCATGGACCTCAACATAGCCTCCAACTCCCTGAGGACAGCAAACAAGGTTGACCCTGAACATGCTGACTACAAGCTCCGCATGCAGACCAGGCTGGTCAGGGCCCACAGCAGCCTGGGCTCCAGCAGGCCCCGGAGCCCCCTGGCTGGTGATGACCACTCCATTCACTCAGCCAGATCCTCCTTCAGCCTTCTGGCCCCCATCCGCACCAAGGACATCAGAAGCAGGTAGGATTCTTGGAGGGAGTGGCAGGGAGTTCTGGGGCTGTCATCCAGAGGCCTCTTGTCTATTCAGGCCAAGGACATAGGCATGGTGGCTCATGCTTGTAATCCCAGCACTTGAAAGGTAGAGGTAGGATAATATAAGTTCAAATCCAGCTTGAGCTACATAGGGAGCCGCTATCTATACAAGTAGATAAATGAAGACGACAAGCTGTGCGGGCCATGTGAATGGATCGGCATAGGGAACGCCGAAGACCTGGAAATGGAAAGTAAGGCAGGACTCCCGTTTCCTCTCAGACATCGTGCCTTTCTCCTCCTGTCTATATTATTCCAGAACCTTACCTTTGTGGCTCAATGTCATCCAGACACTGCGAACCCATAAAAGTAGATCATTATGCCTCATTCCTTATGTAGGCAGATGGGAACACACCCAATCACACTGTCATTGCTCCTGTAGTTTGTGCTTCCATGCATCCTACTGAAAACTTTCTCAGTTAGTATCTGAATTGGTCCACCCCCCCCCTTTTCCCGTGTGGAGGGTCACAGATTTCTTTAGCTGTACTGTTATTTAACCACTGCCCATGAGGAGTACTCAGGGGCCTCATAGTGATGCCTGAAGAAGGGTTGAGTACTGTTCCTCACACTTTGAGCTACAGATCAGCATTTTACCAGGACATTTAGACACCAGTTAACCTACTGGACCAAGTGACTTCCAAGGGGCCACTTGCAGGAACAAGCCCCAGGCTTGACTAGTTTACCTTGCCCTTAGGAAAGCTTCCACACTCCTAGAGTCACAGGGTCCCAGTGTCTGTGGTGGGGCCTTCCTGATGTCCAGTGAGCATACAACATCCCAAGAATGTACAGGACCTCTGTTTCTTATTCTTGGCCTTTCTGACTCCAGCAATTAACTTGTATGAACTTATACTGAAAAGAGCCTGGGTATACCCCAAGATGAGACCTTTCTGTCCATGACTTCCCAGAGCTGACTCCCCTCTCCTAAGTCCAGGAGCCACAACCACTATTAGGTGCGTAGGACCAGAGCATGGCCTATCCAAATCTGAAGCCTCCTTTCCCAAGCTGGTCCCCTCTGGGTGCTTGTTCTTGGCCTGTAAGATGCATCCTGCCTCTGTCTCTCCCACAACCATTTTGTAGGACAAAGGAAAGGTGGGTGGAAAGTGAGAACAGGGAGAATCTAGATAGAGATAGCTCCTATTTCCAGAAGCTTCCTAAACAGGTGACTATGGGTTCGAAGGTTTCATACAAGAGAACTTGAGGCAGAAATCAAATGGAGTGTCAACAGGACTGCTTCGATCTAAAGGGCCAAAGGAACCTTCCTTTCCTCAGAGAGAGATATGATCTCTGGCAAGGATAGCTTCTGCCTATATCTCCAGGTGGTCACTTCTTTTTTTTTTTTGGTTTTTCGAGACAGGGTTTCTCTGTGGCTTTGGAGGCTGTCCTAGAACTAGCTCTTGTAGACCAGGCTGGCCTCGAACTCACAGAGATCCACTTGCCTCTGCCTCCCGAGTGCTGGGATTAAAGGCGTGCGCCACCAACGCCCGGCTCCAGGTGGTCACTTCTAAGTTTCCCAGCCACGATAACTCCAGGGCCCTCTTCTGGAGATGCTACAGTACTTGTATCTGCACAGACCACTTCTAAAGAGAGCCTCATTCTGAGGGTCCTGGTGGGGGCACCATTCTGTCACCGTTAGTTGCTGAAGGTAGGCCTTACTCCCAGAACCTGTAGGCAGCCCTGCAGGTAAGGCCCTCTATGCCACACCTCTTTACCAAGCCTGGCTCCTCCTTCACACATCCTAGTGCCCTTCTAGCACCTCTAGTTATCAGTAGGCCAGCAATAGTTTTATTTTTAATTAGGTGTAGGGCGTGTGTGTGTGTGTGTGTGTGTGTGTGTGTGTGTGTGTGTGTGTGTGTGTGTGTACAGGTGCCTGCGGAGAGCAGAAGTGTTGGGATTCCACAGAGCTGAGTTACAGGCAGTTGTGAACTGTCTGGGTACCAAACTTGGATCCTCTGGAAGAGCAGCAAGCACTCTTAACCACTGAGCCATCTCTCCCGTCCCAAGGGTCTTTTTAAAGGGTATGGTTTCTACCACATTCAAAGCATTATTACTTGCAATCCATAGGATTGAGTGGTATCCATGGGCCCCTGTTGCATCACTGGCAAGTGATGGAGGAGGGGTTGTAGTAGGCTTTCTTGAACCACCAGCCCCCAAATCATGGCACACTTATTATTAATTATGAAAGCTCGGCATTAGCCTAGGCTTGTTTTCTAATTAGCTCTAATAACTTAAATTAAGCCATTTCTATAAATCTATATGCTGCCGTGTGGCTCACGGCTTCTTCCACTCCTCTTGCATTTCCCGTTTCCTCTCCATCTCCTCTGGCGTCTCTTCCACGCCGAGATTCATCTCTTCCTTCTCTCTGCCTGGAAGTCCCACGTGTCCTCTCCTGCCTAGCTATTGGCCATTCAGCTCTTTATTAAACCAATCAGAAGGTGCCTTGGCAGAGACATCTTCACAGTGTATAAAAAGATGATTCCACAGCAAGGGGCTTTGTCCAGTTCTGCCTCATACCTTACAACTCCAGTTTGGGGGAGTTGGTTCTTTTCTGCCATGTAGGTCCTGAGACTCAAACTTATACCATCTGGTTGGTGGCAAGCTACCTCTACCTACTGAGTCCTCTCACCACCCTAACCTGCCACTGTGTGTGTGTGTGTGTGTGTGTGTGTAGTTCTCACTATGTGGACCAGGCTGGCCTTGAGCTCACAAATACCTATCTCCAGGAACTAAAGACTTCCATGCCACTTTTCCGCAGAAGAGCTGGGATGCCCTTTCCTAAATGGTTGGAAGGAAACTGTGCTTCCTAAGGCTGGGCACAGCAGTGAGCTTTTACCCTGCAGCCATCCAGTCATGTTCTGTAGCCACCTGGACAAACTGTGTGACTCCCCAGTTTAGAGGAAGCAGAGTCAGCCTCTAAGGAAGGACATGGGACTTAGAGCTGGTGACTGAAAGACTAGCCTGTGTCTACCTTTTGCTCAGTGGTCCCTTCCTAATTATACATGATTGGGAATTTGCTCCACCCTGACTGGTGTTTGGACCCAGCTAACACATTGGTGACTTTGACTCATCAGCTCAGAGGTAAGATCAAGAAGGTCCCTGGCTCTGACAGCCCAGTCTCCCTCCTGAAGTGTACAGATCTGTACCATTATGAGGCTCTGCCTGGTGGGGCTCAAGCCATTGTTCTTAGAGACGTGGTTATAATTTGATCTTCAGAGGAACATGGTTTTGTTCATGCATTCTTAGCAAGTTTGGCAAAAACAGTAAGGTAGGGCAAGCATTGTGGAGCATTCCTTCATCCCAGCTACTGGGAGACAGAAACAGAAGATCTCCAGGTGAAGGTCAGTCTGAGCACAGCAATACCTTGTCTCAAAACAAAGCAAAATCAAACAAACAACAAAAAAAACCACAACCAAACAAACTGAAAAAGTCCCAGATATAGCTCAGTGGTAGAAGGCTTGCTTAGCATGCATGAAGACCTGGGTTCCATCTCTTGCATCATCGAAAGTAGGGGTGGGGTGGTTAGAGAGATGGCTTAGCAGTTGAGAGCACTAGCTGTTCTTGTAGAGGACCTGGGTTCGGTTCCCAGTACCCACATGGTGACTCACAATCATAACTCTAGTTCTAGGGTGCACATACACACATGCAGATAAAAGACTCATACAAGTAAAATAATTTGGGGTTTTTTGTTGTTGTTTTTATTTGGTTGGTTTTTGGTTTTTCAAGACAGGATTTCTCTATGTAACAGCCCAGGCAGTCCTAGAACTCACTTTGTCGACCAAGCTGGCCTTGAACTCACAGAGATCCCCTTGCCTTTGCCTCCTGAGTGCTGAAGGCATGGGCCGCCATTGCCTACCAGAACTTCATTTTTTAAAGGTCTGGAGAATAATGCAAACAAATCTAATACTTCTCAGTACATGAAAAGAATCTTGTGAGGTTCAGGGGTTATTTTTATGTTTTCTGTTTTTATGGGTTTTTTTTTTTTTTTTTTTGGTTTTTACGAGACAGGGTTTCTCTGTATTGTTTTGGAGGCTATCGGTCCAGCCCGGTCTCGAACTCACAGAGATCCGCCTGCCTCTGCCTCCCGAGTGCTGGGATTAAAGGCGTGCGCCACCAATGCCCGGCTCTATGTTTTTTAAATGTAAGTATTATGTATACAGTATTCTGCCTGCAGGGCAGAGGAGGGCAACAGATCTCATTACAGATGGTTGTGAACCATCATGTGGTTGCTGGGAATTGAACTTAGAACCTCTGGAAGAGCAGTCAGTGCTCTTAACCTCTAAGTTATCTCTCCAGCCCTCAGATATTTTTAATGCTTTATTTATTTATATTTCATGTGCACTAGTGTTTTGCCTGCATGTTTGTCTGTGTGAGGTTGTCAAATCCCTTGGAGCTAGTTATAGACAGTTGTGAGCTGCCATGTGAGTGCTGAGAATTGAACCCAGGTCCTCAGGAAGAGCAGTCAGTGCTCTTAACTGTCCGTCTCTGTCCATGGACTTGGCCTGTTCATTGAGATTGAGATAATAAGCGCGTCTTTCTGGGCACATAACCACACCCATCGTTTCTCTCTAGGGCTTTCTTATTTCTGTTCTGTGGCAATGGGGCTGAGTGATATGGCTGAGACCCAGTCATCCCCAGGACTGTATATGTCCAGTATCCCTGCACAGGACGGTTGGGCAGGCCCTGTAGCACATGGTGCACACGTGTGTCCTGCATAGGTCAAGAGATTCCTCACAGTTAGGACTGTATCTCAGCTTGTCAGGGACGGTGGCTTCATTCCACTGAACTCTGGAGACGGACTGAAATCGGGGAGATGAATGCCATATTGTGTTGTCATGAAAGTGGTGCTATACTCCAGCTGAGGAAATCCCCAACTCCAGGGGTGACACCGATACCTGGTATGGTCAGTGTTGTCCTCAAGGCTCCCATAACTTGTAGGCACCTGTCCTGAGCGAAGGGGCTTCTGGGTTGCTTTGGCATCCCTAAGACTGGCTGCTCACTTGTGTCTTCATTTTTCAGGAGCTATCTGGAGGGAAGTCTCATGGCCAGTGGGGCCCTGCTAGGAGCAGACGAGCTGGCCAGGTACTTCCCAGACCGGAACATGGCTCTCTTTGTGGCTACCTGGAACATGCAGGGCCAGAAGGTGAGAGGGTCACGGTGAGGTAAGGCAGATGCAGCTGGGCTCCATGTCCATGGGGAACCTATCCCGAGAGGCCCCCAGCACAGCGCCCTGCTCACAGCGCGGGCGTAGATAGGCAAGCGAGCTACCTCCGCCTCTGTGAGTCCTCGTGAAGGACCAGGGTTGGGCATGCACCTGGGGGGCTCGTCAAACCACGTGGTGTGGCACACAGTCTAGGGTCCCCGGTAAGGAGGGGCCCCAGGCTGGGAGGTGGCAAGTGAGGGAAACTGAAATACCTGACGTGTCAAGGTTCCCTGAGAGACCAGGCCCAAAGCTGTGCACAGCTTCCCTTTGAAGAGAGGCTGCTCTGTGACCACCTCCTCATGACTGTGCGGGGCCTTGCTCTTCAGCTTCTACCCCCAGACCTGAGGGAGCTTTGACTGTTCTGTGGCTCTTCACTGCAGGAGCTCCCAGCGAGCCTGGATGAGTTTCTGCTCCCCGCTGAGGCCGACTACACTCAGGACTTGTATGTCATTGGAGTTCAGGAGGGCTGCTCTGACAGGTGAGACAGCACACAGCCTCCAGTATTGGAGCCTGCAGCATTCTGTGTGGACAGTTCACTGATGTAGGTCTGTAAGCCTGAAGGGTGGGACCGGAGACCCTCGTTTGCAACTGAAACAGTGTGGACTAGATGAGCAGCCTCCATGCCTCACTGAAGTCGGTAGTGTCTCAGGCAGTTGACCAAGGGAGCACAGAAGCAGCTAAGATGCCTGGTTCATCCAGAAGCTCTGGGCTACCGCGGTTCTGGCCACATACCCTGTGGCCTCCCGACTGGTTTCCCTGGGAAGTGGCCCCACAGCTGTGTGCTCCTCACTGCCTCTCATAGGGCTCCCTGGCCTGTGAGGAGAACAGCCGGCCTTGTATGCTCTGGGGAAGGGAACCTGTCCTCAGAGCCCCCAAGTAGTGATGGGGCCCATTCCTGTCAGCCCACGGATCTCTGACAACTCATGTGGGTCTCAGGTGAAACTGGAAGTCTGCACATGCCATCAGATCGAGGCCTTGGGCCTGCAGCCAACCTGAAGGGTCTCACAGTGCACGATGATGTCATTAACCCAGCTGTGGGGTCCTCTAGCAATGCTTCCAGGGCTTCTCTGGGGGAGGGTGGGGCTGGAAGACCACCTTTCTCTAAAGGCCATGCTCTCATACAACCTGCCTCCTCCCCACAGGCGGGAGTGGGAGACACGCCTGCAGGAGACACTGGGCCCTCAGTATGTGCTGCTGTCGTCGGCAGCGCATGGGGTCCTCTACATGTCCCTGTTTATTCGCAGGGACCTCATCTGGTTCTGCTCAGGTGGGTACCATCATGGGGCTTCTCCCCCACCACTCCTCTCCGTCTCTCCCTCTCCCTCTCTTCCCCTGTGTGTGCGGAACCACAGAGCACATGTGGAGGTCAGAGGGCAACCTGCAAGAGTCAGTTCTCCTTCCACCATGAGTTCTAGGGACCAGACCCAGGTCTCGAGGATTGACAGCTTGCTGGCCCTTGCCATGACTTCTGTATCTACTGCTCCCAGGACTCTAGGTACCTCCATATGCCGGCGCTAGTAACAAGTGGGCCTGTCCACACGGGGGTCCCCTCAAAGCAAACCGCAACCTCTCCGCCAAACGTGCACTTCGTGCCTGGCTGGGGTCCAGCCTTTGAGGTTCCCATGTCTGAAAATACACACAAGCACACCTACCGTAGCTGTGTTGGTGAAGGCCCTGAACCCCATTCCTGTCCCTGCAGAGGTCGAGTGCTCCACAGTAACTACACGCATCGTGTCTCAGATCAAGACCAAGGGGGCCCTGGGCGTCAGCTTCACCTTTTTTGGCACTTCCTTCCTGTTCATCACGTCTCACTTCACCTGTAAGTGTTTCCCACCCAGCCACGGGGCCTGACACTGACTTGTGAACAGCTTCCTCTCCTCACAGGCCTCTGTCCGGGTGGGATGCCAGTCACTCTGGGCTAGTAATGGTGGGCTCTGCCTGGGCAGGGCCTGACACTTGGACACTGACTTCTGTCAACCATAGTGCTCTGAGGCAGAGCCCCACAGCAAGGCAGCTGGGTAATAGCGGGGAAGAGTCAGGGTGGGGGGCAGTGTCTGGGGCAGGCTTTTCACAGCATCTCAGGTGTCTCTTGTTTGTCTCATAGCTGGAGACGGGAAGGTAGCCGAGCGGCTGCTGGACTACAGCAGAACCATCCAGGCCCTGGCCCTGCCCCGGAATGTGCCAGACACAAACCCCTACCGCTCTAGTGCAGGTGAGGGCTACAGCTGCACAAGGTACTCCAGCCCATGGCTGTTTCTGTCCCTTGTCCCCTGGCAGCTTAGCAGAAACCAAATCAAGAAGTCCTCACTACTGAAATAGCCACTAGGTTTACAGCTGGGCAGATGGGAGCCTACCCGGTCCAGTGGCTTGCCCAGGGCCATCAGTGTCCACCAGTCCTCACTGCTGACCACTTCCTGGCCCTCACCGAGTGTGAGGCACTGATAGGATATGGCTAGCCTGCCGTGTGCATCGAGGCTGTCCTTCGTACCTGGACTCCACAGGTGTCTTCCCAACCCTCTGCAGCTGCTGGCCTTGGCTGTTCCCACCACTAGCCTCTTCCTGGGGGAGCTGCTACCCAGCTGTGATTCTGAGGGGAAGGGGACCCAGACAAAGGACCTCTCCTTGGCCTAGAACACATCCACCTGTCAGCAGATCATAGCAGGTGAGGGGAGGCCAGCACCAATGTATTCTCCCACATGTGCTCAGGGGATGTCACTACCCGGTTTGATGAGGTGTTCTGGTTTGGGGACTTCAACTTCCGCCTGAGTGGTGGACGAGCAGCTGTAGAAGCCTTCCTGAAGCAAGACCCAGAGGTGGATGTGCTGGCACTCCTGCAGCATGACCAGCTCACCCAGGAGATGAAGAAAGGTGAGTGGCCTGGGGAGTAGTGCCTGAGATGTGGCAGGCCCTCCCTGAACTCTCCTGTGTTGCAGGGTCCATCTTCAGGGGCTTCGAGGAGGCAGAAATCCACTTTCTCCCATCCTACAAGTTTGACATTGGGAAGGACACTTACGACAGCACCTCTAAGCAGAGGACACCTTCTTACACGGTATGTAACTCAGCCCGCCCTCGGACTCCTGCCAATCACGGTTCATGTCAAACCGTGTGTCGTCAACCAGCCAGGTTAGACAGCCAAAAACTCAGCTCCAGGTCTGAGGCCAGTGACTGCATGCTCACAGCTTACCGGGGGTGGAGGGTAGTCTCTGAGTATATTACAGGGCTAAGCAAGCCATCCCTCCAAGCAGGCTATAGTTGAATTCACACCTGGGATCATCTGCCTGGTACTAGGAGAGAACACACAGGAGACACATGCACTCTGGCCTGGCTTCTCCACCAGTCCTTGGCTCTTTCCGGTACACAGTAGTACCTGGTGACCCCACAGGACGTCATGGGGCAAGGCAGTTCCCCACTGCTTTCAGAGGACTAGAAGGGAACAGATGCTATCCACACAGGTCGTTAGATTCCTAATCAGAGGGCAAGATTCAGTGGGGAGGACTCCCTAACTGAAACACAGATAGGCCAGGGCTGCAGGCCCTACCTTGCTGCAGAGGTACCTGCAGCAGAATGGCCCACAGTCTCTGCTCCTGCTTCACCATCTCAAGGACCGAGTCTTATACAAAAGCCGCCACAAGGGTGACATCTGTCCCATGAAGTATTCCTCTTGCCCTGGGCTCAAGACTTCAGACCACCGTCCTGTGTATGGCCTGTTCCGGGTGAAAGTGAGGCCAGGGAGAGACAAGTAAGTCCCTGCTTACCCTCAGAGCTGCTAACCCCTCAGAGCTGGCTGGGCTTTGGAAACTCTTGCCAGTTGTGAATGGGATGATTTTTTGGGAGGGGCGACAGGCTTAGGTGTGGAGGAACATCACTGTTTCATGCTGTAACACACCAGACAGATGGGGTGCCAACAAGCCCTAGGTTAATGTGAAGTTGCTTTCATCTGAGCCTAGGTCCTAGTAGTTCTCAGGGTTTCCCTGTTATCCTCAGGTTGGTAACCTTTGGGGTTACATGAAGCAGCAGCTTGTTCTGTGACCTCAGGTTCCCTGGGGTTGAGTAAGCTTCTGGAGCATAACTTCACCTTTTTTGGCACTTCCACACCCAGCGTTGTGGTTGGGGACAGGGCAGCCTAGAGGGGATGGACAGTGGGGCTCCGCAGGTGTGCAGCTGGGTGAAGTTGAAGCCAGCTCATATAACAGATCTCTTTTCCACAGCATCCCATTAGCTGCTGGCAAGTTTGATCGAGAACTGTACTTGATAGGAATTAAAAGACGGATTTCCAAAGAACTTCAGAAACAGCAAACAATGAAGAATCAGAGCTCCAGTGCTGTCTGCACTGTATCGTGAAGTCAGACCAGTACTGCAGCTCGGGGACCAAGGACACTGGAAAGAGACTGGGCTTGTTCTTTGGTGCCTCTTGCCATGTTGGGGTCTAATAAACCATGGCAAGGGGCTCTCCTGCTCTCACTACAGACCCCACCCCTCAGGACAGCAGTGGGCTGTGGCCGGGCTATGCTTATTTCAGAGCAGGCCTGTTATGTCATGTTCCCACAGGCACATGGCAGGGATTTGTTCTGAGTGGGGCATGTAGTCACCAAGCAGCAGTTGCACACAGAAGCAGTAGACAGTGAGGCTTGCCCTAAGCAGTCCCACACCCTCCCTGCGGAAAGTCTCATCTTCATCCTTGAACACTGCAACCTCTTCAACCCCCTTTGTTCCTGTTCTGATGCCAGAGCCCAGGTTATAGATCTGTGTCCTAGCAGCCCCTTTCCTCCTGGGAGGAACCAGGAAACCTCTGGTAGCTTAGACTTGCAATGGCCCTAAAACTAGCCAAGGCCTAGAATTCAGAATCCAAAGTCACTTCTAGAATGTGCCCCTCTGACATTTCGGCAGGTTTAGGGGTTCTACATACTAGCTCCAGGCTCCCTCTCCTCTCTACAGCTGTATCAGCTCATGGTTTTGGGAGCTTCAGACCATTGCTGTGGTGCTGCTAGCCCCAGAATGGCATTAGAAGTGGTATCATCAAGTAGCACCTTGCTGGGCTTCACCCTTTGAAGGCTTAGAACTCATCATTGCTTTTAATCTTACCCCATCCCTGAAAGACAAAGCCTTGAATGTACAGACACCTAGGGGCATCCACTCTAGTCTTGTGAATAATTTATTTTTCCATATTTATATTTTTAAATAAATGCATATATTCAATCGTGAGCTCTTTCTGGCCAAAGACTGACCCTTGGAGGGAGCAGTGTGCATGCATCCCAGAGCCTGAGACAACTCCGGGTTTTTAAAGGGTAATGGAAGTCAAAAGGCATTTTTTTTCTTTTTAAAGACAGGGTTTCTGTAGAACAGCGCTGGCTCTCCTGGAATTTGTCTTGTAGACAGGCTAGTCTCAGACCTGCCCCAGCTTCCTGAGTGTTAGGGTTTTAAAGGTGTGTGCCACCACCACCCAGCAAAGGCAGCAAATTTAGTCACTTGCTACTCAGCCCCAACCCAGGTCCTGCTAGGTGTTGTCCCTGCTCACAGCCAGAAGTGGCAACAGCTGGAAACAGTGACTACTTAAGACCCCAGTGAACCATGATAAAACAAGATAACAAAATGAGATAAGCCCTGCCACCATCAGCTTCTAGAATGTGGTATGTCAGCAAAGCCAGACCTTCCTGCTTTACTAAACTACTTAAATGTACATGAAAAGTGCCAGAATGACCAATCAGTGAACTGCAAATTCCTATTGGGAAGACTTGTGGTAATGAAGCTTGAAATGTCTGTTGTGTCTGTGTTGTGTTCCCCCTAACGCCCCCAGCTGCCTTGGAACCTGTGACCTTTCTGCCTTAGCTGCCTCCACTACTCCTGATTTGAGTAAGGTTTGGTGCTTTTTCTCTCTTATTTGGGGAGGGAGAGGGATCGTACGATTTCTTTGTGTAGACTTGCCCATCCTGGAATTGTCTCTGTAGATGAGACCAGGCTAGCCTCAAACCCACAGAGATCCTCTTGCCTCTGCCTCCTGCTAGGATTAAAGGCGTGCACCACACTGCCTTTGGTGCTTTGTGGACATTCTCTGGCCCTTTAGAAAAGACAGGTAGGTAATCCTGAACATCCCCAGTTTGACCTGAGATGAAGAACATCAGATCCTGGGGGTTGGGAGCAAAGTGCAGTGATGAGCATTTTCATTTAGACAGCCATTATGTTTAGATGGAATTTGAGCTGCAAAGTTAAACACTGAAACTAGTGAAAATGAGGTGGGAAACTAGAAACTGGGCTTTGTGGATAACTGAGTCTGGCATGGTGACTCATACCTGGGCACCCAGTAATTGTGGCTAAAGAAAGATCACTGTGAGGCCAGCTTCATCTATAAGTTACAGGTGAGCTAGGGAGGGCTAAGACCCCCATCTCAAAAAACAAAACCAAAGAGGGCTGTGAAATACCATCAGACTTGTTCAGAAACTTAGTTTTAAAAACGAGCAGCTCAGGGAGCTGAAGAGATGGCTCAGTGGTTAAGAGCACTGGCTGCTTTTCCAGGGATCCTGAGTTCAATTCTCAGCAACCACATGGCTCACAATCATCCATAAGATGTCGTGCAGGCATACATGCAGGCAGAACGCTGTATGTGTAATAAATAAATCTTTTTTAAAAAATGAGCAGGCCAGGTGTGGTGGCACATGCCTATAATCCTAGCACTTGGGAAGCAGAGGCAAGAGAATCTCTGTGTTGAGGCCAGCTTGGTGTCTACATACTGAGTTCTGGACCAGTCAGGACTGTGTTGTAAGATCCTGTTTAAAGGGAAAGAGTGAGTATGGGTGATCCTGTATGCTTTATGTTTCAATACTTTGTCTCCTTGGAACCCTGGAGCTTCTAAACTTCTGACCTCAAGTCTGTGCCTTACTCCCCAGCCTTCGTTGCTCCAGAATCTCTAGTGGCCAGACAGCACTCAGTAAAGAACACTTGTTAGATGAAGGAAGGCCAAGCCATTTGTGTTGAGAGACACACGGGTGCAATAGCAACAGTAACTTTCATTCAAGTTTTCCATCTCACTGTTGGCACGGCTTACAGAGCTAGCCATCCTTATGCAGTGCCCACAATAACAATAACACGCACAGAAGCACTCTGAAGCCTGCCCGTAGGGGCTCTACCGGAAGAGTCGGTATGTCCTAGGCAGGCGCCCATCTCTGCTGGCCAGCGCTGTCTGGATGTGCTCATAGGTGGGCAGGTCAGTCAAATCACCCAGGGCGGCTACAGCAGGCTTCCCATGGAGCATCTTGGAAGCAACCCTCTTGATATCTTCTGGCTTCACATTGCCTACAAGGGAGAGCAAAAAACAGTAAGGAAAAGAGCAGAGTCTCCATCTCAGGCTGTGTGCACCGCACAAAGGCAGGCTGAGGAGCCCTGAGTTACACCACCACTGGGGTGCAGGTGGGGTTTGCTGAGACCCAGCTCAGCTGCAGCTGAACCCACCAAGGGTGAGTCAGGGCAAAGTCAGAGGAAGTTTCCATTAGGTGGGCTACCACAGTGGCTTAAAACTATTTCCTTTTTTTTTTTTTTTTTTTTTGGTTTTTTGAGAGTTTCTCTCTGTATTGTTCTGGACTCTGTCCTGGAACTCGCTCGGTAGACCAGGCTGGTCTTGAACTCACAGAGATCCGCCTGCCTCTGCCTCCCGAGTCCTGGGATTAAAGGTGTGCGCCACCAACACCTGGCCCTTAAAACTATTTCCAAGCTGAGTGGAGTGGTATGTACCTGTAATCCCAGCACTTTGGAGGCAGAGGCAGGAGGATCAGAATCAACACTAGCCTGGGCTACACAAGACCCTGTCTCAAATCCCCTAAGCGGCAGCAGCAAAAACTATTTTCAGACATGAGGGCGGCCAGACAGAGTGATGCACACTCAGGAGGCTGAGCGGGGAGATCTACAGTTTGAGGACAATCTGAGCTGTGAGTATGAGACTTAAAAACAATCTGACAGTGGAGGGCACAGCCACCCCATCAAGTTTAGACAGTGAGCTGTCAAAAGTCCACTTTGTTTTCCACTCTGAAGAAAAGAAAAAGTCCAGACTATTTCCCCCAGGGCTGCAAAAAGCCCAGCAGATGGGTTTAGGTGTCTTGAGGACAGGTAACAGTACTCAAGCTGCCTCCACCTACAGTCCTGTACCAAGCTTCACAACCAAATCCAGAAGATTGCAGGCAAATTAAACATAAGCCATGAGAGGCACTGCCAGAGCCACAAGGCAGAGCCTGCAACCAGCTGCGTCCAACTCACTGATGCTGCTCCAGCACCGCCTACTTCCCAAGGGTAAGAAGCCTAGTTAGTACAGTATGGAACTGAGAACAGAGTCCAAGCTCTACCCAGAGGACTTCCCTGCCAGATTGTTGGAGAAGGCAGAATCTGTGATGTGGCAGACCATCTGTCTATCTGCTCTAGAATATAGTCTCAAATAACCCAACCCAGGCTTTTGTGTGTACTCACGAATGAGCGTGCATAGCTCGTGAGGCAGCTTTCTTGAATGTGTAGCCAACACCTGCCTCCCCACGTCCTCGAAGATCACAGGCCTGGACTCCAGGTTCATCATGAGCATGGACATCAGCTGTGTCTTGGCCCGTTCTAGCTCCACCTGAGGTCAACACCACCAGTCACTGATAGCTGGCTCAAGCTGGCGGAGGGCCTGACCTGAACACACCCCATGTGCCCAAAGATGAGCAGAGTGGAGATGCTGTTCGCAGTCTGACACACCTCCTGAGCATGGGAGGAACTCAACTGGAAAGGTCTTCATCACACCTGAGACAGACACATGCCCAATCTCTGTCGCCTGTTTGAATCACAGGAATGCAACATGCACCAGGAAGTCACACTTGGCTACACAGGACCCAGGCCACCAGCCCCTGGAGCTGAGGAGGTAGCAGAATCAACAGCTGAACCTCTGGCTAGGTGTGGACTTCAAATGTGGCACCAAAGAATCAGGACCACAAATGGACCAAACAGGGTGTGTCAACACTCTCCTGTAAGGCTAACATCCAGGAAAAGGTGGGGTGCAGAAAGACCACAAGTTTGAGGCCAGCCTGGTTATCTTATGATAGTTGTCTTAACACAAGTTGTCACTTGTACAATTTCAGGCAAATACTTAATATTGTAAATTTTCTCAAATAGATTTGACATTAGTAGAAAGCACTTTATCAAGCTCTATTTGGAAAAACAAACCATTAATTCTGGCTGTGCTGGGGGGCCTTGAGCATACCTAGCAAGCTCTCTACCACTGATCTTACCCCCAGACTTTGGTTTGTTTTATGCATTACCTTAGGCTGGCCTTGAACTCATGACTTCCTGCGAGACAGTTGGAATGACAGGCATGCATATGCATTACCTTGCCTTCCTATGCTTTTAATTTTTAAGCATATTTTAATTTTTTTCAACAATGTTGTCTTTTTTCCATAAAGACAGTATGTGGCATGTGGTCACATAAGAAAACTTGCATTATGGAGACTCCAGAGAGGCCAAATACATGCTCCACCTCATCCCCTGCGCTCCCACTGCGCACACCTGCCACTGACACGTGTAAAATCACCTTGCTTTCAGCTCTGCCCCAGGAAGTTCTAAATACGAAGATACCAAAAACTAAAGCTAGGCGTGGTGGCCCTCACCATTAATCCCAGCACTCAGGAGGCAGAGACAGGCAGATCTGAGTTGGAGGCCAGCCTGGTCTACAGAGTGAGTTCCAGGGCAGCCAGGGCTACACAGACAAATCCTATCTTGAAGAAAAAAACAATAATAAACTTGGATTCCAACATAAAATGGTGCCAA
The DNA here is from genome assembly GCF_017639785.1 of Mesocricetus auratus. NCBI lineage: Eukaryota > Metazoa > Chordata > Mammalia > Rodentia > Cricetidae > Mesocricetus > Mesocricetus auratus. The sequence continues at coordinate 6,001,282 of NW_024429189.1, forward strand.
AGAAAGGTCTAGAAAAGACCCCACCTTATTGCTCATCTTGTACAATGCTGCATTAACTCGTGGTCATTCTACAAAACACCACCCAGGGGAGCACCGGCTCCACAGTGGAATAGCTCAGCCTGTGGTCCCTTCAGGTGTGTGACCTGGGTGGGTGGATCAGAGTGCAAGAGATGTTCCAGGTCTTACCAAATCCACTGTTCTGCCCATCAAGATAAACTCCTTTGTGATGATTTCCACCATTTCTCGAACCTACAAAGGACATGAGATGAGAGTGGGAACCACGGGCCTGCTGACTTCACACACACCCCGCCACTGCACCCAGAGCTGCGGTGCTGCTTCGCAGTGTACTGGAGTGAGGACTGAAGGCTGTACAGACATGAGCGCTGCCTTTACCTGCCTCGGGTCTGCACTGGCATGAATACATAGGAGGCCTGTGTCTTCATAGCTGTGGTGGTAGGAGGTTGCATTGTACATCCAGTGGTGCCTGTGAGGGGATATAGTGTATCTGGGTGAATGCCACAGGATGGCTGGAAGGTGTCAGCACAGTCCATGCTCACAGCAGCACAGGGACAGCAGCAGTAAGCCAGCAGCACCCACCGATTGAGCACGTTGAGGTAGAGCCTGGAGAACATGCCTTTGCCAGGCCCTCCAGCTGAGAAGGAACCCCCTCCTCCCATCATCATATTCAGCACAGCAAAGGGGATGAAGTCATCCTCCTGTGGAATACAAGGCATAATAGTCAGCCACAGTGGCTTGGCCCTACTGACGCACCTGGCCTATACCTCGACTCACCAGGAAGGAACAGCTCTCTAGTCCCACCATGATGTGCGTGAGCTCAGGAATTGGGGTTGGGCCAAGGCTGACATTGGACATGTCTCTCTCCACCTGTAACCAACCAGACACATGTCAGCAAGACTGGCAAACGCCCATTAAGCAAACAGCCACATCCAACCAGACACCAGGTGACCTTAGCCCTGTCACTTCTTGTCTTGAACAAGGGACAATCTTATGCTGTCACGGTGCTGGACTGCACACTAAAGGGAGGCCCACACATCCATCAAAGCACACATCCAGAGGATACACAGCGCAGGCCCTGACCGCCTTCTTGCTGAGTTACCTTGATGATCCCCCCAGTGTACTGTGCTACTGATCTGTCAACATCCACAGACCCAGTAGCTCCCCAGGCAGGCTGAGCTCCCAGGAGGTACTTTCTGGCACATTCCACCAGGTGCTCATGCTCCACTCCCACTCCGGCAAGCACCATGCGGTCGGGGGTGTAGTAGTTCTTCAGGTAGGAATGTAACACCTCTCGATCAATCTTTGCTATGTTTTCTGCAGGGCAAAACCGGTGCAGGCCCACTGTGTTCTCCCTAAAAGCAGCCTGAGGCAGGCAGGAAGGAATAAACAAAAGTGAGAAAGAAAAATCAGGTACCCTGAGGCAGGACTCCCCAACATGGCCTACAGCCACATCTGTGACAAAAAGACTGGACATTATCTATGGTCTGTTTGAGGGGTGGCACATGCCTATAATTAGCACTCAGAAGACTGAGGCCGGAGATTATGATTTCAAGACCAAACCTGAATAGTATAGCAACTATCTCAAAACAAAAACAGAAAAACCCCAAAAAACCAACTAAGAAGCTAAGCCTGTTCTGTAAACCTCGCCACCTGCAAGGCCAACAGCAGGGAGAGGCACATGTGGGCTCCTATTTTACTTCATGAATCATCTCCGTGAGCAGTGGCTCTGGGTCAGGTCTCATGTTCAGGTCCTCAAGCTCAAACTGGACAGCCATCCTCGTCATTTCAATTTCTTCATCTGCAAGAATCCAGCAAGTGTTTGGTCTCAACCAACAAGGTAGAAGGCAGCATTAACCCTGAGCAGCTAAGCCTGGCAGTGCTCTAATCACCTCCTAGGGAAAGCCTTAGAGCACCTGTGTATGAAAGGGAGCATGCAAGGTGAATATTAGGGACCCCAGCCTCTTGTCCTGGTCTGTTTTGCAGCCCCTTGGACCTGCTCCAAGCTCAGCTGCCTCACCTGCTGTCTGTTCCAAAACACACCCGTGACAACACAAGGTGGATGTGACGGCACTTAGGAAACAGACACCAACTGAGTCAGGGCTTCATTCCTCAGCCGAAGAGGCCAGGTTGCTATGAAATGGAACAAAGGGCAGCTGTTCTCTCCGGGATCCTCCTAACAGGAATCTCCAAGTCCTGCCATTTGCAAGACCAGGTAATAATGGAGACCATGCAAGGGAAACTTCTGTAGGCATGGATGACATTAGGTGTTTACACATAGGATGAAAGGCAATTCTGAAACAGAATTTCAGGAAACCCTTTAAGGTTTTTAGAGAGGGGTATGGAAGTATGACCAAAGGACTTGTTTAAACTCTGGCACTCCTTCTAATGACTGACATAACAAGTCTCCAGCTCCAACAGTGCTTTCCCTCAGTTACAGCCCTTCCAAAGCTTCCCCTAACCACCCAACCACAGAGCCACACCTGTCAGGCAGGGGTGCAGAACCACATCAGCCAGCAGGCCCACCACAGTGTCCAAGCCTTTGCTGTCAGCAGACACAGCGTACATGGTAGTGTCTCTGCAAGGAAATAAGCCACAATGGCAGGTTTACACCAGAGAAGCCATAACTGCCCACGGTGATGCTTTTCATAGATACTGTGGAACCAGAGTTGGTTCTCCCTCTCCCCACAGAAGGAATCTCTCCAGGCTTCCCCAGCCTGGCTAAATAACCAGCTGGTCCAGATGAAGACTGGCTTCACATGGAAACATGCCCAGCTTATAACAGCTGTCAGGGCCTGCTGCCTAGCTTAGCATATTCCTCACAGGTCAAGACCTGGACAATTACAAGTTAAAAGGATGTCAGGGAAGAAACAAGCATGGCATGCCTTCTGTCCCCGCACTCCATCAGGCCTGCTGTTAATCTTTGCAGCCTCTCTGACTCTAGGGGCTCTATGACCAAAGACAAAGAGGACAGTTCTACATGGACATAAAATACCTTGAGGTCTGGCAGTCACAGATACCACCATGCTTTTCCAGCGTAAGCAGAATTTCATCTTTGCTTTCAAATCGAGCGGTAGACTGTAAAAATAAGAAAGCTTAAGTATGCACTCCAAAACCCAAGAAATACTAAGAAGAGTTTACTTCTGCTTTCAAACACACAAAATTAGCAACTTCATAACTGAATTAACTAATACAAGTTCTAAAATGAGAAAAACTGAGGTTATAAAAACCACAAATCAGACACTAACCGAAAATGCCAATTTTTCCAAAAAATGAGCAATTCCACTAAGATATTTCGCTTCATATCGTGATCCTGAATTAATAAGAACTGGTAATAAGAAGAAAATTGACAGGTTATAACAGATATTCAAAACATATTTAATCAACAGAAAATTTTCAAAACCACAGTTATAACTTGGCCAGTCACTATTACATGGGGGTAATGAACACAAGTTATCCTTGGTGATGGTCTTACAGACACACAAAAGTTAATGTTTATGGAATCCTATCCTATACATAATGGAAACGTCTAGAATTACAGAAAAGTAAAATGGGGGGGAGAGGCATACCTTACATAACATCTCCAAATATGGCCATCGTTGGCATCTTGGATAAGTTTTCAAAATTAACAAGCTTTCCCTGTGAGTAGTCCATGATGGACATACTAATTACAGCTGTCAAAATGGAGAGCCCACCTTCAGCATGCCTGTAGAACTTACTTCCTACAGTACAGAATTGTCCAAACTTATTTTGAGATGCCACACGAAGCCCATTGTCCAGCGTGGAAACTTTGGTTTCAAACTTTTCCTGTCCATCAACTGTAGCAAAGACAGGCTTGGGCACTCCGGGTAAGGGAGAAGAGAGGGGGATGTTGGGGTACGTGGCGCCACTGCTGAACCGTCTGTGTGCAGGAGGTCCAAACCTATAGCAGAGCAACCAGCCAGTTACACGAGCCAGTGGTGACCACTCATGTGCACCACATGTGGGCGAATGAGAGTCAACAGGGCCCATTACTCCATGGCCTCAACAGAATGTGTAAGAGCGATGGAGGTGCAGGTTCTGCCATAGGATTTCAGACAAGCTACTTGAAGCCTTTGGCTCCTTTTTAACAGAAAAATAAATATTGGTCCTTATTTTATGTGTTTGAGTGTTTGGCCTGTACGTATATATGTGCATGCCTGGTGTCCAAGGAGGTCAGAAGAGGGTGTTGTTGGATCCCCTGGAAGTGGAGTTATGTAAATTGTGAGCCATCATGTGGGTGCTGGTAACCAAACCAAGAGGAAACAGTCAGTGCGCTTAACTGCTGAGCCATCTCTCCGGTCTCAGGTCTTTGGGTCTTCACTGTCCATTCTGGACAGCAGGCTGAGCCAGTCCTGTTCCTCAAGAGTTCCGCCTTGGGTCTGGAAGGCCCCAGCAGGCTGACTCTACCAACCCCTCTCTAACTAGCTTCCAGTTCCCGGCTCGTTCTCCAGGCCCAAGGCGCCTGCGCTCTGCTCCAGGGCCCATTCTCCTCTTCCAGTTCCCTAGGGTGCCCGGTCCCCACCCCCCAAGCCCCCACTTCTTCGTGCCCGGACGCGCCTCAGTTTACCTGGGCCGCGCGCACCGAGCCGCAGAGCCCCGAAGCAACCGCGCGGCCGCCCACACCGCCGTCGCCATCGCGCCGCCGCGCTTCTGCGGTCACTTCCGTTTCCGACCCCGCCCCGTGGCGTTCGGCGCTGGCTTCCGGCCGGCCGTGCCGGGTCGGGCATAAGCTGGCAGCGCCGCGGTGGGCCATGGGGTCGCGGCCGGGTTAGGGCGCGGCGATGTCGGGCTACGCGCGGCGGCCGGGCGCGCCCCCACTATCGAGGACCCGGAGCCTTGTGGTTCCCGACGGTAAGCGGCGCACGGCCGGGGCTGGGCCGGGGGGCGCGGGCGGAGGCGGCCCGCGGTGAAGCCGCTCTCGTTGTCGCTTACAGCTCCTGCGTTCTATGAGCGCCGGTCTTGTCTCCCCCAGCTAGACTGTGAGCGCCCCCATGGCGGGGACCTGCACCCCCACTTCTTCGGCTTTCGGCCGACGTTTATGTGCTATGTGCCCAGCCCGGTGCTGGCTTCGGTAGGAGACACAGGTGAGAGTCGGGGCGCCGGCCGCTGTGCGGAGCTGGGCAGCGTGGGGAGCCCTCCCCACAGCCCGCCTGCCCGCCCCAAGGCAGGAAGCTCAGTGTCCAGTGGAGCTCGGAGACCACTTCAGCCCACTGGATTGGGAGAAGCCAGGGCTGGATTAGTGGGTCTGCGTTCCACCTGCAGTTACGCCGTGAGCGCGCCCGGGTGTGTAGTTTACTGTGCCCAGCTTTAGGAGACACACTCCTAGTCCAAGACCAGGGCCAGTCAGTGGGAGTCAGACGGTCTGCTGTCTTCACCTCCCTGAACAAATGCTGCAGTCATAAGGCTCGCTGTGATTACGGTGAGCTGACAGTGTCTCTTTGCAGATTTTGGCTATGGAAAGGGGAAATGTACTAAGCAAGGTCCGTCGGGAGCCCATGAGACGCGCTTTGGAGGTAGAGTAGCTCAGTGATTCTTCTTGTCCTCTTCCTCAGACACGGTGCCAGGCCATGGACAGTCAGAATGACAGGGTTTAAATGGTTGTACCTGGAGCCCAAACAATCGGTGGAGGTAGAAGCCCAAGGATTGGAGACTGGGTGTGAGGGCGAAATAACCTAAGATGTCAGGGGTGCCTGGGAGGTGGAGCGCGTTGTCAAAGGGCCCTACGGAGCCAGCAAGACACAAGTCACAAGAACCCACTTTACTCAAGCTGGCACCTGGAAGGGACTCACATAAGTAACTGGAATGTGGTAGGTGTGGAGGAAGGTAGAGGCTGGCCAACTAGGGTACCCGGAGAAAAGGTCAGAGGAAGGGATGGCATGGAGTAGCTCTGGGCACTGTGACATCCCGGAAGCTTTGAATCTCCTACAGGAGTAACCTTTAGCCCACACTGAATGTGTGAAGTCAAAATTCACTGGGGAGCTTCAGTGGTAGACCAGTTGTCCAAATGTGTTCAGGACCCTGGATTTGATCTTTGGCACAGTTTTTGTTGTTGTTGTTTTGTTTTTTTAAGTTGGCAAGGGGTGCCTAGGGGAGGTCAAGGGGTGACAGCATGCCAAAGCAGGCCTGTTCTCCACCCTCTATGGGCAGCTTTCTTGTTTGTAGCGTTCTCTGAGTCATAGTTGAAATGTAATGGTAGCACAAGATGTTGCTGGACCCTTTAACAGTCTCTGCGGTGTCCATTATTTCAGGTGACAAACTTGAAGACCTTGAAGAAGCCAATCCATTTTCCTTCAAAGAGTTTCTGAAGACCAAGAATCTCAGCCTGTCAAAAGAAGACACTAGCAACAGTCGAATTTACCCGAAGGTACATCTGGAAGCTGCCGGTGGTTGCCTTAGATGACATCTCTTCTAACTTACAGCTTTGGAGACAGATATTTGAGTGTGGGGCGCACAGCGGGACAGCTGTGGCTGCTGATGGAGAGACTGTGGGTGGAGCAGCCGCTTGGCCCTTTTGGTAGATGAAATGGGCCTTCTTTGTGCAAACTGAGCACAAAGAAGGCTGAGCGTGGGCTTGCAGTTCGCAGTGTTTATCTCCACTGTTTTTAGGACGCCTCGAGGCACCCGCTGGGATTAGACCACAGCAACCCTGTCCCCCAGCCTGTGGGGTATGGCCTGGAATATCAGCAACCGTTTTTTGAAGACCCAACGAGAGCCAGCAACCTGGTGGAGGATGAGGAAGAAGATGGATGGAATGGAGCCTACTTGCCATCCACCGTGGAGCAGACTCATTCCTCTAGGGCCACAGAGAATCCATCGCCCTGTGGCACCTACCTTTCCTTTTTTTCCAATGCGTCGGAGCTGGCAGGTCCTGAGTCTTTGCCCCCATGGACACTGAGTGACACTGACTCCAGGGTCTCCCCAGCATCACCAGCTGGGAGTCCTAATGTAGACTTTGCAGCTCATGGAGAGTCCCTGGGAGACAGACACCTTCGGACGCTGCAGATAAGTTATGAAGCAGTAAGTGCGGGCAGTGCGACACCGAGCCCACACAGCTGAGCAGTGTTCTCCAGAAAAGCTGCGTCGTCGACTTCTTGGATGGCCTGGGTTTAATGCTGTGGAATGTCCCCATAGAGAGAGGGGCCTAGAGATACAGCTCAGTAGTGACATCTTTCCTAGCACTTGGGAGGTCCTGGGTCCTGAAAAATCAGGAAGAAAATGGAATTTCTCCATGGAGAACGTTTCCCCCCGGTGGTTGGTTTTGGTTGTGCTGTTAGTATAGCGGGCTGAGAAGTAGTGCTGTGGTGAGCTCAGAGACAGGCAGGCATGAACTAGGCATAAATGGTCCACCGGACATGTTTGCCCGGGGATGTCCTACTGAATGTACTACATGAAGGAAGGTTTTTAAACTAGTCACCTAGAAATAGTCAAGTCTGTCTCCATAGTTATCTTCTCTGGAGAATGATTCCAAAGACCTGAGTTATTGAAGTTCTTAAGCTGGGCGTGGTAGTTCACAGCTATCATCCCAGCACTTGGAAAGTGAAGGCAGGAGGAACAGGAGTTCAAGGCCTTCCTTGGCTATATAGGAACAAGTTAGAGGGCAACCTGGCTACAGGAGATGCTGACTCAGAAAGATATTTCATGGACAAATGGGATGTGTCTCCATTCAGCCCTGCCTTGAATGCATAAGGCTGACCTTCAGACTTGACCATAGAAAATATTCCAGAACAGAAGTATGTTCCACAGTCTAATGAGGATTTTTTTTTCTCTACAGCTGAAAGATGAAAATTCTAAGCTCAGAAGAAAGCTAAATGAGGTTCAGAGCTTCTCTGAAACTCAAACAGAAATGTATGTAAACTCATAGTTAGGAATTACCTTACAAACCTTCTCTACCATTCAGAGAATTTGGTTCCAAGGGATGAGGTACCTAGCTGCTTGTCATCCATAAACCTTAAAGCAGCAAACACACTTTTGTGTTGTTTTAGTCTTTTTGAGCACCAGACAAAAGTCAGCTGAACTTTGTCTTGGTTGGCTGAGCTTGAGAAAATGGTATCTGTGCCTTCCACTGGGAACATGGAACAGCGATGGCTGGAGGTCCTTGCCGCCTTGTGGCTGGCTGCCCGAGGCAGCTGCTCCATCCATGGGCTCTAGTGGGTTTCTCCAGTTAATGAGGCTAAAGTGGAGGCATCCTTGACAATGGCCTGGAGAACTCAATTCAGTGTTTCCTTTACTGAGGGTGAGGACGCTTGAACGAAAGTTGGAAGCGAAGATGATCAAGGAGGAGAGTGACTTCCATGACCTGGAATCTGTGGTCCAGCAAGTTGAACAGAACCTCGAACTGATGACCGTACGGAGGGGCTCTGCTCTGGGGTAGTGGGCAGGGGGCACGAAGCTGCTGAGACAGGGCATTTGCTGCTGTTGCCAGAGTCCACAGCTGGACCCTGAGTTTCTCACTATGCTGAGTATGTGTTCTGTGGTAGGCCAGCATACCCTGGTACTGTAAACAGGTTGTGTCTTGGGGTGGGTGGTCCCCGGTGCTGTTGGTGAGCAGAGGCAGAGCCCAGGTCCTAAGGGATAGGTATCCATGGGCAGAGTAACCAGGAAGGGAGGTTATAGCTCACTGCTCTCTGTTGAATTAAGTGTCCTGTACTAACACGGCCTTAGTGATGTGTATTGTGTTTATTTTTGGGGGCCACAGAAACGGGCTGTAAAAGCAGAAAATCATGTCATGAAGCTGAAACAGGAAATAAGTTTGCTCCAGGTAAGTAGAGAAAAGAGTTTAACTATTTGCAAAAAGTCCTAAGTTTAAGGCCAGCCTGGGCTACAGGGCAAGAAGCACCTGTTGTGAGTAGATGAAGCCAGGCTCAGCCCCATGTGCACGTCTGTGCCTCTTGCGTGTGCTGCAGCGGTTTTCTGCTGGATTGCCTCGTATCACTAGCTTCTCACTCTCCTTCTAGGCACAGCTCTCCACTTGCAAACGAGAGAATGAAACCCTGCGGTCCGGCCAGGGTGCCAGCCTTACAGTGGTGAAGCAAAACACCGATGTGGCCTTGCAGAACCTCCAGGTTGTTATGAACAGTGCACATGCATCCATAAAGTGAGTCCCTGGATGGCCTCCAGATGTTCCAGCTGTACCATCTGACTAGAGTAGGAAGGGAAATGGGCTAAGTGGTCTGGCTGACCTGCTAGTTTACACTAGGTAGTCAAGCAGGGTTGTTATTTTGTTTTGAAGACAGGGTCTCATCGTGTAGCTCTGGCTGGCCTGGAACTATGTATGTGGACCAGACTGGCCTTGAACTCACAGAGATCCATCTGCCTCTGCCCTGGAGTGCTAAGATGAAAGGAGTGCGCCTGTTTTTTTTTTTTTTTTTTTTTTGAGGCAAAGTCTCACTATGTAGCCCTAGCTACTCTGCAACTATGTGTAGATCAGGCTGGCCTCAGCCTTACAGAGATCCCCTGCTTGTCTCTCAAGTTCTGTGACTAAAGGGATACATTAACATACCCAGTTTAGAATTTCTTTATTTTCTTTATTTATTTTTGGTTTTTTGAGACAGTGTTTCTCTGTATAGTCCTGGCTGGCCTGGAACTCTGTAGGTAAGCCTGCCTCTGCCTCCTGAATGCTGGGATTAAAAGTGGCAATTTTTCATTTTCATATACATTCACGTTTTGCCTGCATGTACATCTGTGTAAGCCTGTTGGATCCCCTGAAACTGGAGTTACAGGCAGTTCTGAGCTGCTATGTGGGTGCTAGGAATTGAACCCAGATCCTCTGGAAGAGCAGCCAGTGCTCTTAACCACTGAGCCATCTCTCCAGCCCCAGATTTTTTGTTTGTTTGTTGTTTGTTTTTGAGACAGGACTTCTCTTTGTAGCTTATGAGCCTGTCCTGGAACTTGCTTTGTAGAGCAGGCTGGCCTTGAACTCACAAGAGATCCACCTGCCTCTGCCTCTCTGCCTCCGCCGTGCTGACTAGCCCCAGATTTTTATTTTTAATCTGTCCCAGAGAACCTTCTCACCTGGAAGATGTGGATGATACCACAACTTGAATCCATCTCTTTTACCTACAGACCCTGCAGCTCTGAATAAAGGGGATCAGTAGCTTCCCCCTTACACAGAAGACTGCCACAGTGAGCATACTGTGCACTAGTCAATTGTTGATGGTGATTAAACAGTCACCAAGGCTGCAGCTTGGTAACCCTGTCAGAGTGCATTTAATTTTCTGACCTACTGTACACGAAAGCATAGTAGTCCTCCTGGTAGTTGCCCTCATGTAGCGTGTGGCTTGCAGTGACTGCTGACCACATCACTGAGAGCAGCGCACCACCTCCTTGGCCTAGGCAAAGACCAAACTTCAGAATCAGTTTCTGCTGAACTTGTCTGGCTTCCAGCCCACCATCTGTACCTGCCTTTCCCGAGCTCTACTGCTAGGCCCAGGGTAGCTGGCCAGGGCACAAGCACATGGGCCTGAGGACAGCCACATCAAGTCCAGTGTGCCAAACAAACCCTGCTTGATCTCAGGAGCTTTCTCTCTGGCATCCTTCCCTTTAGATCAGTCACTGGCTGCTTTTGCACAGCTGGAGTAACGGCCCTGGTATCTGTCTGTTTCAGGCAACTGGTGTCTGGAGCAGAGACCCTGAACCTCGTTGCTGAAATCCTAAAGTCTATCGACAGAATTACTGAAGTGAAAGATGAGGCGGACTCTTGAGAACCACTAGCTGCCACCAGTTCCCACCACCTCTGCACCAGTGCCACCAGCTCATCTTCCAAATGTGCCCCTAACTGTGCAGTCTTCACCAAAGCATCTCACGACCTAAGCAGTGTCACTGGCCACCTGCAATGCGGGACTACTTTCCACCAGCTGCACCTGACGGTTTACATGCAGCCCTTCAGGGAAAGTCCCACTGTTGATAGACTCACTGATTTACTAGAAGGCATTTTTATAAAATCCAGCAATTTTCAGAAATCACTAAAGCTAAAAACAGCACTTTTGTAAGAAACTTCCCCTATCCTCTTGGACTTAGCTGTAGGATAAACTCGGGCTCAGCCTCAACTTTGTGAAGCTGAACACCGAGCTGTGTGGGAGTGAGCAGCCTGTACAGGGACTCATGCCTTTTACCTGTCATTCAATGCCTCACTAGCTGACGGTTGACACTGTGGCCTTCACAGGGTGGCTCCTGCAGTCAGGCTCAGTAAGGCAGCAGCACCACTTGCTAGATGCTGTCCGCCCACCAGGACCTTAGAACCAACCAAGGTCACAGCTCTTCCACATTGCAAAGCTTTGGAAAGTCACTGCTGTGAGCCTTCAGCTTTGGAAAGCCATTTGGGGCTATCAGTTTTGATGCATGTTATGTATCAGTGAGCCGTGCACAGTGCGATTTAGACTGAAATTTTAAGGACACACATACCCCGGAAAGTCAGCACTGACTGGTTTTTCAAGGACAAGCAAGGCATATTCAGCACCCTGTGGCTGAGGGCTGGGGTTTGGGGACCATTTTCCTATAGATTTTTTTTTAATTTTCCTTTTCCCCTCCTGTTGAGATCGACAACTTTCTTGTCTAAATAAATCCTGAAGATCATATATACTGCCTTATCATTCTGGCTTCATTAGGGAATAATGCTTGAGAGGCACCCTGTTCTTTGAACCTCAAGGTCTGCATCTTGAGAGGGTGTTTTTTTCTGTTTTTTTTTTCTTTTTTCTTTTTTCTTTTTTTTTTTTTTTTTTTTTTTTTTTTGGTTATTTGAGACAGGGTTTCTCTGGCTTTGGAGGCTGTCCTGAAACTCGCTTGGTAGTCCAGGCTAGTCTCGAACTTACAGAGATCTGCCTGCCTCTGCCTCCCCAGTGCTGGGATTAAAGGCGTGCGCCACCAACGCCCGGCAAGAGGGTGTTTTTTTCATTGCTGGCTTATCAGATCCCCAGGTTCCTGATCCCTGGAGTCAGGCATATTGCAAGAATCACTACACTCTCAGTATGATGGGCAGGCCACATCTTTGCTGCATGTGTTGAGGCTGGGTGAATGACAAGACACTAAACTACTAGGCCCTTTAGCTCAGCCACAAGGAAAGTTACAGCTTTCTAGAAGCCAGGGTGTAGCATCCCTAGCTCACTGTTGGTGTCTTGACTCAGCAGACCAAAGAGAAAGGTGGAGGGACTTGTAGGGAAACTGAGGTAGTGTTCCCTTTGACCACAGAACTCGAGGCAGTGTTACCATCCTCAGCAGATTTCTGGCTGCCCTTACCACTATAAGTGAGCAAGGTGGGAGCTATGCAGTTGCTTATACACTATTCTCATGGTTTATGTGCAAAGTGCTCATAAATAGGGTTTTACAAGCACTGCAAGGCTTGGCGATGTTTGCCTTTATTCATAGCACCATGGAGCAAAGGCAGAAGATCTCTTGAGTTCTAGATCAACCTGTTCTGCATGGCCCTGTGTCAAAAAAAAAAAAGTTACAAGTGTGGTGAAATATGCCTGTTTATACAAGACTCCCTTGTACACGGAAAAATTAAATACCAGAAACCGACAGGTCTGCTTCAATGTCCCAGACTCACTCGGGCCAATCCCTACTCTTGGCCAGACTTGCCATGACTCTGGTTTCTGTTTTGTTTGAGACAGGGTCTACATAGTCCTGGAATTTGTGTGCAAACCAGGCTGAACTTGAACTCAGAGATCTGCCTGCCTCTGTCTCCTAAGTGCTGGATTAAAGGGTTGTGCCACCAGTCTCTGCTTTTGTGACTCTAGCTCTTTGTGGTTCACAATGGGACCCTATCCTCACTCTCAGTGGTGTGGGCAGCTGGCTTCTATTCAGTATGCCATAAGGCCACGGCCTTTCCCAGGTCCCGCATGTCACTGAGCCAGACTTTCACCGGCCTTGTGCCTTAAGCCTTTGCTCTGCTCCTGCCACTCACACATTATTAGACACTAGGAAGACCCCCCCCCATTCCCCTATCCAGCCCTGTTGAGGTGTTGGCCTCTAAGACAGGTCCTGAATGAATGAATGTTCACAGCCAGACGGTCTCAGGCTATGGGCTCTGGGTTCGCCAAATGCGAGACAGTTCTTAGCAACACACTCACTGGCCATGCACCCAAACCCAGGACACCAGGGACGAAACGTGCAGCTCCCAGAGTACTTGGAGGAAGCTGAGCTCCTGACTAGGGCCCCGCCCCAGCAGCCGTCCAGCATGCTCTGCGCCGCGGCCTGGGGCGGGACTTCCGGTATGAGCTACTGAGTTCCGTGGCCGCCAGAAGTGTGATGTGCGTGTGGTCGCCTGGGTGACGGGAACTGGCTGTGGAGTGTGTAGAGCGGCCTAGAAGGTGAGCACAGGCGGGTTGCAGCTAGCAGGCGTTGTGTACGGGAGGGGTGAGGCAGCGTGAGGAAACCGAGGCCCGGCGTGGCCACGACCTTGCCGGAACGGAAAGCCAGCATCCCGAGCCCGGCCGAAGTCTAGCATCTGGTGAGACACAGCAGGTTTGCACAGTGCTGTGTGCTTCGAGCCGCTGCTCGTCCCCGTTATGCTCTGCGGCACCAGGGGTCAAGCCTGGCTAATCGAATCCACACACACAGGGTGCGTGGGCCCTCAACTGCCTTTTCCGGAGTCAAGTTATCCCTTAGAAGGGACAGGCAGAAAGGCGCCTGTGATGTCAGTGAGGGCGGCCTGAGGCTCCCAACTTGGGACTTACACCTGTGACTTTTTCTTCCTTCACTTGGACAACGCGATGGGGGGAAGATGGAATCCCTGCCGCCTCAAAACACACATTGCCTTTTCGTTGGAGGCCAGGGGTCCAGTGGAGGTGTTGTTTGTTTGTTTGTTTGTTTGTTTTTAAACTAGGTCTGCATACCTGGCTGCTTCTAACCATGCTTGGTTAGATGTAAGGCTTCTTGTTCGGGAACGGCAGTGCTGAAGGGAATTACTTTGTTTTGATGCAGCCAGGCAAGGCTCCTGTCATTACCTCAATAGTAAGAAGTCAAGCCAAGCCGGCCGGTGGTGGCACCCGCCTTTAATCCCAGCACCCGGCAGGCAGAGGCAGGTAGTTCGAGACCAGCCTGGTCTACAAGAGCTAGTTCCAGGACAGCCTCCAAAGCCACAGAGAAACCCTGTCTCGAAAAACCAGAAGAAAAAGTCAAACCAGGAGCAGGATCTTTCTCTTCATGTTTGACTTTTGAGACAGGCTCTCACTAATGACCCGCAACCCAGAGATCTGTCTGCCTGCTGGCCTCCCAAATGCTAGGATTAAAGGTGTGTGCCACCAGGCGGTGGTAGCACACACCCTTTCCCAGCACTTGAGAGACAGAGGCAGGTGAATCTCAGAGTTTGAGGCCAGCCAGGTTACACAGAGAAACCCTGTCTTGAAAGGAAGAAAGTGTATGACACACACACTTCCTTTTCTTTTTTTTCTTTCTTTTTTTTTTTTTTTTGCTTTGGAGACAGGGTTTCTCTGTGGCTTTGGAGACTGTCCTGGAACTAGCTCTTGTAGACCAGGTTGGTCTGGCACTCACAGAGATCTGCCTGCTGGGATTAAAGGCATGAGCCACCAATGCCCAGCTCACATTCTTCTGCGCTGTCTGCATGTATGCCTTTATGCCAGAAGAGGGCATCAGATCCACTATAGATGATTTGTGATCTACCATGTGGTTGTTGGGAATTGAACTCAGGACCTCTAAAAGAGTAGCCAGTGCTCTTAACCACCGAGCCATCTCTCCACCACCACCCCCACCACCACCCCCAGACAATGTTTCTTTGTGTAGCCCTGGCTTTCCTGGAACTCACTCTGTAGACCAAGCTGGCCTCAAACTCAGAGAGCCATCCACTTACCTTTTCCTCCAGAGTGCTGGGATTAACGGTGTGACACGGCCACTATACCCAACTTTCACACCCAGCTTTTTATCATTATTGTATTTGTTTATCCACGTATTTGTATACGTGCAGTGAGGTGTCAGAGGAAAACCTGGAGTAGGGCCTCTCCACCATGTTGTTCCTAGGACTGAACTCAGGTCATTAGTGGCAGGTACCTTTACCTGGTAAGCCATCTCACGCACCTGAGCTTCCGTTTTCTGTAATGGTCTTTCACTTCTCCCAGTTTCCTTCTGTCTCGGATTTTGCTTCATGTTCCCAAGAGAACGTCTCCTTTGTGCTTCAGTAGACACTTGCTCAGTGTCTGGCAGCACCGTGTGCCGGGCGATGTCCTAAAAAGGCAAAGTCTTGCTCTGAAGGCTGACCGTTCAGCGCCGTGCAGCCAGGCTATCCGCAGCTGTGGTCATAGTTTGGATCGCAGGGGCTGAACGTCTTTTGCTCTGCACTTTCTGCATTTGGTGACCAGCTCCCTGTGGTTGGGCATAAGAGTACAGAGGCCACACAGGTAGACTGTGTTTTTACCTGTGGTAATGGTAGCCTCACGAAGGCAGGGTCATTTTCGGGTGTATTGACAGGTGTTGAGTCAAGAACGGGAGTTCCTGGGTGTAAAAGTGTCAGCTTGTAGGAACTTAATCTCAGGGTGCCCCTAAGCTTCTCTTGAGCCCGAGTCTCCATCTGGGTACCCCATTGTCTGCTTTTGAGCAGGCGCTTGCCATCTCCAGCAAGTGCGCATCTAAAGGAGGATGACACCCAGGTACACTCAGTTTCTCCTGTTTCGTAACACTGTGAAGGCAGGTTGAAGCCATGGACATAGACGCCGAGAGAGAGAAAATAACGCAGGAGATCCAGGAGCTCGAAAGAATTTTGTATCCTGGATCGTCCAGTGTCCATTTGGAGGTCTCTGAATCCAGCCTCAGTTCAGACTCTGACGCAGGTGAGCCCATGTGCCTGGCCTAGCATGGCATGGCGGGAGCAGGTGTATGTACCCTTTAGCTATATTAGGCTGTGGGCTGCTCTGTGGCCAGACTGTTTCTTGCCCAAATTGTCCTCCGCTTTTACCTCAGCAAGAACGTTTTTCCATTCCCTCAGTCTTTGGGCCTAGCTGTGCATACCTGCCTATGCTGCCATTTGGCCTGGTACCTTCTAGGCAGCAGTGGCATCCTGGTGGGAGCGGAGGGCTGAGTTCAGCCTGTCAGCTTGAGTAGTCTCCATGGCCCAGACGCCGGGATTTCTTTCCTGAGCTTAGAGGGTAACCTGCAGTGGGGCCCTGTCATGAGGGCTCATCCCTCTCTGCAGCATGTTCTTGCTACCCAGGCCCCCACCCTTACATCATGTGCTTGTGTTTCTTACAGATTTCCTGCCTGATGAGGACTTGGAAACTGCTGCTGGTGCCCCCATCGTGGTAATTGTTGCTTGCTAGGCTGGGCTGCTGGGTCATATCTGCTGCTACCTTCCAAACTGGCCCAAGAGGGCTTGGTTTGCAGCCCTGTTGGTTTTCCTACAACTAATGTCCATTTATTGTGAAATAAGGCTCACAAAGTGTTCCTTGTGTGGTACTAGGGATGCTATCCAGGTGTTCATTCATACGAGGCTCACACTCTACCACTGAGCTGCATCCCTGAACACAAATTATTATCAGAATTGAAACTATTGGCAGAAGTAACCCTTTTAACAGGCGGGTAACCATAGCTGCTGGCTTTTCTTGCGCTCACACTAAAAACATCAGAGGTGGAGGCAGCAAAGCACGTGTCTGGGCCGTGCTCCACATCTTACCCGCTGTGCCTCTGTGTCCCAGTCTAGACGGTGGTCACCATAAATGACTTAGAGAAGCACCTGGCAGAGATCTATTCACACCAGAGTTGCTAGCCATTATTTTGACTGTTTTAGGCATTTTATTTGGGGGAAACTTTATAGTTTGCTTATTTCCTTACTGAGCAAACAAGAATCGAGTCCCTTAGTGTTTAAGGACTCTCTTTTCAATAGACTGACTGACACAGCTCTGTAGTCATTGGACATTTGGCATTCCCAGGCTATTCAGGGAGTTTCCTTACTGATTTCTGACACTTGAGGTGCTGAGGATGGGGACAAAACAAACTTGCTGCGAAGTTCAGGCTTCACAGAAATGTCTGTTGCAAAATTAGAAGCTGCTTGCTATGGTACAGGGACCCCCACCTCCAACCCCAGCATATGCTTCACAAGCAGATCTCATGTTGATCTGAAAAGATGCACACACTCCGGCTTGAGGGTGGTGGGCTCCGTTTCCAAGTGTAACTCCTCCTCATTCGTTGGGCTTGTACTAGGGCTGTCTCAGTGACCCTTGTGGGCTTGGGCCTGCGTGTGGCAACAAGGAGGGTGTCGCTATCTCTTCATTTGCCATTGTGGCTCCTAACCAGGAAGAAGAAAGGTGGAGTGAGGCCAGCAACGATGAGGAGGACCCCAAGGACAAAGCTCTTCCTGAAGACCCTGAGACCTGTCTGCAGCTGAATATGGTCTACCAGGAGGTGATTCGGGAGAAGCTGGCAGAGGTCAGCCAGCTGCTAGCCCAGAACCAGGAGCAGCAGGTACAGTAGCCCACTCCTGACCCTCAGTGTCCCACAGAACAGGGCCCAGAGTGGATCTGTTCACCGCCCACTGAGAGCCTTGCTTTCGTTCCAGGAGGAGATACTGTTTGATCTGTCTGGGGCCAAATGCTCCAAGGTGAAGGATGGCAAAAGCCTGCCCTCATACATGTACATAGGCCACTTCATGAAGCCATACTTCAAGGACAAGGTCACTGGAGTGGTAAGTAGTAAAGACCCCTCTTTAGCAGCTCAAAGTTGAATGTCCTGGGAGGAAGGGGCTGTCTTCTTCACAGCCTGTTGTGAGTGCTCGTAAGTTCCCTTGGATGTTTGGGTTAGCATTTTCTATCCTCCTTAAAACTGCCTCATCCTTTAACGAAGGTCAAGGCCTCCAGCTGACATTGCCCTCTGGGGTGTGTTTCTCTAAAATAGAATTACAGCATTTAGCAAGTCAGTAGAATAGATCTGAAAGTGCTCATCACCTCCCATGTCTACCAGCTTCATGGAGTCTCTGGCTACTTACTTCCTTGTGCTGGGGGGATCAAGCCACGGGTTTTTCATTCAGCAGTAACTTGCAATATAGACATCCTGGGCCTGGCCCTGCATGTGAGCAGCATGTAGGGAGGCTGCAGGGAAGATTCTGAGTCTCCGTGGGGACCCTTGAGGGTGAGTGTGGTTAGTGTGCCATGTCCTGACCCTGTATACTCTAACAGGGGCCTCCTGCCAATGAAGACACACGAGAGAAGGCTGCCCAGGGAATCAAGGCCTTTGAACAGCTCTTGGTGACCAAGTGTAAGAGTCCAGACAGGCTTTTGGGTGGGCATCCAGTAGCCATAGAAACCACAGAGGGCATTCCCACAGCCTGGCCTCTCCTAGGCATATCCTGTGGTTCTCATGCCTGTCCCTCTTGTGGCTTCACAGGCTCCTGCAGGCCTTGATCACTGGGACTGGCAACTTGACCCTTTGCCTTTCCAGTGCTGAGTTGATGCAGGCTGGGCCATACACACAGCCCTTTCCAACTCTAGCTATTCTCAGAACACCTAACCCTGAAAGGATACTCTGAGCTAGACTTTGGGTGGAGGGTGGAATTATGGGCTGGAAGGTGTTCTGGCTGGCTGCCCTAGTGGCATCCAGAGATGTAACCACGGCCTTTCTGGAGCAGGAAGCAGGGGGCGGGCTAGGATTGTAGAGAGGATTCAGTGGACGTGTGTGTCTGTGGAGCAGGCAAGGTCTTATGACATCACATCACTATTTTTTCCTCTTCAGGGAAGCACTGGGAGAAAGCCTTGCTCAGGAAGTCTGTAGTGAGTGATCGCTTGCAACGCCTACTACAGCCCAAGATGCTGAAGTAAGTCCAGAGACGGGCCATCATAGCTTTCCTTCCCCACAGATGAAAGCCAGGCTCCTGTGGGGCTGGGGAGGTTCATCGTGGCATGCTCTGTCTTTTCATTCTCCTGCTGCCCTTCCAGCACTGTGATGTCGATGTCTATCCTTTGCTCTGAAGAAGGTGGCCCGGCGTTGTGGGCAAATGCAGAGCGTGGGGGTCAGAGTGAGCATCCATGTTCAGCTACATGCCATAGGCAGTTTCTCAAATACTCTTTTCTGGGTTTCTGGGCCTGTCTGTGAAACCAGCTTTGTGAGTGTGTTGATGGGTACTTATCATGGGACCAAAGGGCATCATGCAGTACCCGATGTGAGTGCACAATGAAGGGCATTATTGTTTTGATAAGTGGCTGGAAACAGACGTCCTCTGGGGCAGAGTGTCAGCTGTGCCTGAGTAATCACAAAGGGCCAAGTGAGCACATGATGCTGACAGTGTTAAGGATAGAGTAACCAGAGCAGATGCGTCCCTTAGAACTGGACCACGGGGTACGAGGCACCTCTGGACTTGTGTGCTCAATACTGATGGTGAGAAGAGAATGATGCTTTTCCTGAAGTGTGAGAGAGCCAGCTCTTCCCTCCCAACCCCTTCTGCTTGCAGTTTGCTGAAGCAGTAGCTGCAGAACTAAGTCAGGCTTGCCTGAGATGTCTGTGTCCTGGAAACCAAGATTGGCAGAGGAGCCATGCTCTGGGATGCAAGCAGTTACCATCTGCCTCTGCAAACAGCCCAGCAACTCCTGCCCTAGATGGTGCTATTCTGATGGTAGGGGTGCCCCAGAGGTGGTAACAGGACTTCCTTTGTGGTAAGGGACCAAGGCAAGAGAGGAAGAAAGCACATTCCTGTGCAGGTTTTCCAACCTTGAGCTGAGAGACTTGCACAAGAGCATTCAGAGAACAGGGCGTCAGCTTACATGGTACATCTCACTCACAGCTCCACTCTGTCTACCTTGCAGGCTTGAGTACCTACACGAGAAACAGAGCCGCGTCTCCAGCGACTTGGAGAGGCAGACCCTGGAGAAGCAGATTAAGGAAGCAGAGAAAGAGATCCAGGACATCAAGTAAGCCGGGGCCTTCTGGATCCAGGGAAGAGCTGCAAGCTTCGCATGATACCAGCTCCTTGTCCTTTCCTTTAGCCAGCTGCCAGAGGAAGCTTTGCTGGGGAGCCGGCTGGACCACCATGACTGGGAAAAGATTTCCAACATCAATGTAAGTCAGGCAGGCCTGGGTGCCCGCCCACAGCTGCAGTAGAACTTCTAAGCCGAGTGTGGGTTGGAACTAGGTGGTTAAGCCTCACCTTCACTTGGGTCTTAGCCCACTATAAACTCTCCAGTCAAGTATGCTAGCACTTTTGGAAGTTGCAAGGGACTTCATGGCACCCTCCCCAACTAACAAGGTGCCCTTCCTGAGATGAACAGTTTCAGTGCCTTTTGACTACACAGAAGCCTCTGGCTGGCAGACAGTGACAGTCCAGCCAGGAGCTATGTCTTGACTATGCTTGGCATCAGCAGCCCCTCTGAAGTCTGTTCTTTCTCATGGGTGCAGTTTGAAGGAGGCCGTAGTGCCGAGGAGATCCAGAAGTTCTGGCAGAGTTCTGAGCACCCGAGTATCAACAAGCAAGACTGGAACACAGAGGAGGTAGAGCGACTGAAAGCCATTGCTGCCACACATGGTCACTTGGAGTGGCATTTGGTTGCAGAGGAGCTAGGGGTAAGGACCGGGACCTGAGAACCTTGGAAGTCTGGGAGGACATGGGCTTCTTTCTGGGCTTGGGGTGGAGGTCAGTCCCATGCTGTATAGTTTGGTACACACAATTTTAGGAAATAATTTATTTGGTAAATTGTGCTTTTAAAGAAGGTCATTTGAGGGCTGGAGAGATGGCTCAGAGGTTAAGATCACTGGCTGCTCTTCCAGAGGACCTGAGTTCAATTCCCAGCAACCACATGGTGCCTCACAACCATCTGTAAAGAGATCTGGTGCCCTCTTCTAGTATACATGCAGGCAAAACACTGTATACACAATAAATAAATAAATCTTTTTAAAAAAAAAAAAGATTTGAGCCAGGCGGTGGTGGCACATACTTTTAATCCCAGCACTCTGGAGGCGGGCAGAGGCAGGTGGATCTCAGTGAGTTCAAGGCCAGCCTGTTCTACAGAGCGAGCTCCAGGACAGCCAAGGCTACACAGAGAAAACCATGTCTCGAAAAACCAGAAAGAAAGGAGGGAAGGAAGAAACTCATTTGTCCCTTTTACCTTTTTAACTTTAAATTCCATCTTGTCTGGTGAAAATGTGACCATTTATTGCATTTTCTTTGCGTGGTATTTGTTGTGGGGAAAGGCCTGGAAGCAAACCGTAGCTGAGCACCTACCACATCCAGCCCCATAAGTCCTGTGACTGGCTCAGATAGTGAGTCTACTAGAAAAGCCGTTCCATGAGGGGATGAGTGACGGGGCAGGTGCAGCAGCAGTGTCATGTGGCTGTGGCTTACCTGTAGGGTGTTCCTTCCTGAGGTGTGGTCCTCATCCCGGCCCATCAAAGTCTCTAAATAACCTGCCTTAGAGCTTGAGAGCTAGAGAGATTCTGTGAGAGGCTTTGACAGGCATTTCCACAGCACCTCCTATCATCCGTCTAGGAATTGGCAGTGTAGTTTGGACATCTGAGTTAGCTGTCACAAGGATTTTTCTTGTTTGTGTTTAAGATAGGGTCTCACTCTATAGTCCAGGCTGTCCCGAAGCTCACAATGTAGCCCATGCTGACCTCAAACTCATAGCACTTCTGCGTCAGACTCCCAAGTTCTGGGATTAGCAACACCTGTCTCCTGGAAGCTCTTGGGGGGCTGCTCTGGGTATCTCTGCATGTGCAGGGTGAAGCCCAGTGACGCCCATTTGTTTCTGTTTGGCCTTGGGAAGACAAGCCGCAGTGCCTTCCAGTGCCTGCAGAAATTCCAGCAGTACAACAAAGCCCTGAAACGCAAAGAGTGGACAGAAGAGGAAGACCACATGCTCACCCAGCTGGTCCAGGAGATGCGTGTTGGGAACCATATTCCATACCGCAAGAGTAAGCCCACCACACCAAACGGCATCTTCCAGGCCCTTGAGCTGCTCCAAGCCCTAGTGGTCTGAGGCCCTAGGTGCCTAGAAACAGAGACTTGTAGAAGAGTTTACAGCTGTCCTAGGGAGAGGTGGGAGGGGGGAGAAGTCCTGATGACCAGAGTAACTCCTCTCCATAGCTTCCGGGAGGCCCCTCTGTGCCTGCTTATTGCCTGCATAAGATGGATGAGTCCCAGTCTTATCTGTTCCCAGTTGTCTACTTCATGGAAGGAAGAGACTCCATGCAACTGATCTACCGTTGGACCAAGAGTTTGGATCCTAACCTGAAAAGGGGATTCTGGACCCCAGAGGAAGATGCTGTAAGTCTGGCACCCAGAGAAGACTGTACCCAGGAAGTTTGCCTGGCTGTCCTTAGTACAGTCATGTGCCCTCTTAAGCTGAGAGACCTCGGGGTGGGGAAGCTAATGGCTATCCCGTGGAGGATTGTCTGTTTGTTCACTTCTTTCTGCAGAAGTTGCTTCGAGCTGTTGCCAAGTATGGGGCGCAGGACTGGTTTAAAATCCGGGAAGAGGTGCCAGGTAGGAGCGATGCCCAGTGCAGAGACCGGTGAGTTGCCCGCACTGGCTGAAG
Source organism: Mesocricetus auratus (assembly GCF_017639785.1). Lineage (NCBI taxonomy): Eukaryota > Metazoa > Chordata > Mammalia > Rodentia > Cricetidae > Mesocricetus > Mesocricetus auratus. The sequence goes on from NW_024429189.1 coordinate 6,023,775, forward strand.
GAGCGACTTGCTTGAGTCACACTTCTATAGGCAGGCTGGGTGACAGCGGCCCTAAAGTGCTGTGTCTACAGGAGCTTTGCATACTAGGGTTGGCACTGTTGGGAAGCTGAACTTTCATATTTCTTGTTCACAAGGTGTCAAATGCTAGTGGCAATTCTTGCTGATGTCCTCCCACATTTTGATGAGGAGGTCCCCATCAGGTTACTAGGGTTCTATCCCTTCCTCCCTAGTTTCTTTCAGTGGTTTGTTCAGACGTGTTTCACTTTACCTTGTTAATGTAAATCACCCTACAATCTACACTCAGCAACCCCACAGAATCCCATTCAAACAGGCAAAGGTCAATAGACATGTCTCCAGACATGCATAAATAGCCAAAAGACCCATGGAAGGATGCTCAGTCACTAATTCAAGAATGCAAGTCAAAACCACAGTGAAGTATTTCATACATGTAGGGGTACAAGCAGCTGTTAAAACAAACAAAAAGAAAACAACAGTATGCTAATAAGTGTTCCTGGGGAGCAGAGTACAGCCTTCCGAGAAACCAGACATGAGGCAGCATTATGCGGGATAGTGTAGTGTAGTCTCTACCTGCAAAACTCAAGTGTCCCATGCAGGAACTCTTGTACTGGTTAAGAATGTTTGTCGAACGTTGTTCATTGTCAATAAGAAAATGGGGGTACAAATTTAGAGTCCTGGCATTTGCAAGGAGGAGCATTCTGATAGATGCTGGGTTTCCGTACATTTGGATAGAAGGTACAGGAGCCTTGAACATTGAGACCATTTGGACAAGTGTTTATCAAGGCATGCTTATTTCTCTCAGGAATGTCCCTGGGTCGGTGATTCTTGTGTTTGCCTTTTTGGGGAGCTGCCAGACTTTATTCAAGTGTGACTATTATTCTGTGCTTCCACAAGCAGCATGTGAGGGTTCAGGCTTTCCATGTTCACCCCACCCCACCCAGCATTTGTTCTGTTGTCACTGACTGTCTCTGCTTGTGACTGCACCCCTCTAAGTGCCTGTGAAGTAGACTCTCACAGTAGTGTCTCACAGCAGCCCCTTGGGACTACCTGCCAAGCCTCCTTGCTTCGCCTGCTGGTTTCTTACACGTGTACATCTCTTTGGAGAAACATCTGCCAAAGTCCCTTGCTGATTTAAATTATTTGTCTTTGCATTACTGACCTGTGAAGGTTCTTTATGTGTTCCAGATGCAAGTGCACCTATCAGATGCAGGATTTGCATGGATATGACAGTCTATGGCTTGTTTCGACTTTCTTTACCTTCTTTACCAGAGCCACCAAAGCAGTGGTTCTCAATCTGTAGCTCATTACCCTTTTGGGGGTTGAATGACTTTTGCAGGGGTCACCTAAGACCATTGGAAAACACAGATATTTACTTTAAAATTCATAAGAGTAGCAAAATTACAGTTAATGAAGTAGCAATGAAAATAAATTTTTTTTTTTTGAGACAGGGTTTCTCTGTAGCTTTGGAGGCTGTCCTGGAACTCACTTTGTAGACCAGGCTGGCCTCGAACTCACAGAGATCTGCCTGCCTCTGCCTCCCGAGTGCTGGGATTAAAGGCGTGCGCCACCAACGCCCGGCTGCAATGAAAATAATTTTATGGGACTGGAGAGATGGCTCAGCGGTTAAGAGCGCTTGCTGCTCTTCCAGAGGATCCAAGTTCAATTCCCAGCACCCACATGGCAGCTCAGAACTGTCTGTGACTCCCAACTCCAGGGGATCTGATACCTTTCCATCAATGCATATAAAATAAATTTTAAAAAAAGAAAATAATTTTATGAGTTGGATTTTGGTGGTACATGCCTTTAATTCCAGCACTCGGGAGGCAGAGGCAGGCGGATCTCTGTGAATTGGAGACCCACCTGGTCTACAAGAGCTAGTTCCAGGACAGCCTCCAAAGCCACAGAGAAACCCTGTCTCAAAACACCAAAAATAATAATAATAATAATTTTATGGTTGGGAGTCACCATACCATGAAGAACTATATTAAAGGGTCGCATCATTGGGAAGGTTGAAAACCACTGCCCTAAAGTATAAGAATTTTTAAATGTTTAATTAAGTCCAGCTTGCCTTTATTTTTATTTATTTATGTGCCTATGGTGTCATTCTAAGCAATCACTGGAGAAGGCAGAAGAGCAGCAGAGGGGTCTTAAACTCTCCTGTCTTCCACACTATTTCAGCTACATCAGGAGATTACATTTTAGCTTGAAGAAGGGACGGTGGAACGCAAAAGAAGAGCAGCAGCTGATCCAGTTAATAGAGAAGTATGGTGTTGGTGAGTTGTTGGGAACTGTCCTTCCCGTTGACCCAGTTAATAGAGAAGTATGGTGTTGGTGAGTTGTTGGGAGCTGTCCAGTTAATAGAGAAGTATGGTGCTGGTGAGTTGTTGGGAACTGTCCTTCCCGCTGCCGCTGACTCCACGCGTACTGTGAATTCTTGCAGCCCATTAGGAGACCTGCACTTTTTCATATCTCAGGCTGCTGTCCTTGTGTTCATTCTTGACAAGTGGCAGTGTCTCCCCAATTGCAAATGCTCTTTTGTTTTACTGCCAGTGCAAGGGTGGAATCCAGGACCTTACTCTGGCTACACAAGCATGCCTCCAAGCTCCCCCATGCTCTCCATTACAAATGAGTGGAAATTCACTCTAGTAATTGGGAAGCCAGACAGAATGGTGCAGACCTTTAATCCTGGAAGTCACATGACACACACAAACATAAAACACAAGGTGGAGAGCATTAAGGAGCATTACCCAAGATTCACCCCTGGCCTCCATGCTCATGTTCACATACATACAGTCATTGTGTCACCTAACACTGTCAGAGCTGTGCTACCCTGGTCCTGCTTCAGGGGTGTCCTGTGCAGAGGAGCCTCTGGGCTGTTCAGTCAAATCTTTTGTGACTGGTGTTTTCAATATTTCGCAAATTTTTATTTAAAGATGTATTTATTATATACATAGTGTCCTGCCTTCATGTATGCCTGCATGACAGAAGAGGGCGCCAGATCTCATTACATGTGGTTGCTGGGAATTGAACTCAGGACCTCTGGAAGAGCAGTCAGTGCTCTTAACCTCTCCAACCCAGTATTTCCCAGTTTTTTACTAGAGGGCAGTAGTGAGCGAGTGTTTGTAGCTAAATCTTGCTGACACTAGTGATACCACCTCAGAAAAAAGCTTATGATTCTGGGGCATCTTCCGTTGTCACACTTCCCCATAAGTGCAGCCTGCAGGTGTCCCTCTGCCGCACAGACACCAGGGCCTGGAGCAACTTTCCTTTCCTACCTGTGTGTGCCGGAACTTCCTCAAGGGTTGGTCAGCCCTGAGATACAGATGCTGCCACACACAGGTGTTCTGGCCAAGCACCTGAGGGAAGACCATCCTGGCTACTTAGCCTCAATTCCAGAGGCTGGATTGTGGTTGTTTTTTGCAGGTCACTGGGCAAGAATAGCTTCTGAACTGCCCCATCGGTCAGGCTCCCAGTGTCTGAGCAAGTGGAAAATAATGGCCAGGGTGAGACATGTGTTTGCTTGCTCTGTGTATGCTTTGCTCAGGCGGAAGGCCCATACCTGTGGGAGTGCTTAGGCAAGGTGCGGGGTGGGGGTGGGGGAGCACAGGTTCTCGCCATACACGCCCTTTTCACGAGGCCCAGGACAGGGGGAGGCCACACCCCAGCAGCAGCCCCTGGAGGTGTTCTTAAGGCTAGCCTGCTTGCTTGTCTCCAGCGCCTGGGTAGCTGAGACCTGAAGCAGCCCTTCCCTCCCCTCAGAGGAAGCAGCGCCTCCAGAGGAGGCGGGGGCGGAGGCCCCATCACAGTAGCCAGTGGAGCTCTAGTAGCAGCAGCGACAGCAACGGCAGTGAGGGCTATGGCGGCGGCGGCAGCAGCAGCAGCGAAGACTCAGATGTGGAGCCGGAAGATTCTCTGGAGCATGGCAGAGCACTGGTTCCTCAACAGTACAGAGTGCCAGACATTGACCTGTGGGTTCCTACCAGGCCGGTCACCAGCCAGTCACAGAGAGAAGGGGCAGGGTGCTCCTCGACACACCGTGCTGTCTCCTGCACTCTTGACGCCACTCAAAGTCACCACAAGGAAGGTCCCACCACCGTCTCCACTCCTCAGATAAGCCAGGTGCAGATGCCCTGTAAACCCACTGCGCTGTTCTAAGGGGTCCAGTTCCTACACTCGCCAGACACTCACATAACAAGTAAGGAGGACCCAGCCAGCAAGGCGGGTGCTCTGGGCTCCTAGTGCTCACTAATGCTGGCACTCTGGACAGTTGGGTATTTGGTTTTTGATCTGGCTACAGCCATGTCCTCCTGTTCACTGTAATGTGTTGCTTAGGGCTGCTTTCAGACTTGTGCGGTAGCAGTGGCCTTCACAATGCAACCTCCATTGTCCCTAAGTCATTTGCTTTAAAGGCTGCAAGGACATCTGTTTCAGGGCACACCTGAGTGGGCAGTTCCCCACCTCCAACTGCTGAGTCCACAAGGTGTCCTCGTGCAGTGTCTCCAATTTGTCTGGTCATATGTATCTACCTGTCCCCTCTCTGCCCTCAGAGTTGGAGCCTGGGCAGGACACAGCTCTGCAGTGCCTATGGCAGCCTTGTGGGCCGCATAGGCCGTCCTACCCAAGGTATTGCTAGAAGGCTGGTCCAGTCAGCTCAACCATGGTCCTGCCTGCTGTGTGGGCCAGAGCATCCCTTGGAGAGGGAGCTAAGCCAGGCCCAACCTGAAGACCACTTACTTGCCTTACCACAGAGTACTTTCCCAAATAGCAAGTGGTGCTCATGGTGTGTGCTGTGTGGTCTCACAAAGAACAGTTACATCTGCACCAGGTCCTGCCACAGTCAGCCTCACAGGCTCTCTTTTGATATGCAGCATGTGGTGAAGGTGCCCCTCGAGAAAATGCTGAAGTTGATCAGGACCCGCCCAGCCACCCAGAGCCACACCCTGCTGAAGGAAGGACCGAGGCAGCCACCCCTGCCTAATTCACACTCAGAGTCTGACCCTGGTGACAGTGTGCCCCATCTGCGGCGGCTGTGGCATGGAACTTTCCAGTATAAGCTGAGACGCAAGCGACAGGCTCTTCACCGCAGGCTCCTTAAGCACAGGCTTCTGCTGGCTGTGATACCCTGGGTGGGTGATATCAACCTGTCCTGCACACAAGCTCCTAGGAGGCCTGCAGTAGTGCAAACTCAAGGTACTGCCCAGGGCTCTTCTTGAGCTTTCTGGAGCTGGGGTGGGAGCAAACAGTGGAATTGCTTCTCCTTGTGGCACGGTGAGCATGGGGGAGTGGCCTGATTGGGGTTCTTTGGAGAGGTGAAGCCGCGAAGGAGTCCAGCTGGGTTTGGGGTGGTGGGGAGAGGCTTAGGGGGCCCTGCCATCTGCTCTTCAAGGTAATGTGGAGCTAAGGCTGCCCTGCCCCAGACTGTCTCGGGGAGCTTCAAAACTGGAGCCCCTTTGTGCTCTGCCCTTGCTCTCTAGCTGACAGCATCAGGACGCAATTAGAGTGTGCCCGCCTGACCAGCACTCCAGTCTTCACACTGCTTATTCAGGTAAGCCCCCGCAGGCTGCTGTCTGCTCTCGTCTGCTCTGGTGAAGAAGCATGCATGGAGCCCAAGTCCAGGCTGGAGGCTGCAAAGCTGTCCTGACCTCCCTGGACCCTCAGAGGCTTGAGGAGTTTGGATCTGCTCCTGAACAGCCATGGTCAGGGCAGCTTTCCATCTCCTTGACCATCGGTGGGCCTGACCCCAGTGCGGGGTGGAACAGGGAGGTTCTTATTCTCAGGCCTCTCAGCTCTTGCAGATTGATACTGCGGGCTGCATGGAGGTGGTCCGAGAGAGGAAGGCCAAGCCACCTGCCCTGCTCCAGCCTGGCACGCAGAACCCCCAACCGCATCTTCTGCAGGTAACAGACACTGGGAACAAGAAGGTCACACTGGGTATGGGGGCATACTCCTTTAATCCCAGCACTCAGAAGGCAGAAACAGGCGGATCTCTGTGAGTTCAAAGCCAACCTGGTCTGCAGAGCAAGTTTTAGGCCAGGCAGGCTACATAATGAGACCTTATCTCAAAAAAGGGAGTGAGAACAAATACTGTTCATCCTCCCCCATCCCTTCCCCAGGTTCAGTGTCAACCCTTCCTCGGAGGGGCAGTTCCCAGGCATTTCCATAGAAAAGTTGGCTCTCCCTCAGAACATCCCTTACCATACCTTCTCTAGGGTGGTATCTGTGTGAGCCACCCTACAGGAGACCTGAGTAGTCTGAGGCAGGTGCAAGGTAGGCTATGGGTAGGCTTGCCATTTGCAAGGCCTGGTCTCTGCAAGTCACTAACACCACCTGTTCTAGGAACCAAACTCATGAGTTCTGTTTGGGGGAGACTTCACCCTGGAATCCTATCACTTAGGGAGACAGTGAACCAAAATAGAACTCTGGTGCCCGTAGCCCATGAGCCCCACACTGTCCAAGACTTGACGAGCTCTGGCCAGGTAGCTTTAGTGGAGCTTTGCTGGAAGCCTATACCAGCAGGAATTGTCCGGACCCTGCGCTCAGTGCATATGGGAGGCCCCCAGAGTCGGAGTGGGCGGTGAGTGGGAAGAACCAGGGGATCCCGCAAAGATTCTACAGGCTGACTCTCTCTTCACAGGCATTCTCCAGTGCCAAGAACAGCACAGGTACCATCTGCCACATCTTTCTCTCTTATGGTGGGAAATGCCCTGCATTTGAGCCACAGCCTCTAGCAGCACAGCCAGTGACCCGAGAATAGGCTAGAAGGGCCTGCAACTATTTGGGCAGCCACTGAGGGCTCGAGGCACCATGTTGTGTCACCTGAGTTTTGAGGATGCTAGAGGGTTAGGAGCCAGGCCCTCACAGCTTGTTAGATGTAGACTGGGCTGTCTCTGCCATCTGCTGCCCTCTCTGTGAACAGAGTGCCTAGGTTGGGGACCCATGAGGTAAGCTAAAGCTTCACACATGGGTTTGCTGGTGTCCGTGGGCAAAGAGCCTGAAGTTCTTGTCAAGCTAGTTGTCTCTTGCTCTAGGCTGCCTCCTCCCAAGCATGCCGGGTCAGCAAACTACAAAGAGAGACAGCCACAAAGGACGTACCCGGCTGGGAACGTGCGGTACTGAAGCTACCTCGTTCCAAGTTCCTGTAGCAGCCCCAGGTGGCCCCCGGCCAAAGCCCAAGACTGTGTCTGAGCTGCTTCGTGAGAAACGGCTCCGTGAGTCTCGTGCTAAGAAGGCTACGCAGGCCCTCACTGCCGTCAACGGCCAGTTGCTGATCTCCTCACCTGTGATCCTCCAGCCCCCTCTGCTTCCAGCCCCCCAGGGCTCCCCAGTAGCAGGCCCTACAACATCCAGTGTAGAGCTCTCTGTCCCTGTGGCCCCAGTGATGGTCAGTTCAAGTCCTTCTGGCTCCTGGCAGGTGGCTGCGATGTCAGCCACAGACAAGCAGCCCCCCATCCGGCAAACCATTCCCCTAAATCCTTCCCACGAAGGGACCCAGATTGCAACCCCTGCTGCTTTTAGGAGTCTGGCCCTGGCTCCCAGACAGGTCCCCCCAGCCTGCCCTCTGAGTACTCTAGGGCAGTCTCAGGCCTCTGTCGCATCCCAGCCGGGCTTGCCCAAGGTTCTGCCCCTTCTCCCAGCAGTCCCCAGCCCCACTCAGCTGCCTGTGCAGCCCCTCAGTCTACCGCCAGCTCTTGGCCCACAGGCCAGTGGGCAGCCCCAGGCAGCCAAGGCCAGCCTGCCTATCAACTGGGTGCTCACAACTCAGAAACTGCTGTCTGTCCCAGTGCAAGCCGTGGGCCTCACCCAGCCGGTGATGACCCCTGACACCATAGGACCACCAGCAAAGCAGCTACCTTCCTCTGCCACGACTCCTGCTCGCGTGGGACAGCTTCTAGCCAGTACAAACACAGCGCCCAAAGGTCCTCAGGGCCAGGAAATACCAGCCGCATCTGGACCCGAAAAGAAGGCCTTGGACCTAAGCCTACTTTCCCAGGAAAGCGAGGCCGCCACACTGGCCTGGCTGAAGGGGTGCCAAGGTGCTTGTGTACCCCCACTAGGGAGCAGGATGCCCTATCAGCCCCCTTCTCTGTGCAACTTGCGAGCATTGTCCAGCCTTCTCCTCCATAAAAAGGACTTGGAGCAGAAAGCTTCCTCTCTGGTGGACAGCCAGGCAGCTGGGTCCCAACCTGAGCCCAAGTCTGGAGCCCTACAAACTTCCTTGGGGCTGGTACAGAGGCAGTTCCAGGACAACCCAGCCTACCTCTTGCTAAAGACACGTTTCCTGGCTATCTTCTCCCTTCCTGCACTCCTGGCCACTCTGCCACCCAACAGTGTCCCCACTACCCTGTCGGCAGCCATGGCTGTTGGTTCTGAAAGTGACAGTGAAGACCTCCTCGGTGACCAGGAACTCAAGGACAGGGCCAGGCAGTTGGACTGTCTGGGCTGCAGAGTACAAGCAAGCCCAGCAGCTGCAGACCCTGAGCAGGTAAGGATGCTGTGACAAGCTAAGGCCTGCAGGGCCTTGCCTGCCTGTGTGTCTGGCTTGCTGGGAGTGGTGAGCTAGGCAGGTGGAAGTTGGGCAAGGGAGCACTCTGTGGGTTTCTGGAGGAGGAGGAAGCGTGTCCAGTCTGCCCAGTTGGGAAAGGGCTTCGTAGAAGAAGTTGCCTCTCCTGGGCTGGCTGTAGCAGAACAGGGAGACAGCCTTCTGCTGTGACGTAGCCCCACCCCACGCACATACCACATACCCAAACTCAAGGTAGAGAGGCAGGCCTGACACATGATCCTGGGGTGTGGGGGCGGGGCCTGGTGCAGTGGAGGGAGTAGTTGCCCCTGTTCGTGCTCTCATGGGTACAGAATTACTCCCAGGCATCTCTTGCTCACGGAGAGCTGGCCTGGCAAGACAGTCTGTTCCCATAGGAACCTAGGGGCAAAATGTGTGGACCCATTTCCCTCCCCTCCCTGGCTGCTCCCAGGGAGCCCTACCACGCCTCTTCCCCTGCGAGGGTTAGATATACGGACCCTTCACACCACTGTCACTCCATTCCTGGTTGTGCTACCCTAGTTCCAGGGTGACCTGAGAATCTCTAGGGTATAGTCTTGTCTCTGTCTCCATTGGCCTGCACCTCAGAGTAGGACAGTGGTTATCATGGAATTGCCTAATGGCTGGAGACCCTACCCGAGGGGCAAAGCTGCAAAAAGCTAGGACCTAGCTGCTCTCACGTGCCTGTTCTGGGAAGCATGTGCTAGCCTGTTCTGGGGAAGCATGTGCGAGGGCTGGGGTGCTAGTGGGGGCTGTCCTCAGTCCTCCCTTTCCCGTCCCCTGCCGATTCTGACTGGAGTCACTAGTCTTCCCTGACCCGGCCTTTCATTGTTTCAGAGAGCTCCAGGTCCTGGTGAGGATTCTGCCCCCTCCCACCTGGATGCTTCCGATGACCTTGACGTGCTCAGGACTCGGCACGCTCGGCATTCCCGGAAACGGAGGCTGCGATGAGCAGCAAGGTGAGTCCATGTGGAGGCTGCCACCCTGCAACCAGGAAGAGGCACAGTCCAGAACATGGGCTTCCTCTGCCTGCTCTGGGAACAGCTAAGCTGAGGAGGGGAGAGTGGTATCGAGTCTGAAGGCTGACTTACGCGGACAGGGCAAGGCTAATAAGGCACTTTTGGAATGCGTAATGCCCCTGATCCTCTGTCCGCCCCTACCTGGAGCCCCATGTTGCCCAGCATGTCTTTAGTCCTTGGCACTACTCCCCTGTGCCTGAGTTTTATCCCCTCCCATCCTGGGGTACCAGCTCCTCAGAAGCTCCCTCTAACTGCTTTTCTGGGGTGGCACATGCAGCCCATGAACATAGTTACCTGTGTGATCCCCCTGACCACAGACCCCAGGCTGTACCTGCTTTCCTTGCTGAGTCCCTGGGCTCAGGTCAGGGTAAGCAAGGAAGGGGATGGAACCGTGAGGGTCGGTGTCCAGGACGCTCTAGTTGGCTTGTGAAGACACCATGAATCGTACCGTCTGTCCTCACATTTCAGTGCCAGCTTAGTCCCTGCTCTTCAGCAGCGCCATCTGCGGGGTCTGTCTCGGTGCTGGGGCCTGCTGGGGTAAAAACACTACCAAGGGGTACCCCTGTGTTTCAGGACAAGGACTCAAGGGGTCCAGAAACCCACTCTTACACCAGGCGGGAGGCAGAGCCCAGGCCTGGCCAGAAGCCCACAGCCCTCTGCAAGAGGAAGCGGAGGCCAGGAAGCTGCAGCCCTTCAGACTAACCTGTCTGCAGCAAGCAGCAGGGACTCTGCTAGCAGTGACCATGTGATGACAGGCTTAACTGTTACAAAATGCAAATTCACATAGTTGAAGGAATAAAGGAAATGTCTATTTTTTACTTTAAAAGCAATGCACAGCCTTTTGTGGTTTTGTCTTCTGGTACTGGGTACACACCAGCATCTGGGGATGTGGTTGTCTGCCAGTCCTGAGAGCCTCCCATATCCTTGGCTGCCCATGCAGTCCCTAGACCCAGAGAGCAGAGAGAATGGAGAAACAACTCTTCTTCCCATCTCATGAAAAAGTCAGCAGGCAAGGTCCCTGAACCAGCGTCACCACAATAGCCGCTCCCCTCACGGTGGTAGGCATGCCTTTGGCATGGAACCAAGGCCCGACTGAGACTTGCCTCTCCCTTAGTCACTATTATACCAGATTCTCTGGGAGTCCCAGACCCCTTGGCTCTCCAGAATTTGGTCCTTACATGGGTTTTACCCTCTGTTGTGGGAAATTTCCAAAGCAGAGAAAAAGGGTCAATGTGACCAACCTAGTCCTGGTGCTGTCAACAGGTGGTCACCTTTCAGCCCAGCAGGTGGCTCATCATTCACAAACCACAAGCTGTGCTTGCAGGCTGATAAAGCACATCATGCAGCAGGCCCAGCCTCTCTAGCGGCTCCTCTAACCTCCACATTAGATTTCTTCACTCTGCCGGATTCGGAGATTTTCAGGTGTCTTGGTGCTATTGATTCCTATCTCAGCTCTATGACTGGGAGCTTGACATTTGTATTAACACTTTAAGAGGACACCATGATCTATTTTTTTGTTTGTTTGTTTGTTTGGTTTTTGGTTTTTTGAGACAGGGTTTCTCTGTGGCTTTGGAGGCTGTCCTGGAACTAGCTCTTGTAGACCAGGCTGGCCTCGAACTCACAGAGATCCGCCTGCCTCTGCCTCCCGAGTGCTGGGATTAAAGGCATGCGCCACCACCGCCCGGCCGTGATCTGTGTTTTTACTGTTGGTAATAGGGCCTTGAAGGCCTGGTGCTGGCTTTCCTGGGGTGACTGCAAAGGCATGAACCCCTCTGCCATCCAGAAAACCCAGGCAAAGCACAATCCCTAGCAGTGTGGCTCCCAAAGGCTAAAGAGGACCCCTAACTGCCTGCTTCTGGGAGTTCTGGGCCACTGTCCCCATAGGAGCCAGCAGAAGCTGCAAAGGAAGGGACCCGCTGGGGCACTGCTCTGTGTAAGCTTCCTACCCTTCCCACGACAGCCCTGGGAGCTTTTGCCCCAGCTTCATCCAGAAGGCCAGGCAACAGCGCCTGTCAAACAGCTTCACTGGCTGGGCAGGGCTGGCAGGTCCCCACACCCATCTCAGGCCGACTCGAAGGGCCACCCTGACGTAGAGGCTGTGGCACACAGTTCATAGAGGACTCTAACTGCCTATAGCCTGTTTTGTCTATAGCACCAAGCTTTGTCCTGCTGCCCAGACTGGCTCTGCAACCCCTGGACTAGCTCTGAGTTGACCCCATGGCCTGGAGGAGAGTGAAGTACAGGGTGATCTAATGATGGATAGGAAGGGCACTGTATCTCTACTGAGTGTGTGGGCTGTCAGCTTTGGTGTGGCCAGAGCCCGTGAGCTCAGGATCGTAGCTAAACCCTTTACCCTGTAGTCCTGACCATGTCCTGCTGCACCTACACTGTACCACTGTCCCTAGTTGGTAGGTGAAGGCATGAGACACAGCGCCACGCTAGAAAAGCAGCTTTCAGAAGCCTGGACGCAGAAGGGCCTTGGACCACCCATCCATAGCGCCAGACGTTCAGATTCTCTGTCCTCCAGGCCCCTAGTCCTAGGCTTATGGGTAGACAGGGAGGGTTCCTTAGTTCCCAGAGCACTTCTGCTTCCCTCTGTTCTCTTCCTTGTTGGGCCAATCAGAAGGTAGACCAGCAAGGGCTGGACTGTGGGAGGGCTGGCTGGCCTGTGCCGTCAGCCAGAACACACCAGGAAGTGCACAGCCTCCCTCATGGCTCCACCCTTCAGTCAAGGAGCATCTCCACACTCCCAGAGACCCAGTTTCTGGTGTGCTCATAGCCCGGGCAGCCTCCAGCTGGCAGCTGGCTCCCACAAGACCCTGAGGTAAGTCCAGTTAGCAGACCCTTCCTGGAAGGTGGGTGGAAGCTTGTGGTGACTCTGGGGATCCTGGAGCAGGTACCCCAGAGCGGGAGTCAGTCAGCGCCTACAGCCAGGTGGCCTCCATTCTCAACCCTTTATGTGACTAATCCTTGTTCATTGCAGCGTAGTCCTCCAGAGCCGGGACTGTGTGGCTGTGGGGCCAGAATGGCAGGCAATGGGCCCAAGGTCCTGAGGACTGTCCACTGGGTCAGCAGGAAGGCGCCGCAGGGCGCTGAGAAGGGCTGCTGAAGAGTAACCCTGCCAGGGCCGTGTCTAGACGGCAGCTTCTCTGGTCAGGGTCCCAGCGTTCTTTACGGGCTGGAGACTGGGCTACGGACTCTCTATGGTCACTTTAATTCAGTCCTAGAGTCATTGAAGCCACTCACTAAGACTTCACCTGTCCACGGGTAGAAGGAGTGGGTAGTCCCCACGTGAGTAGTCCCCCGTCAACAACTGGCCTGACCGATCTCCAGCATGTGGCCAGAGGCCAGAACGCATCTGGAGCAGAAAAGCACAGGGTTTGCCGGTACCCAGCTCCTGGAAAACTGGAGGGGAGTCACAGCAGAAGTCTGGAGACTGTGGATGACATTGCCTGCCCTTCCAGGGTACCCCAGCCTGGCAAGGAGATAAGACATGCTCCTATGGCCAACCCTCACTTGCCCTCCCAGAATAGCACCATGCCACAGGCAGCTGCCAGAGGGCTGTTGCATCACTGCTGGCTACAACGGAAGGCTTGAAGGACACGGGGCCATCAGAGAATGAGGAAGTCACATATAGGACTGACTCCCTGGCAGAGTGAGAATGCCTCCAGCCAACCAGGCTCTCAATCCCAACCTGGACACTAGCCAGCCAGAGCCTACGCCACCCAAGGAGGTTCCATGTAGGATGGCTACTAATGGCAAAAGCTCCTTACATTCATCTACCTTCAGGGGCTTCAAGAGCACTTTAGGGTAAAGGGCAGAAGCTAAGGGGGGGCCATTGTACAAGGAGTGCGCTCTTAGACCCCGTCCTGTCCTTTCCCTGACATCCGGGTGACTCAGGAAGAAAGCTTGGGGAAGATGAGCTTGACAGGGTGGCATGAGGAGGGGCTATGAGTGCACCTCTGTTATCCCTCAGAATCGGTGGAACTAAGATGAGGTTGACCCCTCAAATTTCCCCAGAGTGAGTCCCTTATGTCCCTGCCCAATGCCCTGACCTGGCGCTCACAGGCTTGGGTCCTATTGTAGGCTGACGGCTCCAGACCCAGTAGGGAACAGAAGGTGGGCGCTTCCTGAGCTGCTGTCCCCTAACTGTGACCACAGCCTACAGAGGACATGTCAGACTATGAGAATGACGACGAGTGCTGGAGTGCCCTGGAGAGCTTCCGGGTGAAGCTCATCTCTGTTATTGACCCCTCACGAATCACACCTTATCTGCGCCAGTGCAAAGTCCTGAACCCCGATGACGAGGAGCAGGTGCTCAGTGACCCCAACCTGGTCATCCGCAAGCGGAAAGTGGGTGAGGGCTGCTCCCACACCAGCAGGGCAGTCCCTAGTCCCTCGTGATCCCCACAGACACCTGGCCAGAGGCTGCTACCCGCTCTGCCACCCTGGTCTTGCCCCCACCCAGCTCCATCTCCACGTAGGATGTAAGCGTGAGAGCCTCCTCTTGTCATGTCTGCCTGCTGCTGCCCAGAGGAGGGACGGGGAGTTCCTACCCTTGTTCAGGCCGTGACAGAGTCACCTTGCTCTGCCTTGACTGAGACCTGCAGGATGCCTTAGGCAATGGCTCAGATCCCTCTGCTAGGAAGGGCCCTGAAGTGAGGGGTGGGGAGCCCACAGCTTGGCGACTCTACGCAGAGCAGTCAGAAGTGAGGGGTGGGTGGCCCACAGCTTGGCGACTCTACGCAGAGCAGTCATCCACCGTCCCGCCTGGGCCCCAGAGCCTCTGCATACCCAGACCTTGGCCTCAACGCAGTCTCTTCCACCTGTAGGTGTGCTCCTGGACATCCTGCAGCGGACAGGCCACAAGGGCTATGTAGCCTTCCTTGAGAGTCTGGAACTCTACTACCCTCAGTTATACAGGAAAGTCACGGGCAAGGAGCCAGCACGTGTCTTCTCCATGATCATTGGTGAGAGGCACTCGAGTGGGTTGGTGCTGTGGGTGGAGCCGGGTGCCACCAGGTCCTGGCTTCTGCGATTCCATCAGAGTGAATGAGCCTGACACAAGCCCTATGGTGCATATCAGGGTAGCGGTATCAGTGACGACTCTCAGGTGCTCAGGGTCAAGGGCTCCCTTCTGTGCTTTTCCTACTCCCACTAAGAAGCAGTGACCCCCCTCTGTAAAGTGTCAATTCCTTGGGGCCCAGTTATCACTTAAGGACAGAATCCTACAGTTTCCAGAGGGGACAGAGGTGTCCTCTCCTGATGGAGTAGCCACAACCCTATCAGTCCTCATTCATCTCATGAAGATCATTATAAAAGTGGACAGAGGGCCAGGCATGGTGGCATGCACCTTTAATCCTAGGCAGAGGCAGGCAGATCTCTGGGTTAGAGGCCACCCTGGACTACACAGTGAGACCTTGTCTCGAGGAGACATAAAAAGAGACAGGGCCAACTGGAGTCCTGGCGTGAGAATGGTCCTGGGTGACGAGTTAGAATCTCTGTAAGTTCATCTGTGAGGGGCAGCAAGGCAGACGGGCCTCCTGAACACAGTCCCAAGTGAGCCTGCCTGCCCACCAGCTTTCTCTCTGTGGAAGACCAGTAGTATTCCCTCTGCCCCTCAAACTGCTGGTCTTCAAGCACGTACTTCTGGACACGGACAAGCCCAGGGTCCGCAGTCCGCAGGTGGCAGCCACAGGCCCCATCTGACACTGCATGGTCCCCAGATGCATCAGGGGAGTCAGGCCTGACGCAGCTGCTGATGACAGAGGTCATGAAGCTGCAGAAGAAGGTGCAGGACCTGACGGCGCTTCTGAGCTCCAAGGACGACTTCATCAAGGAGCTGCGGGTGAAGGACAGTCTACTGCGCAAGCACCAGGAGCGTGTGCAGCGCCTCAAGGAAGAGTGCGAGCTGAGCAGCCGGGAGCTGAAGCGCTGCAAGGATGAGAACTACGGCCTGGCCATGCGCCTCGCGTGTCTGAGTGAGGAGAAGGGCTCGGCGCTCATGCGGAACCGGGACCTGCAGCTCGAGGTGATCGCTCGTCCCACCAGCGGGGGTGGGGTGGGGTCTGGAGGAGGCCGCCCGCCGCTGACTGGACCACCCACAGGTGGACCGACTCAGGCACAGCCTCATGAAGGCCGAGGATGATTGCAAGGTGGAGCGAAAACACACACTGAAGCTCAGGCACGCCATGGAGCAGCGGCCTAGCCAGGAGCTGATGTGGGAACTACAGCAGGAAAAGGCCTTGCTGCAGGCGCGGGTGCAGGAGCTGGAGGTCTCTGTACAGGTAGGGCTACCGGCGGCGGTGCGCACCAGGTCCCACTGCTGCGGCGGGGGCTTCGAGCTCGGCACACCGGCCGGTGCAACTGCGGTGGCCAGCCTTGCTGTCCTCTGCCACGTGCAGGAGGGGAAGCTGGACAGGAGCAGCCCCTACATTCAGGTGCTGGAGGAGGACTGGCGCCAGGCACTGAAAGAGCACCAAGAGCAGGCCAGCACCATCTTCTCCCTACGCAAGGACCTCCGCCAGGCTGAGACCCTGCGCGCCCGGGTGAGAGGCCAGGGCGGACGAGCAGCACCCGCTGGGTATCTGGAAGGGAGGGTCTGGGATGTAGCCCACTGTCTCCCCTTCACCGATTCCTGGTGCACAGTGGTGTCATGCCCACAGCTAGGGTCACCCTTTCCGTTTACAATGTGACCAGTGGTGGCTGAGGCCATGGTCTCAGACCGGGCTAGCCTGCTGTGTGCGGCCTGGGATTCCAGGGCCCTGGCCATCTTCCCGGCTAGCCCGATCTTGTGTGCTCTGAAGCTGTTGCCCTGAGTCCAGCCCAGGGGCCAGGTGAGCAGTGGAGAGTGGGTGAGGCTGAGCCGAGCTTCCTGCAGTGCATGGAGGAGAGGGAGACATTCGAGCTGCAGTGCCAGGCCTTGCGCAAGGATGCCAGGATGTACAAGGACCGGATCGAGGCTATCCTGCAGCAGATGGAGGAAGTCTCCATTGAACGGGACCAGGTAGGTGCCGCATTTGTGTTCGGAAGATGAGAACCAGAGAGGGGTGTTGGAGTGCCAGTGTAGACACTTTTAGAGCTGTGGCCAACTCATTATCTCTATCTGTCTGTCTGTCTGTCTGTCTGTCTATCTATCTATCTATCTATCTATCTATCTATCTATCTATCTATCTATCTATCTGTGCCTGAGGTAACTTGGCAATGTTAAAAGCTAGAACCTGGAGCCTCTTGTACAAAGACAAGAACATCTACCTCTCTCATAGGAAGGGCTGGTGTAGTAGGGGAGTCCCAGTGGCACCCTGTGCTGGTTAGGGGAAGGTGGTCAGGGTTGGAAACTTCGACAGAGGAGAGGAAGTTGCGAGCTGCACAGGTGGGGGGTGGAGGGCAGGGCGTTGGGTAGAAGAGCTGGTGGTAGCCCCCTAGTATAGGCTGAGGTACTAGTCATGGTAGCTCATACCTGTATTCCCAGCATGTGGAGGCTGAGACAAAATAACTACTGTGAAGTCAAGGTCAGCCTGGATTACACAGCGAGTTCCAAGCCAGTTTGGGCTACAACGGTGGACTTTCTGTCTCAAAAAACCGAAAGCAAGGTAGTAGCAACTGAGCCAACTTTGGTGGCACATGCCTGTAATCCCAGGCTTTGGAGATAGAGGCAGAAGGATCAGAAATTCAAGGCCATCCTCAGATACATAGTAGATTTTAGGCCAGCTTGGGAAATGACTGAAACTGTATCCAAGGAAACAAAAGAAAAAGCATAGTGTTCATTTTAAGAACAGCTATCAATCATGTTCTTCTTTGTTGTTTTTTGGGTTTGGTTTTGTTTTGAGACAGGTTTTCTCTGTGTAATCTTGGCTGTCCTGGAACTCACTTTGTAGACCAGCCGAGTTCTGGGCTTAAAGGCGTGTGCCACCACCGCCCAGTGATCATGTTCTTGATGTCAAACTGTATCCAGAACTTGAAAACATGGGTGGGACAGAGACACATACTGACTATCCACTAGGAATTTTTGACTTCTTGGTTGGACTTCCCTAGGAACTACCTTGAGTGTTGGTTATGGCAATTTCAGCTGCTTCTTTGTGGAGTTTTTCTTTTAGATTAATTTTATTTATTTTTGATTGTTCTGAGATAGTGTCTTATGTGGCCTGTCCTCAAACTCAAAGTACGTCCAAACACGATCTTGAGCTACTGCTCCTGCTTCTGCTTCCCGGATGCTGGGCATGTGCCATCCCACCCAGTCTGTTCTTTTATACCGAGAGCCCTGACTGCTTTGAGAATCCCTCCAGTCCAGCAACTCCAACTGCACAGCAGGGTGGCAAACATCCACTCAGGACCTTTAGTAGAGGCTGGGGTGCAAGAGCACACCAACCAGGTCTCTAACTGAGGGTCCCCACAGGCAATGGCCTCGAGGGAGGAGCTGCATGCACAGTGTGCCCAGAGCTTTCAGGACAAAGATGAGCTTCGGAAGCAGGTTCGAGAGCTGAGTGAGAAGGCAGACGAGTTGCAGCTGCAGTTGTTCCAGAGCGAGGGCCGGTTGGTGGCCGCTGAGGGCAGACTCAAGCAGCAGCAGCTGGACATGCTCATCCTGGTAGGTGTTTGTGTCTGCTCTCTCTTGGGTGGTCTGAGAAGTGAGTGAGCTGGGGGGGACACGGGGCCAGGGCAGGATTCCGGGGGGCTGGAGAGATGGCTCAGAGGTTAAGAGCACTGACTTCTCTTCCAGAGGTCCTGAGTTCAGTTCCCAGCAACCACATGGTGGCTCACAACCATCTGTAATGAGATCTGGCGCCCTCTTCTGGCATGCAGGCAGAATACTGTATACATAATAAATAAATCTTAAAAAAAAAAAAAGATTTACAAGAGGGATCATGCAGCCTAGGGGCATCCCCATTCCTAGCCTGGCATGACTGGTGACCTGCTTGTGGCTTCCAAAAATGCCTGGGCCTTCCTGAGTTCTTTTTTCCTCTTTGGCGCTCCTCATGTCGATGATAGACACACATGCAACTCAAGGTCCAGTCAGCGCGTAGGACAGTGGCCTTGACCAAGGAGTAACCTTCAGGTGGCTTGGCAGAGTAGAATTAAGAAAGGCAGATGTTCGGGCAGGGTCCTGAAGAGATGTGTTGGCATGGCTGAGATGCATGCAGGGCCTGCCTAGAGGTTGGGGCCCTCACCATGCCATGCACACCCCCTGCCCAGGTGCTTAGAACCCTGTAGCCCACTGACCAATCCCCTTTTCTGTGGCCACAGAGCTCTGACCTGGAGGACACTTCACCCAGGAACTCCCAGGAGGTGAGTGTGACCCAATGGGTGGGCACAGAGTGGGCCTCTCCCTGGCCTGCAACCTCCCTCTGACCCCACATGGTCCTGTTCACCCGAGCTGGGCTGTCCCTTCTCCCCCATTTTGGGTTGGATAGAGGGAAGAGTGCCGGCCAAACCCCGAGGCCTTTGTTTGTGAGCAAAGTGATGCAGCGTCCAATGCCCACAGCCTGGCCTCTTAGGACAGGAACTTCTGCTAGGGTTCCCTTTGCCTGTTGGCCTGGCTGGCACTGAGTCCCTCAGGATCTCTGTGCAGAGGGGGTGACAGTGATGGCTGTACCAGCTGAGGAGCTGAAGTCAAGTGGGCAGTGGGGTCGGCCACGTCTATCTAGTCCTGGAAGAACAATGGTGGCTTGTAGCATGGCCTAACTGGGTGGCATGTCTCTGTCTGGAAGCTCTCACTGCCTCAGGACCTGGAGGAGGATGCCCAGCTCTCAGACAAAGGTGAGGCGGGGGAGGGGGTACCATGCACTTCCCGAACCTTCCCTAGCCCAGAGGCACCTGGGCTGTTGTCTCCTATCCCCCCCCCAGAAGCCTGGCCCATCCTTAGCACACAAAGTCATGTGACTTACTCTGTCTCAGTAGCCACCTCTCCGAGGATGGAGGAACCGAGGCAGGGATTGGCAGAGGCAAAGGGCTAACGCACCTAGAGGATAAGGAATCGGATTTGAACATGGGGCTTAGGTCTCAGGGCCCGTGGCTCAGAGGGCGGGCAGTGAGCGTGGAGCCCCCATCCTGCCTAGGCTCATACTTCCCTACCAGCCTCCCCCCTGCAGAGGGGTATACTAGCCAGTATCCAGGTGATCAACGAGGAAGTAAGGGACGCTATGGGCAGAGCAGCAGGCGAGGAGACGGGTGTGCTAACCACGGTGGCAGACTGCCAAACGGGACCCTCCTCTGGCCTGAGAGTTGGATCATTAGTCCTGGGGGTGACAATTGGGGGAGCTGGTGAGAGCACTGTCCTGAAGTAGCTGGAGGTGGGGGGGTGGGGGTCTGGTGCAGGGAGGAGGAGCCCCAAGAGCTCCCGTGAGAAGTCAGACGGACTTCCTCACCCCAGGCTTTAACCAAAGGCAAAAGGGGAACAAGTGGTGTGGATGGAGAAGTGTGGGGGTGGCTCACCCACTGCAGCCCCCCCCCCAGGAGCCAGGCTGAGGCCACTGAGTTCCATGTGGGCACAAGCGGAGGAGAACCCAAGGACAGCCAGCTCCCGGCAGGGCAGGCCAGGAGTCAGGCACCACGCAAATGAGAGCGGCAGGGGGCAGGTCCGCTGGTGGCTCTCCGTACTCTCCGTACTGAGTTCGCCTTGGGTATAACTGTTTCTTGATGTCCATAGCTTGAGCCATGGTCTGCCCACCTAGTCTGGTCTGGCTAATCCAGCGTACTTGCTCTCACCTCCAGAGGTCCTGAGCTCACCGCTAGGCACATAAATGTTGCCAAGCCACCAGGGACATGGCCTGGGACATACCCGAACAAACTGTCCCGGGGACCAGGAATCTTTCTTACCCGCCCTTCCTTGTATGTTTGGTGACAGTTAGCTTGGAAGGTATGGGTGGGTGAGTGTTGGTAGGAGCCCTGTTGAGTGCTCCTGGCAGCTAGGGCTGGCTCAGCCTGTCGCTGTCTGGGAAATACAGACTCCATTGGACTTGGGTGAGGATCCCAGCCCATGAGGCTGGTCTGGGCTAGTGCTTGTGGGGCTGTTAGCAGAGGGAGGTGGTGGCCATGCTGGATGGGGTCCCCCTTACACACGGCTCTTCCTTTCAGGTGTCCTGGCAGACAGGGAGAGCCCAGAGCAGCCCTTCGTGGCTCAGAGCAAGGAGCAGCTTTCACAAACCCATGTAAGGCTGACTGGGGCCCCCAGAGCCTTGCAGACTCAATGGCTGATCTTGGGGAGGACAGCTGGGCATCGCAAGGTGCATGCGTGTGACAGAACTTTTGGGTACTGTCTGGTACATGAAGTGGAGCCCCTCTTCATGGACAGAACCCTAGATGTGTGGTGGCTGGATGGGGTGGGGGCAACACGAAAGGGCCCCCATACAGTAACAAAAGTGTAGCAGGCTTTCTCTGGGTCGCCAACCAGCTCCCAAACGATGTGGAAACTTACTAGTTATGAATGCTCGGTCTTATGCCTGTCCCACTGGGCGTTATAACTTTTTAACCCGTTTCTTCATCTACGTTCTGCCTCGGGGCTTCTTACCTTTCTTTCATTCTGCATGTCCTACTCTTCCTGCTTCCGTAAGTCAGTCAGTCAGTCTGTCTGTCTGTCTGTCTGTCTGGCCTTTCTCACTCATTCTCTTCTCTCTCAAACCTGGGTTCCTCCCCTACTGACTCTCTCTGACCACCAGCCCCACCTAGCCCTCTTCTGTCTGG
This sequence comes from Mesocricetus auratus, assembly GCF_017639785.1. Lineage (NCBI taxonomy): Eukaryota > Metazoa > Chordata > Mammalia > Rodentia > Cricetidae > Mesocricetus > Mesocricetus auratus. Next base: position 6,045,027 of record NW_024429189.1, read on the forward strand.
CTTTTCATTTAGACCATTTAGGTGCCTTAGGTAGGCAAGGTAAAACAGCAGCACGTAATTAAACAAACGCAGCATACACAAAAGACGCCACACCTTTACGTAAAGCAATATCCTGCAACACAAAGAAATGTAACACACCTTTACATAGTTACAGTATTGTTCCTCAACCAAGACGTCATCCAGTCAGCCGGACTAAAGGGGTAGTTCCCCCATGCTCACTCATCTTGGGAGTCCATCAGGCGTTCTGCCAGCTGGCTCGGTTTCACACTTGCAGGAGTCCCAGGGCGGCCTTGGGAAGGTCCACGGTGTCCAGCCGCCTGCCCCGTTCCTTCTGCAGGGCATGGGGCCCAGCAGCAGCAGCGAGCCCCCGGAGAAGGAGCGGCGGCGCCTCAAGGAGAGCTTCGAGAACTACCGCAGGTGCAGGGCGGCGGGCAGGACGGCCTGGGAGGGTAGGACACCTGCGTGCACCTGCTTACACTGCGGGTCCCACAGGAAGCGGGCGCTCCGCAAGGCTCACAACAGCTGGCGACAGGACGAGGGGGACCGCGAGAACACCACAGGCAGCGACAACACCGACACCGAGGGCTCCTAGCAGCTCGCGCCGAGGCTGAGCATCCGTGTAATTGTGAAGGGATGCTGCATTTTTTTTTTACTGTACGCTACACATGCGTTGTACAAGTATTGGAAAATGCAACTAAATAAAATGACCACCAAGCCGAGCCTGTCAGGTGCATGTGCACTCGGGGGGACGCCAGGGGGCGCCAGAGGGCAGCGCGCCGGCGGCGACCGAGGCCGAAGAGGGCCGCTTCCGGCCACGGCGCCCGTTTCCAAGATGGCCGATGCAGCCTCAGCCGCACGGGGCGGTGCTAGAAGGGGCGGCCAAGGACTGCAGGCAGGATGCTGCGGATAGCTCTGTGCCGCGTGCCTGTACTACTGCGTAGTGTGCGGACCCGGAATCCCGGCCCGGGGCGGCTTTGGGATTCAGAGGCTCGCCTGAGGACTGCGGAGAGACGACGGGGCTGGGCCTGGGGCTGGCGTAGCTCGAGCTCCGCGCAGGGATCAGGGCCTGGGGCAGCGCTGGGGCGCGTGGAGGCGGACCGCTACCAGCTCGTCTACACCTGCAAGGTGGGCGTGGTCGGCAGAACCTGGCGCTGGTCGACTTCTAAAAGGACTGGCTGACTTCCGGAAGGAATGGGGTTCTGGGAGAAGGGGACGGAAGTAACCTTCGGCTAGGGAGGGGGCGGGGTCTTCACGAGCGGGCTGAGAAGGGGTGGGGCTATCTTTGAGGGGCAGGGCCTTCTGAGTGATGGGTAAGGTGGTCGTTCTGGGAAGGGAGTGACTGGGATCTCTCCAAGGTGGGACCATCTGGGAAAGAGTTGGGGCTGCCCCTGACGGTGGTGTCCGCCCTCGGGAGGGGGCTTTCCTGTGTGTACCTGGCCTGACGCCCTCTCTAACCCCGCTAGGTCTGTGGGACTCGGTCATCCAAGCGCATCTCGAAGTTGGCCTATCACCAAGGTGTGGTGATCGTCACCTGCCCTGGCTGCCAGAACCACCACATCATCGCCGACAACCTAGGCTGGTTCTCCGACCTGAAGGGGAAGAGGCAGGTTCAGCTGGGGGTAGGAGGCAGTGGGATTGTGGCTCTTTATGAACCTGGGCCCTGGGTCAAGAGCCCGCTCAGGAGCCTTGCCAGGTTTCATGGGGACCCCTCTACCTGGACAGCCCAGTCTCCACGTGGATCTAGAAGCTGTTGATTTTGAACCTCGAATAAGCCACGAGTAGCCTCCAAATGTGGCAAACTATACCTCTAGGCATCTCACGTCTAGTTCTGTGGCTCTGCCTGTCACTGCCTGACCTCTGATCTGTCCAATGGCCTTTCCACTTTCTAATTAAGGCCCTTTGTCCTCTGACAGGTACGTGTCAGACTGTCTAACAGAGTGCCAGCCTGCAGGTGGTGTTCCTACTTTTGGGAGGACAGTGGGGAGGGCCAGGAGCCGGTGTGGAGGATGTGCCTAATGGCTTCTTAGTGTCCTCCTGTGAGGAGGGATGCGTGGCAGGAGCATGGGCAGAGCCACAGAGGAGAGCCTGTGAGATAAGCATGCAGGCCCTGGGTCTCTAGGGTTCACCTAGAAATCTCAGCTCGGATACCTAGGAACAGAAGAGAACTTGCAGGGATGGCTGGTGAGAGGCAGGGCCGAGGCACCTGATGGCAAACCGCAGCGGAGAGGTGGCTTCCGAGGTGGCGCTTGCTAACACACACATTTGGTGAAGGTACATCAGTACCTGTGAGGTACCGCTGTCACTCGGGTGCTGGGACAAGTGTTCCAGTGCCAAGCTGGCCCCTGAGGGAGCCCAGCACAGAGCTAGTGCTGCCTTCCTGTCTTGCAGGAACATTGAAGAGATCCTGGCAGCCAGAGGAGAGGAGGTTCGCCGAGTGTCTGGCGAGGGCGCCCTGGAACTGATTCTGGAGGCTGCCGAACCACCTGCCGCCCCAGAAGGGGGCGAGGACCCCGCTCTTCCCGGCAGGACCGAACAGAGCTGACTTGTACACTCTGCGGCTGTGGACTCCAGCCTCCCAAAAGCTACTCCATCCACCTGGAACCTCTCAGGCCCGGCCTGTTCCTTGTCAGTAAACAGCTGTCACCTCCAGGTGCTGGGCCCGGGCTCCTGTCTTTCTTTTCTGAAGTCAGAACAACTCTGTGGCTCTAGGACTGCAACCTCATGAGCATCCTACCTCTTCAGAGGAGTCACCTCCTCCCTGTATGTGGTAGTCCTCCTCCCGGGGAGGCTGGGGCTGGGTACTGAGTTAGCCTTGTGACCTTGGGCAGTTTCTGTTCCTCCTATGTTGCCTGCTGTCTCCTGGCTAGCGGTGGTCGCTTCCATTGGGTGAGCTAGCGTCAAACCCACCGTGAGGCATGGCTTTGTAGCAGAGCAGGCTTCCCAGTGTGGCCATAGATCCGTAGGGTACTGCTCAGAGGCTTGAAGAGGAAGTAAAGGAGAGCCCCCCCCCATGAGCTGCCTGCACCTCTCAATGCTTCTTCCTGTGCTGGGGCCTAAGCGGAGATGCGTGGCAGTGATGAGGGCCCCATCAGGCTTGCCTTGGTGTGTGCTTCATCTCCCAACTTTGTTTGACACACCTTCAGGATGTTCCTGTGTTTCGGAAAGCAAACAGATGCAAGACCATGACTGGCTTTCCGCAGAAGTTTCTGGGCCCCGTGACCTTCAGCATCCGTCACCAGCCCATCTGGCAGGGAAAGACCTGGGACAGGAGGGTGGAGAAGACAGTGTGACAGTGACACAATGCCGCCCTGTCTCCCGGGACCCAGCTAGTGATTAGCAGTTCACTGCAGGCCGTGGGAGGCCGGGTGCACGCGCAGTCGGTGCCTCTTCTCAATTACCCCCCTGTCCTTCCCTCTGCAAACACCCTGCTATTATCCCCGCCCAGAGCCTCCCGTGCCATTTGTGCTGTCACAGTCCTAGAGGCAGAGCCGGCCCCCAACTCCAGCCTGCTCCCTGTGGAGGACACAGAGGTCAGAGGGGACTGACTGTGCTGCTCGTGGGCCTTCGCGTGCAGGAGGCCATCGGAGCCTGGCTGGGCTGCCCTGGTGCCTTCGGGTGTCTGGACCAGAGTTTGAGGAAGCCCAGACCTGGCTGTCCCTGATGGCTACTGCAGAGCTGGATCTGGGTGGGAAATCAAAGCCCATGGTGTGGACTTATCTCTGTGTGTGCCTTCTGCGTGCTGCTGCTCCCCATCTGGGGAGGGCTCCACAGCCCTCCTTCTGGGAGGTTCTCCTGGACATCGAGGTTTCACTTTTAACCCTCACCTTTCACACAGACCCTTTATTGCACATCCATACCGCTACCCTGTTCTGCAGACTCACCCTGGCCCACTGCTCCCAATTACATGGCCGCTTGGAGTTGTTCTGACTAGCTAGTTAAGCTGTCTGCTGCTTCCTCCCAACATCCTAGCATGTCGGCCAGCCCGGTGCTTCCGGTGTGACTCCCCTGCAACGTGGCCCTCTCAACATACTCCCTTCCCATGGCTCCTTCCAAAGTTGGCCTCCCAGCACCGAAGCAATCCCAGCCTGCCTGGGAGAGTTCGGCTGCCTCTAGAGCCACCACAGCACTCCAGGCTCCCAGTGACTTCCCTAGGATATTTTATTGATCTTAGCCTGTGTTCTACCTCCCCTGGCCTATCGTCAGGCCTCTCCCCAAAGGGCCCAATCAGGACCTGAGTTCCATGGGATGCCGCTCACCACATGAACCCCGAGGACAAGCCAGGCTCCCCAGGTTCCTGTGTTGCTTGGACTGGCATAACCCAGTCCCAGTAATATGAGCTGCTAAGATAAAGGGAGCCCCGTGGCTGGAGCTAATCCAGTCAGGGTAAGACTGCTCAGAAGGGCCCAGTCCTCAGTGTTCAATGCAGTGGCATTCCTGGCTCCTGCGCCCTGTCTCTAGAAAGCCGGGGCAATGGAGACCAGCAGAGAAAGCAGAGATTGAGTTCCTGGCTCCAGTATTCCTCATGATCACAAACGGCTTGTATGCTGGAAGGCACTGCGCTGGGCAAACCAAGCCCATGTCCTGGGAAGGCTGACTGACACAAATTCCAACAGAAGCCACTCTCACTTGGCAGACTTTTATTTTTGGGTAAAACAAAAACGTACCTCTCAGGTCGGAAAGAACCCATAACATGGCAAACACGAGTGAGCAATAAATACGCATGTACATTCAAGTATGCAGGCGGCCACTACGTCCCGCCTGAGACCCTGTGCTCTGGGATATGCTCCTGCCCTGTGTGCTGTTGCCTCTCAGAAGTTGGGTCCCCAGGGCTAATCCTTCAGTTTCCCTTACCCTGGCCCCTCCTACGCTGCAGGGTAAGAGACCCTGGGTTGGAAGGTGGTACAGAGCCCTCCAGTAGGGCTACCTGCAGGCAAGAGCTGGGACCATAGTCCCCAAAGGTCTGTCCCATGGATGCCCCAGCAGTCCAGCCTGAATCTCCACCCCAGCTACAACGCCCTGTGTCCAACTCAGATATTGCGGCTGGACCCCTTGATGAGGCCAAGATACCATTTCCTAGTAAAATGGATGGATGCTCCCTGGGGGCTGGGGGATCTAGATCCCTCATGAGTACCTGCTGCCAGCCAGCAGGGCGAGCCCTCCGAGGACAACACCCTGGCCTGTGTTTTTGGCTTGGAGGCTTGCCTTGTCCCCCTGCTTCAAAGGCCAAGTGCCAGGCTGGGGACAACTTGGTCAGGGTGTCTGGACTTCACAGCTGCCAATCTCCCACAGCAGAGTTGGGCACCGACAGGCCAGGATAGGGCCTGCCCTGGGAAGGTGAGGCAGACACAGAGTGTACCTCTTGCATAGCCATCCTGGGACCAGCTGGGGGACACAACATGCCATGCCACTGTAGCCCCCAGAAGAGTCATTGAGGCTCCCCCGGGGAGCTTGGGGGAGTTGGCAGAATTTCACATTTGGCAGGGCAGGGCTTGAGGGAGAAGGGTCTGGACAGCACCGGGGCTTGGGGCCAACATGCTGAAGGCCCGGCCTGGAGCAGGGCAGGGCAGGGCCTGCAGGAAGCTATGAGCCATATGGGGACAGAAGCATGCCCTTCCCATATAGCAGCTCCAGCCTGAGCCCTCCACCCTGGGATGGGGGTTCCTTGAGGGTTGGGTGTCCACCATCTGGCTCGGTGGGAAGAGTTTAGGGGCTGAACTGACTCTCCATCATGGCCTTGGGAAGATTTGGCTTATCAAGGGGCCATGGCCACTGTGGACAACTGAATCCCCAGAGTCCAGGGCAGGGCATGCCTGGCTGGAGGGGTGAGGCCTTAGCTGGCACCCGGTGGGCACTGCAGCCGGGGCTCGTGCAGCCCCACACTGGCCTCCTGCTCTGGGCTCCCAGCAAGGTCCACACGCTGTTCATCCATCCGCTTAGCCTGCACTCTCTGGATAAGGCTGAAGAAATCCTCATCAGGCATGGTGGGGCCTCGGGGCAGCACATCGGGGGGTGGGCAGCGCTGGTCATCAATCCTGGAGGACTGGGCAGACACATAGTGTAGGTTGATGGCCTTGCATTTCTCGGGCCTTTGGAGGACCTATCCTGGCACTGGGTGGGCAACGGGCTTTTTGAAAAACAGGGCAGCAAACACTGGTTTGGGAGGAGTGGTGTCCTCCAAGGGGGATCTGTTCCAGGCACCTCTTGCCTCCCTGGTTCTGGGATAGCAGCCTTGCTCTGGCATTGTCTTCTGATGACATCTCCCCAGAGCTGTGGCTGGCCAACCCAACAAAAAGGGCTGGATGATATATTCTGGGCAGCCCTAAGGCCAACTCCCGGGACCTGTTGATCCAGGGACTGTACCCCTGAATCTACCCTGGAGCCTAGCACAACTCTGGGCTGCCCTTGGAGGACCTGGGAGCTATATAGCTCAGAGCCTGTTGCTTAGAAACCACCACCACCACCCAACCCCAAACCCGCCAAGGGTCTCCTTTGGGTCAATCAGCTAACGCCACGGGCTCAGCCTGTCCTGATGTGGGGGCTGGGGGGGTCTGAGAGGTGTTGGTTTTTCTTCAGGGCCTGCAGCAGAAGGGACCGGAGCCGGTGCAGCTGATGGCTCAAGTATTGGAGTGGGCAGGGCTTCTCAGGAGGAGCTGACTTAGAGGAGGCTGTCTGGATGCTGCTGGGGCTCTGTCTCCTCTGTGAGAATGAACATTGATCTGGAAACTTAGCCTGATGCAGAGGTAGAGTACTGGCCCCCATCATTCCTGTATCTGACCAACCCCCACCACGCACACGCTGCTCCAGGCGCAGGGCAGCTGGCCTGCAGAGTGAGCCCCACCACCCACCCTCTGCTGCCAGGCTTTGGGTAGGTGGCTCGGGTCAGCAGCACGCCAGCCTCACCCCATCCCATACAGTGAGGCCCAACCGTGGGTAACCCTACCCGGGTTCTGTCTTCACCAGCCCAGGCGCTCCATCTTACCTGTCGGGCCCACCATGTGTGGTCTTTTTCAGAAACCATTCCTGCCCCCCATTGCTCCAGCCAACCGCGGCTAACACCCCAACTCTCCCTCCCTCCCGATTCCCTCGGCTCCCTCTGCCCAGAGAAGCTGGAGTGGGCATCCCTGGATTTGCGGACCTGGCAACCCAGGCTGACCTCGGGCACCTAAGTGTGCTGAGGTTGCTGCCTCGGACCGTGCTTGTCCCCTTGGTAGAGGAGGGCTTCAGGCTTGAGCATCTATCTGTTCATGGTCCCTGACTCTGCCCGTGCCACCCTCATCAGTCAGCTTGTTGCTATGTCCCCCTCAGACAGGGCCAGGGAGACCAGAGCTTGCTGTGTGCCCACCGGGTGAGTCTATACTGCAACAGGCAGAGGGGCCACCAGAAGGCTGGCCTAGAAGAGGCCCCACCCACCGCCCCCGGAGTGCAGGCCCACCTGGTACTTGATGAGCATGTTGAAAAACTCATCCCCTGGCTCCTGGGGGTCCCCATCGCCTCGGAGGTGCCCCACATTGTTGAGAGTGATACGGAGCCCAGGCAGGCTGCCCACGCTAGCCCTCTGGTCGTCCAGCCGGCGGCTCTGGGAGCTGGCTATGAGGTCAAAGAACTCCTCAGTCTGTGGTGAAGCTGTCACGGAGGAGGGCTGAGCTGCAAGGGACGGGCAGAAGGTGAGGCCTGGAGGAGGGGCCGCTGGGAATGCTGGTTGGCATCTTGGACTGGCCCAGCTCTCTCCAAGGGAAGATGGCCCCAGTAAGTCTTCTATGCCTGGGGCTGCTCCTAACCATCTTGCCCCTGCCCTGCCTCCCACCCCTGCCTCCCAGGACTTCAGAAACTGACAGGAGAAAGCTTTGGCCTCCCACACACACTCAAAGGCTGGGATGCATAGACACTGCGTGTTCTTCAGGGCGGGGTAATTACATACTTCCCAGGATGCAGCTTTGGGGACAAGTGTGGAGGGAGCGCTGGGTGATGGGGGCACTTTGTAACTGGCCCTCCTGCCCTCTGGACTTGATCCCTGGGGGCTCACAGGACTAGTGCTGGATCTGGCTGGTGGGCTCACCGGGGTTCGGTACTCACCGGCTCTCTCCTCCAGGGTGGGGGCAGCTGTGGCCTCGGCAGCTCCTGCCTGGCCTTCCTCCAGGGGGCAGCGCTGATCGTCCATACGACTGCTCTGGAACTTACTCAGCAGGTCGAAGAAGCACTCCTCGTCAGAAGACGGGGCCCTGGGAATACCCTGGATGGGGAGGGAGGCCCCAATTCAGCCCTCATTGTCCCAGCCTCCTCGACCAATGGAAAGGTTGTCCAGCCTAACCACACACATTCCCAAGACTGGGGTCTCAAGGACCCTCCCAGGGCGCCACCCCCATTGACATAATGCCCCCAAATCTGCCTGTCTCCCGTGCCCACTTCTGTGGCTGCCACCCCTCAGCCAGCCTCAGTTACGTCCTGATCTTGTTGCTACCTCAGCCCGAGCCATGGACTTTCCCCAAGCTGACCCAGGTCAGGAACCACCATCTTCAGGAATCCTCCGGCATTCCATCCCAGAGGGCCCTGTCCATCACGCGGCGTTTCATCTGTGCCTGACCCCCAATCCTGTCACCCCCCAAATGTCTAGTGAGTAGGCCTCTGCAAGCACAGAGCCAGGACTGTCACAAGATAAGTGACCTTAGTAGCCAAGCTGGCTGCAATGATGGAAGGATCCTAGGTTTTCTCACCAAGGGCATAGAGACCCAGGTGGGAGGTGAGAGTCTCCTTGCCTTTCCGGGCTTAGGCCACACAACGAAAAGGCTGTAAACCAGTGTCAAGCTCGGAAGACGGCAGCTGTGTGAGGGCCAGTGTACAAGGGAAGACACTAACTAACAGCCCAAGGTCCTCCGTGAGCTGGCTGAGGGGAGAGGGTCCGTGTGAGTGAGGGCGAAGGGCTGGACCTCCACAGGGGTTGAGAGTGGGAATAAAGCTGCCTACTTCTCAGAGGAGTTCCTTCCCGAAGAGGAAGAACTTTATGGAGTCTGTTCTGGGCTGACTGGATGGCAGGATCTGTCCTTCAATGTCTGGGTAGCTGAGTGTGGGCCTAGTCTAAGGCCTAGGTCAGAGATGACTGTCCTGAGCCCAGACAAGTCATGGGGGTGTGGAAGGCTACTTCCAAAGGGAAGGTTTGGGTCTGTGAACCCTGAGTATCAGGTGACTGGAACAGGCTACACCATCCCTTGGAGGGAAGGGGTACGACTTTGGCCTGCTCTGCAGCCTGGGTCTCAGAAGACTGGCCTGGGGTCCTAGATTGACGATGGATGAGATGGGGAGCCAGACCCCCCTGCTCCAAGAAGCTGGAACCTGCCCCTTGCTCACCCAAGTCCACACAGAGAGCAAGGAAGCAAAGACTGAGAAGGCCTGATCCCGCAGAGCTACGGCTTCTGAATGCAGGGAGATTGCTACCATAAGGCACTTCCCATGCCTCAGATGGCCCTGCACACACAGGCACAGGCACAGAGAGGTTGTATGGCCTCCCCAAGGTCACACAGAGTAAGAACAGAACTGGGATCTGGATACAAGCAGACCCGGTAGACAGCCCCAGCTTAGGACTGGCCTCGGGACTCCACAGGCGGTGTGGACCCAGTCACGGGAGCTGTGGACAGGGAAGTCACACGGCAAAGAAGACAGACCCTACTGGAGCTGGGTCCTCAGGTTGACCTTGCTCTCCTTCAGGCTTTGTCCGTCTGCGGCCTAAATAAGCCCTGCAGCCTGACACTGTCAGAGCCAGGAGAAAAACCAGAGCCAAAGCAAAGGAAAGCTAACATACACAGTCCCAGCCGGATGACAAGGAGCACCTGGGCTGAGCCCCGCACCCCTCAAGGCCAGCAGGGGCTGCACAGGTGTGTCTGAAGGACTTGATGCCTGCAGGGTCGAGCTGAACTGTAGAAAGGGTCTGCTTAGCAACCCCCCACACACACAGAGCTCCAGTCTTACACATACACACACACACACACACAGCTCCAGTCTTACACACACACGCACACACACAGAGCTCCAGTCTTACACACACACACACACACACAGAGCTCCAGTCTTACACACACACACACACAACTCCAGTCTTACACACACACACAGCTCCAGTCTTACACACACACACACACGCACACACACGCGCGCACACACACACACACACACAGCTCCAGTCTTCCCTGCTTGGATCTGAGACTCCTCTTGCCCTCACTCCTGAGCTGTCAAGAACCATATTATCCAGGCCAGAGACTTGGGCTCCCCATGCTTACTGCCCTGCCCCCATCCCATACCCCTCGGGAGCACGATCCCATATCTGAGAGGGTCCTGTGAGGACTGTGAAAGGCTCCCCTGTCCCCTGCCCAAAGCCTAAGTCTCTGACTCTTTCCCAAAGGTCCGAGTTCCTCTTGGGGTCTGACTGAAATCTCTACTGCTTTAGTTTAAGCCCAGGTCCCAGAGAAGTGTACAGACCTGGCCTAGCCCACCCCTACCCTGGCTGACCAAAGTCCCTGTATGTCCAGGGACCCACACTCACACAGGATCACAGGCTCCCTCCAGCAGCAGCAATCAGGAGCTGTATGGGCGCCAGGCCACGTGCAACCCAGGCAGGATGCCAAGGTGCCAGGCACAGCCGCTACTACCTGCTCGAAGTGCCAAGCGTCTCCTCACTGCCGCTGCTGGGACCCACAGTGTTCGCCAGATGCTTAAATAGGAGCCAGAGAGAAGGCTGGGCTCTCCCAGTTCCCGCCCTCACTGCTGCAGCTCACGAGTGCTTGAAAACACACACACACACACACACACACACACACACACACACACACACACACACACACACACACGAAAAAGAAGGAGGCTGGGTTCTCCCAGTATCCACCCTTACTGCTGCAACTCACAAGTGAGCACTCTCTCTCTCTCTCTCTCTCTCTCTCTCTCTCTCTCTCTCTCTCTCTCTCTCTCTCTCTCTCTCTCTCCCCCTTCCTCTCCCCGTCTCCAATGAGCTGGCTCCCCCCAGCTCAGCAGAGCACACCCCTCGAGGCCTGTGGGTGGGCATGCTAAAGGCTGTGGGGGTGGACAGCTTATTTGAAAGCCCTTTCCCACCCAACCCCTGGGCCCCTGGGCTTCCTTCCAAAGCTAAATCTGGGCCCCTGGGAGAAGCAGTCTCTTCCTTAAGCTTTGCTCCTGAGGCCACCCTAGGTGGACTCCCACTCTGGCCTGGGCAGCTCTTGACATTGGCAGGGTGGCCCGGTGGTTCTACCACAACCTTCCTCTAAGCCCACGGATAAGAGGCTATGTGTTCCCTTTCCCAAAGCCTCCCTGTGATGGGAACAGAGTAGGCTGGAGAGGGGCTGAAGGCAGCCGCCCTGGCAGGAAGGGTGGGCTCCAGGCCGCTATGCAGCACAGGCCGCCTGAACCTGTGGCGGGAGGAGGGTGTTGCATGCCACTTCCTAAGAACCTCAGGACCTGAGTGTCCCGCATTGAGACTCCTAAGTCTAGACACAGACTCTGCCTCTGGACCTTTGCCAGCTCCCAGTGCCTGCAGATACTGCCCAGGCACAGCGGGTACCTACCCCACCCACTGGTCACCAATCTTGTACCTGGCCATTGGGCTACCCATGCTACCATTTCTGTGTGCTGTCAGGTACGTTGAGTGCTCCCAGGAAATCTGAGCATCCAGGCTGTGCTGTGGGTCCCTGCCGGGCCACACCAGCCCCTACCAGGCCTCCAGTCTAGCTTTGATCAGGATGCTAAGCCCAGAGAGCAGGTGGCAGGCGCCTCCCTGCTGTCCCTTCCACACCTGGCTCTACAGTTATGCACAACTGGGCCCCCACATCACGCCACTCCCCAAGACCAGGGACGGGGCACATGCCCACACTGAACTGTCCCCAGTGCTAAAGTCTCCCTTGGGACCTGTCCCATGGGCAAGCTTGGGGCCATCCCATCATCTCCAGTCACCTCTCACAGCACTCAGCTCAGGGCCACCATTCTGCAACTTAGGAGACTCCCCAGGAGGCCTCTTCGACTCTTGAGACACACTGAGGGGTTGCAGGCTGTACCACTTCTTGGGCTCGAGGCAGATCTCCTAAACTGGAGCCCCTGCCTGGGATTCCCGAGTCTGGGCCTGTGCCCAGGGACTCCGGAGATTCTAAGGTCACTGCTGTGGTACAGAATGCATTCTTGGAGTAGGCTGTGTAGCCCAGCTCCTTTAGCTTGTACAGCCAGGTCTTGAGGGGCCCAGAGAGGCAAAGAAGGGGCCTGTGACACAGGGGGAGCTCATCTGAAGACTGGTGACAAAGGTGGAAACTGAGGCCCAGAGACAGAGCCTGTCTGCAGGAAGGCTGACCTAGACTGCTCACGGGGGCTCCCCAATGTGCAGTTATGAGCTCTGTACCCCACTGAGTGCCAGATGGAGGCCCAGTAGCTTACAGCGCTGCCTCCCTGAGTAACCAGCTCAGCCTTGACGCCCCCACCCCAGGCTACCAGGCTGGATGGGCAGAGAGAGGGAAGGGAGGACTCAGGGTTCACAATTGTCCCTCGACTCAGGAGGCACCTACCGTACGAGGCACCTGTACCCTCACATCAGCGCTGTCCAGCGGAGAGTGGCTGCCCTCCCGCGGTCTCCTCTCTGTGGCATCTGCCCCTTCCTGGTACTTCCTGCTCCTCATGGGGAGGGGGAGTGAGTCCCTGCCTGGCCCCCTCCAGTCCCCTGTGTGGTGGGTGTCTCCATTCTGCTCCTGGAGAGGGGAAGGCAGGTTGGACATGAGCTAGGGCAATTTGAAACCAAAGTCTCCTCTCAGTAGTTGACCCAGCTGCCCACCTTTATGGATGCACACAGTAGGTACTCAGTCTCTGAGGGATGGAACAGGAAGTAGGGAGGGCACAGAACAGACAGCCTTCTAATGCTAGGCAACAGAGGTGATCCCTGGTGTCCCTGACCTTGAACCCATGTTATGCCCCAAAGGCTATTTACTACTAGAAGATCAGAGAGACCAGGCTACAGTGGGCCATATAGTACCCAAACCAATATCCCCAGATTTGGGGTTCGCCAAAACCCATCAGTGTCTCCAATAATAGCTGTTCACCCCTCAGAGTCAGTCGAGTGGCAAGGAGCAGACAGGACCCAGGACATGCCACCCAGGGAAAGCTCATGCCAGTGGGTAGATCTGGGACACCTCAAGGGGCAATGATATGACAAATGGGCTCGTGTAGGGCCTCAGGCTGCTGGGGAAGGGACATTTATCTCCCAGGGCACAGGACCCAAAGAGGGTGCCGACAGCTCAGCAAACACTGAGCACCGGGCTCATTAACCCAGAGCCCACATGCTGACCATGTCTCCAATGCCATCTGTTCCTCCGTCCCTCCGCCTCCAGCCCAAATCCCAGCTCACCCGGTCCAGGGGGAGCCGCAGCAGGTCCCAGGTCTCAGCACTCAGTCTCTGTGTCCTCTTGGGTCTAGCTCCTGGGAGAGATCACAGGCCACGCATCAGCCCAGTGCCGACCCTGAGCTTTGAGGTCACTAGCCAAGCAAGGGACCTGGGAGACCAAAGATGCAGCAGCACTGCCCCCCGGGGCCAGACTTCATAAATCCCCTCCTGGGCAGGGAAGGTCAGTGTCTGAGTATCCACTGAGTCTCCTAACTAGGCTGTGGGCATCAGGCAACACAGGCAAGGCTTAAGGGCAGACCTGACCCTGAGAAGGATGCAGCAGAGGAAGCTTCGGTGTCTCCGTCCGCCCCACCCCCAACATACGGAAGATTCTCTGCCAAGCCATGCCCTGTGCTTGCCACTGACTTAGCTAGTACTGTTCCTTCTTCCTGGAAGGCAGCCCTGTATTCCATAGCATCCCTTCCAAGAAGCCACACCGGATCTCCCTGTCTTTTTATTTATTTAATTTTTTTTTGAGTCAGGGTTTCTCTGTGTAGCTTTGTAGACCAGGCTGGCCTCGAACTCACAGAGATCCGCCTGTCTCTGCCTCCTGAGTGCTGGGATTAAAGGCGTGCACCACCAACACCCAGCTCTGATCTCCCTATCTTACCTGCATGTAAATGGGGATGAGGCAAGGAGGAGCCTCTGGGTCCCTGGGGCTCACTGTGGACCAGCCAGGCTGGAATAGGCTCAGGTCAGTCCTGCTGCGGGGGGTTATTGAGTGAACGCCAGCGGTGGACAGGTGTGGGAACTGGTCAGTACCCTCTGGCCTATCCACTGTTGCATCATGGGTGGTCAGTACTGCACTCACAAGAGCAGCAAATTCAAGGCCGTCATTGACTACACAGTGAGTGTGAGGCCATCCTGAGCCACAGTCTCCAAAACAAAAGTGATGGGGAGAAGTGGGCATTAGTGAAGGCAAGCAGGCCTCCAGCACGAGGCCTTTAGCTGCCACCAGCCGGCCCTCAGTGAGAGCAGAGTTATCAAATGCCCAGTGAGACAGGGAAGGCCATCAGAAGGGCATGGGCGACTCCATTCCCTGTCCAAGCTGGGACTTTTAGGGAGACAGCCTCATGTCCAGCTCTCGAGTGGTTCAGAAATAAAACATCCTGGCAGGAAAAGCCCCCCAGAGGGATGTAAGGTGGGGGGGAGGGCAACAGGGAGGTCACAAACAAATACACACACACACACACACACACACACACACACACACACACACACACACACACAGAGGAGAGGCTCTGAGCACCCAGGAGGGCCCTGCCTGCTGTCTCTCCTGCCCTCAACACAAGCTCCTCACAGCCACAAGCAGCCCCTGCACATTCAGTTACAGGTGCAGCAGCAGCAACGTGCCCAGGTTAGGAGAGAAAGCCTAAGGAACACACAATGAGCAGACGGCACGGAGACATCTGGGTGGCCGTGTGTCCTCACAGGACTACCGGGATGAGTCCTCTGAAGAGCAGAGAGGGCCCTCTACTGTGACACTGCATGGGTGGATCCACGCTTGTGGCAGAGACTAGGCAGTCCTTCTGAACCACAGCCTGCAGCTGGCCCCAGTTAAATGAATCTTCTGTCTGGAGTCAAAAAGGTCAGGTCCGGTCACTGCTAATGACCATGCCTCCTTGGCTGAGCCTCTTCCACTAAGACCTCAGATCCTAACCCCTCCTTCAGCTTCCTGTTCACCCCACCTACTACAAGGTCTAGAAACTTCTCCAGCATGCCTACCGATCCAAGGTGGACAGTCGCTGTCTTGTGAAGGCCCCCGACCTCTATGTCGGAGGGAAAGCGATCCAAACCTAGGTGTGTTCCTTGTCCCAGCCCTCCCTACAATGGGAAGCACCCCATATTCCCAGCCCATGGTGGCTGCTCCTGGTAGTTTTACCTTCCAGGTGGACCCGCGTCAGCCCTTCTCCATGCCAGAAACACAGCGAGCCCTGGCTAGAGGCCTGCTTGCTGTCTACCGGGTCTGTGGGTCCATAAGGCCCTCCCCCATGGCCCCCAGCAGCTACAGACACATCTGCACAGCAGATTCAGCACTCTGGCCATTTGCCTGGCTGTCACTACTGCTATCTGCCTCCCAGATCGGGCACTGAGGCACAGGACTATACGGTAGACAGCCAAGGCTAGAGCCGGCAGCCTGCACTGCCCCTCAGACACCCACCAAGCATAAAGCATACCCCTGGCCCAGAAGCGAAGGGCCTCCGGCGCATTTCCCAAAGCGAGCTGTCCTGTGCACAGTGCTGGGCCCAGAGGGGGCTACAGACCATCAAGAGCAGAGGGCTTCTACTATGTCACTGTGTGCATGGGCAGTCCGGGCCCCTCAAGCCTGGCAGGCATCCCGGCTAGCCTCCCTTCCTCCTTGCATGCTCACCAGAAGGGCAAACAGAAACGCTGCCTGCATGCTGCCCATACCACTGCGTTCTGGATGGCATGGACACAATAGCCAAGTATGCCGTAAGGGTCTCAGACGGCTACACAACCAGAGGCACTGAGCAAGGGAAAAGCTGGCAGGGCTCTGCCCCCACTGACTAGGACAGTCTGCGGCTGCTGCTTTGCTGGCTGAGAAGGCGCCACCAAGGAAAGGTAAAGGGGTCTATTTTCTACGCAGGAGTCCCTTGTTTACACCCGTCAAGTCAGGAGAGAAAAACTTTCCCTGCCTCCAGCCCAATGGCCATCATCACACCTACAATGTTCAAAACACACACCAATCACTGCCCAAAGCCCAAATGCATACCCCGCCCCCCCCCCGTGGCCCACTCAAATCACTCCACTTCTGCAAGCCCACAATGAATGCCTTGTCCTTCAGTCCCACAGGCCACACCCACATGTAAATACCACACCAGACTGAGTCTAACAAGTAAAGGCCACGTCTCCCCGGGCTGTGTCTTCCCTCCAGCCCTAGCAGAATGAATTCCCCAGGCCCAGGAGGTCACCTATGCCCAACCCTGCTGGGTCTGTGCCCTTTGGGGAGCCCACTCAGCCCCCTGAACTAGAACCACTGGGTATGTACGTGCCTAGCTCCTGGTCAGTTTACAGGAGACAGGGCCAGCCCTTCTCAAGCGTCTCAGCTGAGTCTAGCTCTCTGTTGGCGTCCTCACCCCGCTTATTCCTTGCTCACCTGAGTGGGGGTCTCCCTCAGGGACACCCAGACTCTCACAGTGCCGGCCTGCCTTCAGCAGCTGCATCCCAGGACTTCAGGGCCCCAGATTCCTCTCCCCGATGTCCTCGTTGGAGCATAGACTCTTCTCTAGTGTCCAGGGCCCGGCCGTTAGCCGCAAGTAGCCCTGTGGGGAGGAGACTTCCGGGGGCCCCAGCTGGGAAGGGTCTGGCTTGCAGGGCAGGGCAGAGAGGCCAACGTGGGGAGGACAGAGCTGCCTTGTCCCTAGCCATTCACTCGTGACTTGCCCCCCTTTTCACTCAGCTTGGAGGAGGAAGAAAGAGTCTGGACCAGGAGCTGGCTGCCTCTGCGGGAATCTTTCCAGAAGCCGGCCAGCCCTGCTCAGGGTACATAGGCTGGGGGCTGTGCTAAGAGCTCTATACAGAGCTATCTACCCTGGAAAGCCCCAGCCATGGGCCCACACTGTACAATTCCATCACACACCATTCACCACCACGTCCCCTGCCACACGGAATGACTGAGGGTCCCAGAAGCCTTTGCTCCTCTCTTCTGTTCCCAGCCTTATTTCCAGGCCAGGTCATGCTGAAAAATCTCAGGTTTGAGGCACCAGGGGCTCTCGTGGTAGCAAATATCCCTTCTGGGTGTCCTGAGAGGCTGGAGTCGGTGGGTGCCCCTGGGGAAGCACCCATGAATAGCTGGGGCTCCATTCCTAGCAAACTCAAGAAGCAGGGGCAGCTGGCTCCCTGCCGGGGCTTGCCCCCCACCCTAAAGCCCTATAAGCCTCCAGAAGGCACCTCAGCATACACCCTGCATACACCCTGTCCCTCCTTTGTGCGTATTAACGTATTTGCGTTGTGGGGAACATTCCGTCCTTTCACTCACTATGTGTGTCTGACCTGCATGGGGCAATCACCGGTCTGAATGAGGTCACCGACGTGGCTTTGCCTGATTAGTACTCCAGGCAGGCACGGACCGGCTCCCTCCAGCCTCCAGAGCCCCTCCTATAGTGCATAATGATAGACACGCTGACTGCTGGCTGCTTGGGAAGGAGCCATTTCCTGACTTCTTGCTATCAGCCCTGGGGGGCCACCAGGGTCAGGGAGGGAGGGGCTCTAGGTGACCATGGGTCCTCACTGTCTCAGGCAGAGTGCAGAACTGGCCACCATCCTGCTGCCATTGGTGTTCCGGGGTACTGACTATCATTTCGGCCCCACATCTTTCAGATGCCCCGTGTGATGGCTTGAAGGGGAATAGCCCGCATACGCTCACGTTTGTATGCTTGGTCCCTAGGTAGTAGAAATATTTAGGAAGGACTAATAGGTGTGGCCTTATTGAAGGTGTGTCACTTTGAGTGGGCTTTGAGGTTTCAAAAGCCCATGCCAGCTGGGCAGTGGTGGCGCACACCTTTAATCCCAGTACTTGGGAGGCAGAGGCAGGCGGATTTCTGTGAGTTCGAGGCCAGCCTGGTCTATAGGGAAAGCTCCAGGGCAGCCAATGCCTCACAGAGAAACCCTGTCTCAAAACACACACACACACACACACACACACACACACACACACACACACACACACACACACAGAGATATTGAGAGAGAGAGAGAGAGAGAGAGAGAGAGAGAGACAGACAGACAGACAGACAGACAGACAGACAGAGACAGATATTTTCTCTCTGCCTGCAACATTTGGATCAGATGTGTACACTTAGCGGCCACCCCAGCACCACACGCGCCTGCCTGCCACCATGCTCTTGTAAGCCTCTGAAAGTGTAAGCAAGCTCCCAGTCACATGCTTTTTTTCCGTAAGATTTGCCTCAGCCATGGTGTTTCTTCACAGCAACAGAACAGTAACAACTAAAATACCCCTGATCCCCGATTTGCCCCAGTGAGGTCCATTTTGTGCCCCAGAACTGTGGACACTCTGTCTCTCCCCATATCACAGTGCAACACAGCTCTGTGTCCACCTGTCTCCCTACCACCCCTGTGAGTTCCCCCGGGCCAACAGGGGTGGGAAGAGTGGGTGCCCAGATGACGTACAGCCTCTTCCTTTACTGAGCAGCTGTCAGTGCCTCCCTTTCTGGCAGACCTACTGTGTGTCCTGAACCAAGAGTCAGCCTTATTGATCTAACCCTGTGTCACTTCCCGAGTTTCTCTCTTGCCACGTCCCTGCTCAGACGCTGCTCTGACTGTATGTACCTTAGGCTGAAGCCAGAGCCCGCGAGGAAGCAGACCCCAGCCCTCGGAACCGGAACTCACCTTGTGCTTCATAGCCAGCCAGATCTGGCTTCTCTGCTGCTGCTGGGCTAGTCAGCCGGCCCAGTGCCAGCTGCAGCTGAGCAATATTCATGCGGGCCGTGAGCTCCCCGTTTCGGTCTCCGATCTGAAGCAAGCAGAGGTGGGAAGATAGGCAGGAGGCCTGGGACCACGCTCTCTTCAGTGTTGGTGACCGGGCTCCAGCACACCAGCCTTGGCCTGCTGGGCAGCCTGAGCTGACTTCAGAGCCTTGGACTTCTTAGAGAGCCAGTCCCCACTGCCAGAAGCTGACTGGAGGGTCTATGCCTAGATGTTCCGGATGGCCTATAGTCCAACCCAGAAGTGCTCAGGGTCTTGGGAGACATGCTCTGAATGGTCAGCTTGTCCTTGCCCTGGGCTATGCCTGTCTGGACCCTAGGGGCCCAGTCATCTCTTAGGCCCTGCCAGCCTCGGGTTCCCCCAGTGGGACCCTCTTCAGTGCAAGCCCAATTTGAGGAACACAGGGAACCACAAAGCTCATTTGGAGATCTCTGCTTACACTCACGGGGGTGTGGGGTCCATGGAGGGATCTCTTCTGCTCTGGGCCATCCTATCACCCCACCTGAACCTGGGCACCCATGAAGCTCCTTGCGATACCGTGGGGACTTGGGGCCCACCCTTAGGTAGGGAGGGGCTGAACAAAGAGGAGACCCAGCTTCCCAGGGATGTGTCCAGGGAGTTCCTGGACATAGAACCTCCGCCTCCCTGGTCCACCTCCAGGAGGTTACTCTCAGCAGCCCCCGTAATCCTGCTTGGCCCAATTATATTAGGGGTTGGAGGATGGAATCCACACAGGGGACACCAACACTCCAAGGGTGGAAAACAGATCCTTGCTTCCCCATGGACCCACTGACCCCCCGAACACACGAGTGGGAATTCTTCTCTCAGGGGCCCAGTGTTCAGGAAAGCCAACAGGGGCAGCCCAAGGAGACGGCAGCCTGCTGAGGCCCCAGCAGAGGCCTAGGGGAGTGGGCCCCGCTCACCTCCTGAGAGATCTGCAGGTGTTTCTTGGCAAAGGTCAAGGCTTGTGCCGGGCTCCCCATGGACACATAGGCGTTCCCCAGGCTCCAGCACGCCCGGCCCTCTCCCACCCTGTGGAAGGTTAGACAGTTACACCTGCTTTCCAGGATCACATGTTGCCCCAAGTCCCTGACCCTTTCCCAACCCTGCTACACAAGGTTCCACAGCACAGCGACTCCTCTGCCACTGGGGGGGCCCTTTAAGGAGAAGCGCCAACCAGCTGCACTTTTTTTTCCTTTCTTTTCGAAGGAATTAACTTGATAAACTTGAGTCTGTGACCAGTTTACCCTGGGGCCAGTGGAGGTGTCCATTGGGCCCTCAGGTTGTTGCTCAAAGGCTGGATCGCCCCCTAGTGGCCAGCAAGGTAATATCCCCCTGCAGCTTGCTCCAGGTTCCCTCGCCCAGGTCCCAAGTAAGCCATGAACTGTTCATTTTGCGAGACATTCGGCTGTTCCCATTGCTGTATGGCTACTATCTCTATCTAGTTCCAGGACACCTCCATTATTTACCCCTCCCTGAGACAGAAAGCCCCGGGGATAGGGCAGCTCTTGGAGAATACCCCCCACTATAGCTGCCCCCAGGCCTGTGGCTATGAGACCTTGCCAGCTGCAGCAGATCTGCATGGAAGGCTATTCCAGAGTTGGAGGCCATGGGATTTATGTTGCCACGGGAAGAAGGATACAGGTTTGAGTGGTGGAAAAATGTTCCTCCACCCCGGGTCCTGCAAGAGCGTCTTCAGGCCTTGCACCTACCTATTTGCTTAAATGGTTCCCCAGGGAGGGATGGGCTGAGGGCCTGGGTGGGAGGCTGCTCTGAGCATGCTGCAGTCAGCAGGGGGGCAGGGATGCACACTCAGGCTGTCCCTGCGGGCCAGTCCCAGCCTGCTCCCACGCACCTGTCAGCCAGCTCTTGGGCAATGGCCAGATGCCGCAGGTGGTACTCAGCGGCGCGCTCATAGTCCTGCAGCAGCGTGTAGGTGTTGCCCAGGCTGTAGCAGGCCTGGGCTTCCACTGCCTGGTCCCTGAGCTGCCGGGACAGCTGCAGCGTCTTCCTGTGCAGAGGGAGAAAGTCGGTCCCTAAGGGGGTGGCGGTGCCTTCCTCCCTCCTCAGGGAAGCATCTCTTCGGGCGGCCATCGCATTTCGTTCACAGCACCGGACGCATGTGGGTGCATGGGTTCCCTCTGGATAAGGAGCTGGGAGGCCACTGGCCACTCCGAGCTGATGACACTTCACAGGGGTTTCGAGACTGAGTGTCCGCAGCTCAGAACCATGAGATGGGCATGTAGGCCCAACACCAGATCGGGCCCTGGAAACTCAGTGCCGTCCAGTGGCCACCACTCTCCCCAGGGAGCACAGGCTGGGGACACGCATGAGCTTCACGCACTGGCCTTTTTCAGGGCAGCCAAGGTCCCCAGCTGGCTCCTGGGAATGCTAAGTTATCAGTGAGCCCCCACCCCACCCACCCACCCCAGGGCTGCCTTCTGGGATGGATGGGCACTCTATGTGGCCTGCTATCCACAGCACCCGGGACTTACTTGTAATGTTCAGCAGCCACATCAAAGCGCCCCAAGAATATGTGGGCATTGCCCAAGTTGCTGTAGGCCCTCCTCTCAGCCGCCTTGTCTCCAAACTCCTTGGCGATGGCCAGGCGCTGCAGACAGACCCAAGTCCAGAGATGATCACATAGCCCAAGAACCCTAGACACACAGTCAGGGATGCCTCCCTGCCCGCAACGTTGGTTTGGTGTCTGAGTGTCCAAGAGATCAGATGGGAACCCCAGGACCAAATACAGTAGGAGCTGGGAGATCAGCGGGGCACTCCAGCTGCCCTGCTGTTCAGGACAATGAGGGATGACCCTAGGGTTTCCTGTTGTAGCGTCCCTGCCCCAGCACCCAGGCCCAGCTCACCTCTTTGTGGAAGGTTGTAGCTTCAGTGAAGTTTCCCAGTAAGTAGTGGGTGTTACCCAGGTTGCCATAGGCCCTGCCCTGGGCTGCCCGATCGCCCAGTTCCTTCACCAGGGACAGGTTCCTCCTAGGGGGACCAAGTCTGTCTGAGCAATGTCCTTCCCAGCACCAGGAAAGTGGCTTACACCCCCCCCCTCCCAGGATGGAAAGTACTGAGTGGTTCTCCTAGGGTACAGGGTGGCTCAGAATGGGTTCCCTTGGCTCCAGTGACACCTGAGCCTCAGAGTGGCATCCGGTCAAAACCTACCAGTCCCCGACAGGTGTGTGGGAGAGGAAGGGTGGCCATAAAACGTTAGGACTGGATGCATGTGGGGATGCTTTTTGTCTGGATCCTGCCCAGTGCCTTGCCTGGCAATGTTGGTTCAAGAAGTGACTGTGGATTGCAGGGGCATTCAGACAAGCCCCGGTCCCACCAGTCCTCACCCTGCGATGCCCGCCCACCCCACGCACTCACTCATAGAACTCAGAGGCCCTGTGAAGTGTCTCACGGACATCAGGCGGCAGGTGCCCGGGGTCCTGGGCTGCATTCCAGGACAGCTGCTTGCCCTTGGCGTGGTACACATTTCCAATGTTGTACAGCGCTCTTGCCTCCCCAACCTGTGGGCAGCAGTGAGGTATGGGGGCATGCTCTACAGTGCCCCAGGAAAACCCACCCCAAGGTGCAGGCTGTGTAGTCCCTTGGCCTGCTGGGTCCCTGAGGGAGACAGAGATGGCCAGGCCCATTGCTCTGTCTGCTAATGTTTGAGGTGAAGAGCCCCAGCAGGGATGGGAAGGGCAGATGATCCAAGGGGCCAACCACCCACCTTGTCCCCCTGCTCCTGGGCAATGTCCAAGTGTCGCTGGCAGCAGACGATGGCCTCATCGAATCGGCCTAAGACCTTGAGGGTGTTGCCCAAGTTCCCGCTGGCCTTGGCCTCGCCCATGCGGTCACCAATGGTCCTAGAAGGTAGGAAAGAATGAGGAGCCAGGAGGGGTCCAGCTGGGCCCTGAGCTGAGCATGGGCCAAAAAAACCTTGGAGAAGGACTGACAACGGAGAACTAGCTTTACACCCATCAGTGAACCCTTGTTCAGGCCACTGGCACCAAATCTGGACAGAATGTTGAGGACAGGATGAGGCTACCTGGTGAGCAGGGTTATCAGTATGGGCAGGGCTGGGAGGATTCTGCCCCCCCCCGTCTAGGGAGTCAAGGTGGCTTCGAGGCCTCAATAAGGAGCTGGGTTGAATGTGGGACAAGGGAAGGGTTCTGCAGGACACAGTAGGAACCAAGAGTCAGAGGCTGGATAAGACTGGAGACATGAGGGAGGGCAGAAACTCAGGAATGGTGGGAATTTGAGAAGGTGTGTGCAGGAGGAAGATCATAAAACCTCTGAGGTGTCAGAGTTCACAGGGACAGCAGGGAGCACCTGGGGGCAAGGCCACTCCTAACAGAGAAGATGGCGAGGCAAGGATGGGGTAAGCCCAGTGTCAAAACCACAGAAAAGGAACAGCTATGGGAGGAACAGACATCGTCTCAGGGAGAAAGGGTCACAACGGCAGGTGCAGGATGCCAGACAGAACACATGGAGACAGACACACACAGACACACAGACACACACACAGACATACAGACACACACAGACACACACACACAGACACACACACACAGACACACAGACACACACACACACACACACACACACAGACACACAGACACACACAGACACACAGACACACACAGACACACAGACACACACAGACACACACACACACACACACACACACACACACACCTTGACTTGAACATAGACTTCTAAGGTGTTCCCAGATCCCCTTTCCAAGATGCTGGGTGTGAGACACCTACATCTTCCCCTGCATCTTCCCATCCCCCCACGGGCAGGGCACCAGGCCAGTGCCATTGGGCCTCCATCCACCAGTACTTACCGCGCCAGCAGGAGGTCATGCTTGTGGAACTGCAGGGCCCGGGCATACTCCTTCAGATAGAAGTAGGCATTGCCCAGCTGGCTGTAGATGGCACTCAGGGTCTTCAGGTCCTCGGTGCCCACCTGCACAGCAGCTTCAAAGAAGGCCACACCTGCCTTGAAGTCCCCTGCCTTGCACAGACGCTCACCTTCCAGGGCCAGCTCCAGACAGGAGGCCTCCATCCTGGGCAAAGAAGGAGTGTCAGAGCCATCAGAGCACCGCCCCTGGGACCCTCTGGGGTCACCACAGAGACAATGGCCCTCGGCAGCCGCGGCCCACATCACAGCTGTGTTCACAGACACGCCTGTTGAGGACTCATGTCTCAGAGCAAATACCGGACCCAGCAGTGTCCCAGCCGTTCAGCTCACCTCTGCCCCTACCTTTTTTGATTTTTGGTTTTTTCTTTTTCTTGTTTTGTTTTTTGAGACAGGGTTTCTCTGTATAACAGCCCTGGCTGTCCCGGAACTCACTATATAGACTAGACTGGCCTGGAACTCACAGAGATCCGTCTGCCTCTGCTTCTGGCGTGTTGGGATTAAAGGCCACCACCGCCTGGCTTCACTTTTCTCTCTACTGTTTGAGTCAGAGTCTCTCTATGCTGTCCAGGCCCAAGCAAGTCTCTTGCCTTGACTTTCCCAGAAACTATAATAACAGGTATGTAGCACTGGGCCCAGCTCTAATTTCTGTTCTTTTGTTTTTTTGTTTTTTTCCAAGACAGGGTTTCTCTGTGTAACAGTCCTGACTGTCCTGGGACTTGCTTCGTAAACCAGGCTGGCCTTTAACTCACAGAGATCTGCCTGTCTCTGCCTCCCAAGTGCTGGGATTAAAGGTGTGCACCACCACTGCCCAGCCTGATTTTTTTTTTTTTTTGGTTGAGAGAAGGTTTCTCTGTGTAACGGCTCTGGCTGTCCTGGAACTCACTGTGTAGATTTGCCTGCCTCTGCCTCCCAAGTGCTGGGATGAAAGGCATGTGTCACCAACACCCTGCCTAATTAGTAATTTTAAAGCCAACATCAAGTGCTTTGTTGCCCAAGATGCTGGCCCCTCCTCTGTGTCACGAGAGAATCAGTCAACAATGCAGAGCCATGTGGAGAAGGGGTGACACTCAAGGACAGAAATGCTAAGCATTTTAACCAAAGGTTCTTTGACACCAACCGCAAGGCCACATCCACCGTACCCTGTGTTATCAAGAAAGCGGGGCATCTTGAACTTTCCCAAGATAACAGTGCTATGTGAATAGAGGGTGGAGTCAACGCACTCCTGAGAAGCTGGCCCATGTATCTGCATCCCTGGCCTCAGAGCACTGTAAGTCCCACACTCCCCGTGCCCACACACCAACACCCTGGGAACCAGGCCATGGCGTCGAGTCCCTCTGGTACCCCAAAGCCCACAGCACTGATGACTTCTTCTCTGTAGTACAGGCACCACTTGCAAGGTCCCTCCTTTTCCAGAAGCCAACCACTGGCTGCCGTGCCCTTCTCCTCTGATACCATGAGATCAGGGGCTAAGAAGCTGGGGTGCCTCCACTCTCCCCAGGGAACGGAACATGAATTCTCAGGATGGGTGGGCACCGTGCTCCAGTCTGGGCTTTTCTTACAAGGGCATCTCTGGCTATCACCCAGTCAGCCCGCCACACACCCACGCTGTGCCGGCTAAGGCTCTGCTTCAGTGCCGGTGTCTGTCTGCCATAGGGAGGCTGTGGAGACCTGTCCCTTCTAGACACACCGTCCAGACATTTCTCACCAGGGCTGAGGACCAGGCATGGCATTTGAAGGGGCCTCAGTCTGATGTTCTTAAACAGAGACATAATCAGAAAGGGGTATCCACGACATTACAAACACACTAGGTATCAGGGAGAACGGGCTTCTTGCTGGACCCCAGCTTCTCTCAGGAGTCAGGGACAGACATGTGACCTTGAGACCAGGTAGCCTTGCCCAAGGGCTATCCACCTACCCTGTTATGTCAGGGACTCCCATCCATACCTGCCGAACTCCCTGGCATCCACCTTACCACGACCTCTGGGAAAGGTCATCAGATGCCACGTTGGCCACAGAGGCCTGGTTACTGTGGTAACCAGCCACAAGGCATCTTCTGTCCTGTGGCCAGTGCCAAGTTCTGGCTTCTTAATTAAGGTCTTGCTGTCCCTGCCCCGTGGTTGCTCTGTGCCCTTCTAGAGGACTGCACAAGAGTCTGTTACACAGGAGGTACTACTGATACTGACTAGGGGGATTGCCATTCCACCCATCCCAGAGACTCGGCATCCAGAAAGCAAAGGTTTGGGAGAGGCCCTGGAGAATACGCTAGAAGGGGCATCACTGCAGCTACTTTGTACCATGGGGAATCGACTTGGGCCATGACACAAACAGCCCCTCCCCACAAGACACCCCTGAGTATTGCCAAGCATCCATGTCTGACACCTGTCACTTGCCCAGCTAACACCCTTTTCTCTGCGGGTTCCTGTCCCTCCCCGGGTCCAGGACACTCTCAAATCATGCCGGACCCACCCAGGCACCCAGCCCTGAAGTCGGGCGCCTGCCTGGTCCCCACCTCTTCCTCTGGAGGTTCCGCATCTTCTGCACATACAGCCACAGCTCCAGGCCCACAGGCAGCAGCAGTGGGCGGGGCCGAGGGGCACCATAGACCACCTTGCACACAGCCTTCTCGGCCAAGCTCAGGGCCAGAGGCTGGCCCTCCATGGTGGTAGCCTGCATCACGGAGCTCTGGCCATGGTCCCAGGGGATGTGCCAATCTCAAGTGCCAAGGCTGGGCAACAGGGGTCCCCAAGCTCTTCAACAGCGCTGCCCTCTTCCCCCAATATGACGTGGATCAGAGGATCAAGGGCAGCTCAGGCTGGATGGACGAGCACTTATGGCGGAGGGGGTGGGGTGGGGAGCCTAAGGTAATCCTCTGCTGCCCTCTGTCCTCCTTGGGGGCTGGGCAGAGAGCATGGGGGCAGTCCTTTGGCAAACTTTTATGCGGGTCAGACCCAGGACCCAGGGATGTCAAGAGTGTCAAGTCCGCACATAGCAGCCGCTGGCAACATTAGCGGTGAAAGAAGGAAAGATACAAGTGCACGAGAGTCCGTCCCCGTCGTCGTCATGTCCCCCACCCCACCCCCCGTCTAGCTCTGCTCCCCACCTGCGGCTGGCAGAGGCTGGCAGAAGCCAGAGTCTCCCTCCTAGAAGGCCGGCTAGGAGAGCCTGTCCCACGGCTGGACAAAGCTAGGACTCTGGACAAGGTTCATACTTGGCCTCGTTATTTTCTTGAGCCCCTGGTGTTTGTTCTGCACGGGATGCTGGCAGGGGCAACTCAACCAACCTGGAACACGGAGTCCTCGTCACCCTGTGGGACTCTTGTCTGCTGCCAACCTCCCCCCACCCTGCAAGGTAAGCTCCAGATCCCACACCTAACCAGGGTGCAGGGCCACAGGGTCTGCAGAGGTCGTTTCCAAGGAAATTGGGATTTTCCTCTAACTTCGCAGACACCTTCTCAGCCCTGCCAGGATAAAGGGAGGGACCCCAAGAATGGAGGGGAGCTCCAATGTCCCCCTATGGACAGAGGCCCACAGAGCAGAGCACATTCCAGTGCCTGAGGGCAGTGTACAGGTGGCCTCTCATAGGCTTTTCCCCTAGACCACCCCGGAAGCCCTCCAGCCAAGCTACAGGCCTCTTGGCCATGGCACCCAGAGATGAGAATGAGAGGGGACAGCCGCAGTCACAGGAGACTGGACAGCAGGGTAATGCTCTCCCTGGGACCACTTTGGGCTCTTAGCAGAGACAGAAACTCCAGGGTGAGTAGAGAGGGCCTCTAGGCCCCGGATCACTCAGTTCTGCTCTGGGGCTCTGCATGCACAGGGGCTCCACTTCTGGAATACCTTGGCCAAGAGTATCAGGGTGCAGCCTGGAACCCCCAGGGGGGCTCTCTTGGGCCGCCCTTCCTTCCATTGACATTCCTGCTTCGCTTTTCCCCCTCTCCTGCCCTCTTGGGTCCAGCCAGCCTGATGTGGCTGAGCGAGCAGAGAAGCAGCTGGAAGCTCTGTGTCCCCACATCACCTCTGCAGGCCCTTAAGGAACTGCTGTCTGTCACCTGTCGAGGAGTCCATATGCCCCGGGGGCTGCAGCAGTCTGAACAAACAGATGCTGGGTTATCTGAGGCCTCTGAAAGACCTGTCTGCTCCAAGGGTTACCTGAAACCCTGCCCTCGAGGCTCAAGATCAAAGTTATTTGGGGTTTGGAGCTTAGCGTCCTCCACTGGTCACACCACGCCAATATTGGGAGTAAGCAACTTCTTCCTGGGATTTGCCATCTGGCTAGACAGACCTATTGCTGAACAGGTAAACAATAATCCTTCACCTCACCAAAAAAGGATGGCACTGCCCACCCCAACTAACCCTCCTCCACACCGAGACCCTGACCCAAGCTAGTTATCAACTGAGCGACTTTAAAAGGGTCACAGCCCTGTGCCGTTGCACTTAAAGATGCCAAGAACAGTAGATCTTAGCAACCAGAAACCAGGCACTGTCTGCACATCCCAGTCACTGACACAGCAACTGACTCCCGAGGCGCCAGCCACGTTCTGCGCGTGTCCCTCCGGCCTCCTGATCTCACCTGTCCGTCCCCGTAAGGCCCCTGGTGTCCTCTGGTACCCACAACCGGCTGGCTCCTTAGCACTCTAGTTCTAGCTACCTGAATCTTTGCCCGCCTCCTTCACTAAAGAGCAGTCACCTGGCCCTGGTCCCTGGCCAAGGGCTTGAGAGACCCTTTCTCACAGCTGTCCAGCTCCCCCCTCTGTTCAGCATCTCCTAGAAGGGAGCTGAACTGACGTTCCCTCAACAACAGCCCAGGGGGAGAGAAAGAAGTGGCAGGCTGGAAGGGAGCAGGAAACTGCTGGAGGGGAAGGCACCCATCCAAGGATCCGCAGGGATATCTGGGGCTAGGATGGGGAAAGGTCCTGTCTGGGTCAGTGCTGAGGGAAAAGACACAGAAAGAGGCTGTAGAGTGGGGGACCACAGAGGCCGTGCCCACACCCAGGGATGCCATACCCAGGCCACTTTTAGTTAGGGCCGCCCAGCGTGTGCCGCCCCGCTAACCCTCCATTCCCAGGCTCACTCGGCGCTTAGCTGCTTGCCTCCCGGAGCTGGGAAGCCAGAAGAGGACTTTCAGGGACTTACTGGCTACTTGTTCATCAGTGGACCGGGGGTTCTCAACAGAGAGCTTCCCTACTCTCCCCTACACTTACTGCTCAGTGCCCCGCCTTCCTGAGTCAGCCCCTCTCTAGACTCCATGAGGAGCTGATAGAGCAGGGCACGCTGGTCATTCTTCTCAGCTCCTCAGCCCCATGTTATAAGGACCAAACCCTCCCAGTAAGATGCCTGTGACATCGGGGATGCTCCTGGGAAGGTGGAGGGTGCAGAGAATGTCTCCCACCAAGACATCCTGTACCAGCCCAGCAGAGCCACAGGAGTTCTTAGATCCAGTTCACCTAGGCACCCATGTACCTGAGCCACCACAGCTCTTGGCTCCCATGCTGACATGCAAGCTTCCCTGGGCACCCTGGGGTTCACGTGGGGACAGGGCACGCTTGGATTTCCTCCTTCTTAGTTCCAGTAGCCACAGGTTTCTGAGCCTGATGTAGAGACATTTCTTCTCGGATCCCTTTCTAATTCCCGCTCCACATCTGCCCAGCCTATCAAAGCCAGAAGACTGGCAGTCCAGGCCTGGCTGCGACCTCTAGATGGAGACCAAATAGCCCAGGGGCCTCCTGGAAGGCACTGTGGGAAGGCTCTTGGCTGCTCAGCTTAAATCTGGTCTCAGCTCAACCCTCTGAGCTCAGCTTGGGTTTCAGCTTGGATGGGTGCCAGGTTGAGCTCAGGGCCTCAACCAGTATCCTGAATACTGTCCCTAACCAGTGAGAGCTACCCGGGGCCTGAATTCTGCCTAGTGAGTCACCACAGGGAGAATTGGGGGCAACTGACACAGCTTGGAGACCTGCGCTCTGAATATTGTCCCTCCCTCCCTCCCTCCCTCCACACACACACACACACACACACACACACACACACACACACAGCCTGGCAGACACCTCCTTCTCACAGGTGGCTGGTCCTGAGGTAAATGTGACCCTGCACAGCCTCTACTCCCAGGGGACTCTAGGAAGAAACTGCCAGCAAACCTCTTACCTTGCACCATAACCAGGAGGCAGAGTATAGGGCTAGGGCTTTATCTTCAACACCACACAATGGGGACACTGTCTTTGAGCTGGGGCAGAGTAGAAGGGGGAGGGCAAGCTCTCTTCACCAGCCCTCATTTTGATATTGGGGGTACCGGGCAGGGCCCGGCTAGCTGATAAGCCATCTCACTTGGGACATTTTTTCTTCAGGGTTGGCCCCATACTGGGGGAAGGCTTAGAAGAGATGGGAATCAGGGAGAGCCAGGCCTTCCTCTAGGGCCGGTGACAGTCTGCAGACCCTGCCTAGACCCTGCCCAGCACTCAGGCCCTCCCAGCTCTGCCCGAGAGGCCAGAATGGACTGGCAGCACCCGGTCCACATCTGGAACCAGCACCTCACGGGGAACAGCCTCATTAGGCAGGAGTCACCGGGGAGACATGCAACCAGAGGCAGGGCTATCCTGCCATCCCCAGTGGGCGTGGGCACAGAACACAGACCTGTGAACCTGCCTGGAAGGCAAGTGCCTTTGTAAGGAGGCACACACCCACCTGCCTGGCCCAAGCCCAGGTCCTGCTAGCCTGGGGCTGGGGATAGCTAGTGAAGGCAGGGCCCCCATCATGACAGCCTGGGTCGTGGCCACGCCACCCCAGCATCGGGTCATGGCAGTCTCGGGCTTGAGAGAAGAACTCCTGGCAACGAACCCTGACATGCCTGGCTACACAGGGGCCCGCGGAGCTCGGTGGAGGAGTGCCCGCTTCCTAACCCCCTCTGGCACAGGGATAAGGTTGACGGCAGAACCCAGCCCCCCAGCCCCTCGGCCGCGGGGCCGATCTTTGGGCCCCGCGTCCCCACCGCTCCCGGCGCAGAGCTAGGGAGGCGCGTCCCCGGCCATGTTGCGCGCCACCGCTGCAGCCTTTGTTCTGGGCCGGCAGCCTCCCGCCCGCGCCCGCCGCTCGGGTCCCCGTTCCCATCCCGGTCCTCGAACTACCTGGAGTAGAGGCGCCTGGCGGCCGGGCCCGGGAGCTCGTCGGCCGCGGGCGGGGCTGGGCTCGCCATGAGTCGGGGACGCGCCGAGCACGAGCACCGCCCCGCGCTGCGGCCGTCCGCCCGCCGATCTGCCCGCCTGTCCGCGCGTCCGTCCGCCTGTCCGCGCGTCCGCGGCGAGGCGCCGAGGAAGTGATGTGCTGGGGTGCCACCGCCCCTCCCTCCCGAGCCGTGATGTCACCGCCGCCAGGCGGAGAGAGGGTGGGGAGGGGCAGGCGCCCACCGGCCACCACTGCGGCGGTCCCGCCTTCCGAGGGGTGGGCGGGGCCCATCTTTGAGGTCCAGTGCAGGGAGCGTCCTAGTCTTAGGGAGGGCAATGCTGGGTGCCCTTTCACACACACACACACACACACACACACACACACACACACACACACACACACACACACACACACATCCTGTTCCTTTCCTGTCACTTCTGTGGCATACAGGTCATGCCGATGCTCCCAGGGCTAAGGAGAATGCATGTCTTCCTGGCTTGGGGGAGGGGGATGCATGCTATGCTGTGGGGGCCCTGGGAAGTCTCTACCTTCCTAGGGCTTTCACCACCAGCCTTCATGTTGCCAGTACCTGTGACTGCAAGTGTTTGGAAAGCCTACAGGTAGAACACCAGAGGCCCACCTGGAAGCCTGGCACTCATTCACGGGCCTATCTCCCTCCCCTGAGTCCCCAGTACTCTGAGGGTCTGGAGCCCTTGGTCATCTTTTTTTTATCCATGCTTGAGTGGCCTTAGAGCCTTCACCCCAGCCAACTGCCAGCCAGCCACAGACACCATCTGGACACACACCAAAGGCCTCAGGACAGCCAGCCCAACTGGAATTCATTTAGCTCTCTGCTCCCCTCTCCAGCCCAATCCCAATATTCTTGGAAAAGTAGCTGTGACCCTCGGTGGTACAGGGATGAGCAGGGGTGCAGAAAATGGCTGCTGTCATTGGCAGTTTTTCCACATCCCTGGCCCCAGGCCTGAAGATGGACACCATGCCAAGGTCACCATAAACAGACCCTGCAGACTCAGCCCACGTACAGTGGCTTCAGGCAAAGAAAAAGGGCAACAAAAACAAACACGAGATAAAACGGGTCTGTTGGCCCTGAGCTAGTTTGTTTTCCTAGGAAAGAAGGAGCAGGAGCAATGAGAACCATCTGTGCCTGGGGTGAGGAGGCTCGGGCTTGCTGCTGTCCCCACGCCTCCCCCTAAGACCACAGGAGCCAGGCCTTGCTCTCACTTGGCTCAGGCAGGGTTGCTGCTGCGGCTGGCCAGGCACCACCCACAGTTGCTGAAGTCTCCAGCCTCGTCCCTAGCAGACAGAGAGGGCTTTGGACTGCAGGCACTTCCTGGCTGCCCCCAACGGGCACCATATGCAAGTGGAACACACGCTATCAGGCTGGGCTTATCTCTCCTTCTGGCTTTAGGACACCCTTAGAGACATACTGCAGCCATACAAGCCCCTGTGGAGCTCCGCACGTGTCTTACAGGGTTCTGGAGATGACGGGGTGTGTGGACCACAACGTTCTCACTAAGGACGAATTTCCTTCTTCCTTGAGGCAGGGGTAGGGGGCACAGGTTGTGAAAGCCCAGATTTGCAGGGATTCTCTGAAGCGGACTGGCTGAGGATTCAGGCTCTGTGTCAGGAAGACCTGGACCTCTGTCCCTACTGACCAGGAACAAGCTGCTTTCTCTGAGTTTCAGTTCTGTCACCCGCAAAGGGGCCAACCTGTCCCAGCCTGGGTAGCCCTTATGGTTCCTGAATGCAATGCGCACTGCTGGCATCAGGAAACCATTGCAACTGTACTGGACTTGGGGAACTCCTGGCCTACACTCACCACACAGGCAGGGTAGCTTCTCCCATCAGGGGCCTTTTGAGGTGGAGTGTGACAAGGGTAGGGATGAAGTAACAGGCCTAACCTAGGGGGCACTCATGGAAAAGGACAAGAAGGGACCAGGGGGCAGGACCCTTGGGGTATCAACACACATCTCTGCCTGTCTCCTGCCAGCTCTGAGTACCCCTCCCACATCCGTTCAGCGTGACAAAGAGCTCCTCCCTCTCACCCCTGCACCGCCACAGCATCCCTGCCCAGATGCAGCTAGGAACCTGGTTACCCCTACCTGTAAAGTCTCTGGAGCAGCTGAATGGAGAATTCTGCCTCATCCCTAATGGCTGTATCTCCTCCCCGTGGAACATTTGAGGGAAGAAAATGAGTCCCCATTTGGGAATAACCAGTAGCTATCCTACTGATGCTGGGCAAGGGTTTGATGATGGGTGGCTTTGTCATCTCCCCATGTCAGGTGAGTGCCGAGGGGTTCATGTCAGCTCCAGTCACCTTCACACACCAGATGACTTCCTGTGGTCACCTGATGGCCTGTGACATGCACAAGGTGGCAGTAGTGACTCATTCCAGGTCGGCTGCCTAGGGTTTCTCAGGCCTAAACTTCACCTTGTCCGGGACCTGTCACCTGGATCAAGAGTGGATCTGAATAAGCCTGCCTTCCACCTGCTGCTTCCTCACCACCGCCCCCACACACACCAGCGGAGCTGTTTCTACAGGGCCTTAAGGGGGCTGCGGCCATCCCAGAGGCCCCTGGCTGTGGTACCAAGTCCAAGTCTAACTGAGGACAATGGCACCTATACAGCCTCTGCCACGTACTCCAAACTGACGTGTGAGAGAGACAGGAAGACAGAAGAGGAGAAGAAAGGAGAGGGAAGAGGGAGAGAGCCAGATTCACCCGTGAGAGACTGTGCTCAGCACAGCCGAAATAGCTCAGCTGGGAGAACGTTAGACTGAAGAGACTGTACTCGGTTTTACCCTGGTCTCCAAGTAAGTTTAATGGTCTGAGAAAAGACTTGGTTTTTTTAGATGTGAGTGTGAATTCCTCTTTGCTGTCCTGATAGAACACATCCTCCCATGGCAGAATCATCCACTGATGTCCCGTTGGAGGCCTCAAAGCCTTGGAGACTGGAGCAGCAAGTAGATAGATGGATTGATCTGTGTTATTTTCCCATAGGAGCCAAGAAGGAAACCGTCTGTCCCACCCATGAGAGCCTCAGGGAGGTGACATACACACAGACACACACAGGGAAATAGCTACAGGTCCACGTGAGGCTGAATGCCACTGTCATCCAACATGAGACACCTGGTCACACAGCATTCCTGGAGCACTCACTGACTGTGGCGGGCTTTGTCACCCAGCTTGTCCCTGGGGCCTGCAGGAGCAGGTGGAGCATGCAGGAAGTGGGCCCATGCTTCCTCAGAGTCCCTGGGTCTTGTCCGTGTGCTGCTTCTCGGTGCCTCACAGACACGTGACATGAGGGTGCCAGGGAGTAGCACTCACAGGGGTGTTTCAGATACTCCTGGTCCTGCGTATACGGTGGGAAAGACTTGACAGGGGCCTAAACCCAGCAGAGTCAGGAAGGTGCATCTGCTCTCCCCACAAATCCTGGACGGTCCCTCCATAGCAAACAGAACCCAGTAGGTTCTTCCCTTATATAGGCTCTGGATCCCCCAGGCTAGAAGTGGCATGGTGGAGCGTAAACTTGAAGCCTACTAGAAGCGGGATTGCGGAAGGGAGCTTCACAGTCTCGCTGGCCCTCCTATGGGTGTGGCCACAAATGCACCACCCAGCTCTTATTCTGCCCCCCCAACCTTGAGATGGAGGGCACTAGGAAGGTGATGTAAGGGATAGTAAGTGCTCATTAAATGTGACCAGGAAGAGGCTCCAGGTTGCTCCAGGACTGGTGAAGTCAAGGACCACAAACTGGGTGACTTAAAATAGATACTTAGGTCTCCACAGTGCTGGGGCTAGATGCCCCAGGTCTAGATGGCAGCAGGACCTGCTCCCCACAATGTGTGCTTGCCCAGGGCATGCTCCTTTCAGAGACTCAGAGCAGAAGCTGTCTTCATCAGGTACAGTCTGGGGCTCTGCAGACATTCCCAGGCCCCATCCCTCCATGTGGCCTTCTCTTCTCCCTGTGTCTTGCAAGAACTTATGCCTTTGCATTCAAGGCCAACCAAATCCAGGACGATCTTATCTGGAGATCCTTCATCACATCTGCAAACACCTTTCTCCAAGTACGTCACATTCGCAGATGCAGGGAGTGTCTTCTGAGGTGCCACTCAGTCCACTCACCCAAACTGGCTAGCATAGAACTTGGGTCATGTAGCACCTGCCAATATGTATTCTTCTTCTTTATTTTTTTCACTTACACAATGCTGTTATTTTTAACCGTGTTGGGATCAAATCAGTATAACCTGGTTTGACAGTATTAAGAGGACCTGGAGCAGCCAGGCAGTGGTGGCACACACCTTTAATCCCAGCACTTGGTAGGCAGAGGCAGTTGGAACTCTGTGAGTTCGAGGCCAGCCTGGTCTACAAAGTGAGTACCAGGACAGCCTCCAAAAGCTACAGAGAAACCCTGTCTCAAAAACAAAACAAACAAAAAGGAACTCAGCAGTTAAGATTACTGGCTGTTCTTTCAGAGGGCCTGGTTCAGTTCTCAGCACCCACATGGAAGCTCACAACCACCTATGACTTCAGTTTCAGAGGCCCAATGCCCCCTTTTGGTCTCCATGGGCAATCCACACACACATTGCACACACATACACGCAGACAAAAACACCCATACACATACAATAAAAACAAAGGGAGAGGTGGGGCTCATGGGATACGGCTGAGTCAGGAGGGATCTCTCCCCATCAGTAGAACTTAGCCACCCCACCGAAGCATTCATGGGAGCAGCCGTCATTTGCGTTTTACCCTCCAGCTTTCAGCACGTGAGCACGGCAAGAAAGTAGCATGTTGGAAGCAGAGAGTAGCTCTCGCCAGACACCAAATCTGCCAGCATCTTGAACTTGGACTTCTCAGCCTCTGGAACAGTAAGAAGTAGACTTGAGTTGTTTGTAGATTGTATAGTCTGAGGCATTTTGTTACAGCAGCTGAGATGGACAAAGATTCACCAGTCTGAACAAAAATAATAGGGGCCATCTTCTGCACTTCCTGTGGGTGTCTGCTGAGGTTGCACGGCCAGGCCCTGAGGGGGCATCTGAGGCTGACTCCACCTGACTCTGCGGGACAGAACTGTACATTCCAGACTACAGCAGCTCCCAGCACGGGGCTGACGTGCAAACACTCACTCAGCATAGAGCCAATCTTTCTGTTTGGACAGTGCCCTGTATGGAATGTAGAAACTATTGTCTCTTCTGCCCCTGAGCTGTGGGGGACCAGATTCCTGGACTTAGCATTAGTGCCACAACTGGGATCACTTTTCAACTGTGGCGTGAGGATAACCCAGGCATCCTCTGTGTTTCTGTCTCTGTCGCTGTCTCTCAAGTCTTGGCCAGGATGTTTGAAACCCTAGGTTGTGCCACCGTGAGAACAGGCTGGGAAGCATTCAGGATGGATCGTACACCAGAGAAGGAAGGGCAGGCCACTCCAGTGTCGTCCATCTGCCAGAGGAAGGGACAAAGTCAGCTGTTTACATGGCTTAGTCTACAGCCCCGCCCACAGACCCCATCCTGTGGGCTTCATCTATCAGCTCATCTGTGGTGCCAGGGTTACTTGACCAAAAAACCCTCAGGGATCCTGGACACCTCTAGAGCTACCAGGCTGAGAAACAGGAGTCTTTTGGCCAGGATCCTGGAAAAATTCTGGGAACACAAAACTCTGGCCCTTGGTCCTCTCACAGCTGCCCCTCTAATCTCATGTAAGCTCTAGCTCCAGCTGCTTGGGAATGCGGATCACTCTGCTACAAGATGGGAGCTTGGGATGGGTGTACAACAGGGTGGCATGCTCCGGTTGGTGGGGACCCATAGGGATGTGTGAAGGACTGTTAGCAGGACCAGCATGGCAGGAGCCGAGGGGACAAGGTTCTCAGATTGTAGCTGGGATGCCTCTTATACCTCCCTGGACCTCCAAGACTCAAGCCCCAGTGTGCGACTGGCTGTGGACACTCTCCCCTAGTCAAGTGAGACGGACAACGTCTCAGCTCTTGCGTGTGCCTTATAGAGTCCCTGTACGATGTCTTTCTGACTAGCTGACTTCAGGAAAGAGGACTTGTACCCTATCTTACCTCCAGAGAGTTTCTTTCCGGAGTCTATTCTCCCACCCCAGGCCTGGTGGCCAGCTTCTGGCTGTTCTTTTCACAGCGGCCCCCTGGCTGCTCTCCTTCAGCCTGTTCTCAAAGTAAAGTCAAAGTTGGCCAGCTGGCTTGATCTTCAGTTTTTCCCTCATTGTGCTGGGGAATGAGAATGGCCCCATAGGCTCATGTGTTTGAATGATTGATACCCTTGTTGGAGGAGGTGTGTCCCTGGGGCGGGGTTGGGGGTTTGAAAGACTTCTGCCATTCCCAGTGTCCTCTCGGCATCCTGGTTGCAGACAGAGATAAGATCTGAGCTCTCAGCTGTTCCTGCCGTCCACCAAGGACTCTAACCCTAAAAGAATCCAGTTAAACACTTTATTTTTTTTAATTACCTTGGTCGTGGCTTTACCACAGTGACAAAGTAAGATGTTCTTCCTGCAGGACCAAGGTACCAAAGCTTATAGTGGGATTCTGCAGCTTGGGAGAGCTGGCTGTTCTTATCACAGGGGAAGACACCCCAGGACCTAAACCAATTAAAATGTGGATCCCAGTGGAGCTGCTTTGAGGCTGAGGGCACCGTGCCTGCTTATCGAGCTTTGCTTCCTTTCTGGGAGGCCAGACTGGATGCAGGTGTTGACCCTGACCCCTGGAAGCACCACTGAAATAACAGCAAATTGTTTGTAGAATTTTTGTTTGCTTTTGTTTTCTGAGACAAGGTTTCTCTGTGTAGCTTTGGAGCCTTGTCCTGGAACTCGATCTGTAGATTAGGCAGGCCTTGAACTCACTGCCTCCCAAGTGCTGGGATTAAAGGTGTGAACTACCACTGTCTGGCCACTTGTAGGTTTTTTTTAATAACTCGCATTCATTCATTTACACATACGCACAGGCTTGTACACAGTGTGTGTGTACACACCCATGCATGTGTGCGTGTGTGCATGCGCCATAGCACACAGAGGACAACTTTTGGGAGCTGGTTCTCTTCTGTCGATTAGATTCAGGGTATTGAACTCGGGACCTCGGGCTAGGCAGCAAGTATCTTCTCCCACTGCACCACCCATCAACCCTGGTTTTCATTTTAGAGGCAGGGTCTCTGTCGTCCAACTAACCTTGAACTTATATCCCATAAACTGTCCGGTTCGCATTTAAACTATGTACTTTCAAAGACCAAAGAGAATGGGAGATGGGACAAAATGAGCTCCTCCTGTAGGTGGAAAGCTGAAAGAGCTCACAGGCTGAGCCATCTCCCCAGTCGCCTGGTATCTCTTCTTTATAAGAGCACTGGCCCTGGCAGACTGGGACCACACCCTCAGGACCTGATCTAATTTCTAATGGCTTTCTTGCAACATCAATTTGAGGGATACATTCAGACCATCACAGTGTATGAGGTTTCATTGCTCATGTGGGCCCCGAGTCTGGGCTGTGATTCTCCATCTGGGGCTAGACACAATAGACACAAACCCATTCCTGCTACATTCGTACGTCCACATGCCACTCACACAGAAGCCTGGCGGGCTGTGATTCTTTTCCTGTGCCAGCTCATGCTCAAAGCTGGACACCTCGGCCAATCTGCAAATGGTCAGGGCATGTCACTAGTGTGAGCTGTGCTGACTCTACAGTGTGAGCAGGTCGCCAAAATGCCAGTCTTCTCTGTCACCATAGCAGGTGGCTTCGGCTGGAGAGGGGAGGCCCAGCAACACTACTGACCACTAGCTCTGGAATTGTTAAGGAACAGGACCTCAAGGTCTCTGAGTTTGCAGCCATCATAGCTAGTGAGTGTTAGGCATAGATCTGTCACCTGAGGCCACCACCCTCTTAGTGTGTGTGTGTCACTGAGGCCTCTTGTTCAACTGGCTCTGCAGCATTGCTCATTGAGGAAGCCTGTGGATGTGACACTCAGAAGAATGTCTACACAGCTGGGGCAGGAGAGTGAAGCCTAGCTCTGGGCAGGGCTCTATGTACCAGCTGCTCGCAGTGGTGTGCTTTGAGAGCAGTGTGAAGCCTAGCTCTGGGAGGGCTCTATGTACCAGCTGCTTGCAGTGGTGGTGTGCTTTGAGAGCAGTGTGCCAGATGGACCGAGCACACACCAGAGCTTGCAGGATGCCTTGGAGCCATATCAACCTGAGCAGCACGGCAGCATCAGGCAGCAGGACATGATCCGGCTGTTGGGCAGCATTCTCTCTCACTCTCCAATCTGTTCTGCTCTAGCAGGGGCAGGATATAACGTGAAAAATAAAAGACCCAGACACAGATATTGGGGCCCAAACTTTAAGTTGGAGATCAGAAAAGCAAAGCAGCTGGTCACTAGCCTTTATTCTACCTCAGAATGAAAGTCAATCCCAGCTCCACCAAACCTCAGACTGTAATCTCTCCTCAGTGTGGCTGGAGAATCCTGAGACTTCAATGTCTTCCTATCCTCCCTGTGGCTGGAGAATGAATGCCTGATCTGATCCTGTTCCTGCTTTAAATACTTCTCATGAGTTCTGGGATTAAAGGTATGTGATCCCAGATGCTGGGATCAAAGACATTAGCTCTGTTACTCTTCACTCTTATGTAGGCTATGGTGGCCTTGAACTAACAGAGATCTGTCTACCTCTTAATCCTGAGTCCTGAGATTAAAGGTACCACTACTGCCTGATCTCTATAGCTTGAGGCTAACTTTTCTTTCTTTGTCCTCAGGCAAGCTTTAGTAAATCATAAATAATAAATCACCACGGCAGGATTGGTGATTAGAGATGTGAAGGGAGCTAATGTCTCCATTGTCCCAAACCATGCTACGTTGGCTGCATTTTAATATTTGGCTAGGTGGGGTATGGCTCTGTAGGCTCCCCCTAAACCCTCACTGCAGTGATGCCACAGTTCCTCAAAAGACCAGGGTTCCACTATGGGTAGTGAGCCGACTGCCAAGGCTGCCCATGGAGGAATATCATTCTCTATTAGCCAACTCTGTGACTTCATGGGTTACACCCTTTGGTCCCTACCCTTAAGTATGGCATTTGTAAAGTGGCTTTTGGCAGGTAAGCATCACCTCTGATGTGTTAGAGTCCTCTCATCTCCATCATCGTATGTATACAACTTGTTACAGGTACTAATGTCCTGATTATTGCCATCCATGCGACCTGTATAAATTTTACACAGTTTTTCCTGGATACTCTTTTTGAGATGGGTCTTACTCTGTAGTCTAGAACCAGCTATGTAGATCAGTATGACTTTGAGTTTGCAGCAATCTTCTTGCTTTGTCTTCTAAGTGTTTGTGCTACAAGTGTGCACCACCAAGTCCAGCTTTCATGGACTTTTAATTTATGTATGCCTTGGATTTCTCAAAAGCAACCTAGAAGCTGGAAGGTCATATGAAATACCTTCATGTCAGAATTCTATACCTAGCCAAACTAACTAATGTACATATGGAGAATGGGACAGAAGACCTCAGAAGAACATCCATGCTCATGAAGCCACCAGGTGTCCCACAAAAACTTAAGAGGCCAGCTAGAAAGAAAACATAGCAAAAAGGAAGTATGAAGCTTTTTCAGAGAAGTATGGGGACCTCAAGAATGACTAGAGTGCAGAAAGATCATGAAGTACCAGCTCTGTGTCTGGGGTAGAGGGCTACAAATCATTGTGGATCGAATCAGAAGATTCTGTAGTGTTATAAACCCCGTGAGCCCCCAGTCCTGGGGGCTTAGAAACCTATTCCTTCTGACCACAGAGCAGGCGGGTGGAGGGTTGGAGAACAATGGTAGACTTGGGGAAGACAGTTCATACGATCATTATGAAGATGGATAGCATAGCTACTGTAGCGTGGTTGCTTCTTCCGAGCTTGGTGACTCACCTTTATGAAGCAGTGGTGCCGTTGTGACCCATAGGAGACTTTGGCCCAGGCATAGAAACGAAATCAACAGAACAGTATAATTAGTAGGTCTATGGTGATGAGTCTGCTAACATTCCCTTGTGGAAGGACAGAGGAGGGTCACTAGACCCTCACCTGAGACTCAAGCTACCACTCCCTCCCTCAGAGGCTGCACATGGTCTTGTGGGGCCTAGGCTATCTTTATAGGCCTCCTTAGAGGTCCACCTGCTCCAAGTCACTCCTGAAAGTAACCCCAGTAAACTCATTCATTTTTGTCAAGATGGACTCCTGGGATCTTTGTTCTATTGAAGCCTTCAAGTCACACAACAAGCATGAAAAGTGTTCTGGAATCAAAGCAAGCCTTTGGACTCTGAACTTGGAGCCTGGAGTCCCTTGACTCTGTTTGTTTGGAAAGAGGCATTGGCTGTTCTGTAGAGATGGTGAGATTCAGGCTTAAGTCTGCTCCAGTTGGGCTTCTGGTTCTCCACAGGGACAGCCATGTCCCTGCAACTACAGGTCAGAGACAATGCAGCCAAGGAGGCAGGAGGCCAGGCCAAGGAGAAAATGATAGGGACCAGAGCAGGAGAGTCTGGATGGAGTCTCTGGAGGTACAGGATGGAGTTCTTTTAAAACTTAGGAGATCAAGTAGTCTGGATGCATTGTCTATCAATGAAAGGAAATAACTTTATGGGGGCTGGACAGATGGCCCAGTGGTTAAGAGCACTGCTGTACCTGCAGAGGACCTGCGTTCTATTTCCATCACCCACATGGTGGCTCACAACCATCCATAACCCAATTTCTGGGGATCCAACAGTTATGCATGTATACATGTAAACATTTCATACACATAAAGAAAACTCTTTTCTTAAAATTTACTTATTTAATGTATGAGTGCTCCACCTACCGGTACACCTTTGTGCCAAAAGACAGCATCAGATGCCCCTTTAGACAGTTGTGAGCCACCACGTGGCTGCTGGGAATTAAACTCAGGACCTCTGCAAGAAAAGCCAGTGCTCTTAACCACTGAGCCATCTCTCCAGTCCCCATAAAGTAAATTTTTTAAAAGAAATAACCTTGTGATTTTGAACCCAAAGCCTTCTGACTTTGGCAAAGGTCTGTGTGGTATCATTCTTTCTGTCCAGTGTCTGTGATATGGACATTAATGCCCATGGGGCAGCTCTAGAGTTGTCCTGACATATCCAGTGGCCCAGCTGCAGAGCTGGCATGTTGTGTAACAGTTTCCTCCTAGACTGAAATGTTCCATCCTGTAGGAAACTCCTTAATCAGAAAGGTAGACAACTTAAAATAGCTTCAGGAAGTCCCTGAAACCGATCAGATTCACTAGGCCCCTACCTGCCAGAGTAGGCAATAAGCAAGAGTTCCTCTCCACCTAGCCAAGCTGCAAAGACTTGAGACAAGTCGAGATGCTTGGAAGAAGTTTAAACCAATTGAGTCACTTTCCAACCCGCTGAGCTGCCTGTAAGACTGTGCAGTGTATTTCAGGTTTCCTAGCTTTTGTGGGCAGTCACCTGTGCTGGGGTGGGCTTTGGTGACACAGCTGTCTGCGAGTCATTTCTGCTTCTGTAAATAACCCCTTACACATATTCCTATAAGTAACCCCAGTAAAACTCATTGGTTCAGAAGGGCAGAGGTGATGCACACCTTTAATCCCAGCACTCAGGAGGCAGAGGCAGGTGGGTATCTGTGAGTTCAAGGCCAGTCTGGTCTACAAAGCTACACAGAGAAACCCTGTCTTGAAAAATAAAAAAACAAAAAACAAAAACCCTGGGGTGAAGATATGTGTGTGTTGCATCTCCTCAGGAAAAGTTCTGTCACATAACATGGTGTAAAGACCATTACCTTCTGGAAGTGAGACAGGTGGTTGCCTGGGTGCACTGCAGATGAGCCCCAGCGTACCCTGGCAACCCTCTGAGAGGTGCCTCCATCTTGTTTGCTAGTGTGGGGACTTCACCCATGATGATAGAGGTGAGGGATCACTCAGGATATCCCTCAGGAATTTGGGCTCCTCACAGATTGGCCTCTGTCTTAGTTAAGGTTCCTATGGCTGTGATGGAACATCATGACCAAAAGAAACGGGGAAAAATGATTTATTTAGTTCACATACATTGAATCAGTCTATTAAGCAAAGGCAAGGCAAGACCTTGAGCTGGATGGGAACCTGGAGGCAGGAGCTGATGCTGAGGCCATGGAGGGTGCTGCTCACTGGCTTGCTTCTCACGGCTTGCTCATTTTTCTTTCTTTTAGACCCAGGACCACTTGTCCAGGGATGACACTGCCCACAGTGAGTTGGTCCCTCGCACAACAATCATCCACTCATTTGTTTATTGGCTTTTTCCAGCCAGGGTTTCTCTGTGTAGCCCTGACCATTCTGGAACTTGATCTGTAGACAGGCTGGTCCTGAACCCAGAGATCCGCCTGCCTCTGCCTCCTGAGTGCTGGGATTAAAGGCTGCACCACCACCGCACAACATCAATCATCATTTTTAAAAAATGCCCTTCAGGCTTGCCTACAGCCTGATCTTACAGAGGTTCTCTCTTTGCAGATGATTCTGACTTGTGTCCAGCTAACATAGAAACCAGCAGCATAGCCTCTGTCCCTAGCCTTTAGGTCAGAGGACTTGACTTGGTGTTTTTCTGTCATTAAAAGGCACAATCAACACGTGTCTGTAAGGGGTTGGGATCAGCTCAGGACACCCCAAGACTAAGTTCTCAGCACAAAGTAGATTTATTTGCCTCGGAGGGACAAAAGGCAGAGAATAAGAGACAAAGACAGGAAACAGGGGACAAGGTAGGGGAAGGGAACAAGGGAGATGGGAGGGGCATTTGTTTCGGGGAGTGGGGCAAAGGATAGAGAGGAGACAGATGTAGTCCATAGGGAAATGGTGGTTTATAACTATAAACAGGAAACCCTGTGTTAGGATGAGGTGCTTAATTTTTTTAAGATTTATTTATTTATTATGCATAGTGTTCTGGCATGCTTGCCAGAAGAGGGTATGGGATCTCATTATAAATGGTTGTGAGCCACCATGTGGTTGCTGGGAATTGAACTCAAGACCTCTGGAAGACTAGCCAGTGCTCTTAACCTCTGAGCCATCTCTCCAGCCCCCGAGGTGCTTAATTTTAATTGGGCATGTCAATTAGGTAAGTCAAAAGGGATTCTCTTAATAAATTATTTTTTATTTTATGTACACTGGTTTAAAATTGTCAGATTCCCTGCAACTGGAGTTACAGATAGTTGTGAGCTTCCATGTGGGTGCTGGCAAGAGAACCCTGGTCCTCTGGAAGAGAGTCAGTGCTCTTCACTGCTGAGCTCTCTTCAGCCCCCAATGGGGGCTTCCGACTGCTGGATTTCAATACTTTGGTAGCTGGACCTTGGTGTTCAGCCTCAGGATGAGGAAACGGCCAAATAAAGGAATGGGGGCTAGCTTTAGGAATGCAGTCTCCTGTTTTAGCAAGACAGAGGGAATGGGGTAAGAGCAAGGCCTGCCATGTTTGCCATGCTCAGCCTGGCTAGAGTCTCTTCAGCGTCACCCCGTCTCCTGGGGCCAGCACACACTCCGAGGCCTGTCCACATGCAGAAACGAACCTCAGATATTGGGGCCAGGTCTTAAATGATGACTGACGTGACCCTTGGCAGGTCCCCAGAACCCTAGAACTCTAGGCTACAGAAGCCACACTTCCAGGAGTGCCTGCCTAGGACAGAAGCAATCTTGAGTGTGGTCTTGCTGCAGGCTGCGGGGCCAAGCCCTGAGTTCCTACCCCCTT
The DNA here is from genome assembly GCF_017639785.1 of Mesocricetus auratus. Taxonomy (NCBI): domain Eukaryota; kingdom Metazoa; phylum Chordata; class Mammalia; order Rodentia; family Cricetidae; genus Mesocricetus; species Mesocricetus auratus. Next base: position 6,089,706 of record NW_024429189.1, read on the forward strand.
CGCTGCCATGTTCCTTCTAGGGGACAAGGAGTGTCCTGTGTATCCCAGGGGAAAGGCCATCTCCCAACCTTTGCCCCAAACCATATTTTCATGAACACCCAGAGGAATTTCTTGATAAAAGTTTATTTTAGTTTTTCTTTCCTGGAGTGCTCTTTGAATGAGAGGTAAACATCTTTTTACAAAAGAGGGCGGCAGGGATGCTTTGTGCCCTTCGGCTCCACCTGCTGGCATAATTGGAAGTTGCAGCTGGAGAGGACCATCAGGCTGCTGTCTGGTGCCCTAAGGCGGGGGTGGGGGGGGTGAGGGGAGGGGGTGGGGTGTCTAGTTAACAGCTATGCCCTACACATTAGCACCCCGGTGGAAAGTTCAAAGGTCACAGCCCTGGGGGGGAAAACGTAGTTTCTTTACTTCAAAGGCCCAGCCTGTTCAGACTAAAAGTGGCAAGGCAAGCCTGAGCCCAGTCGCCTGCCATCCCAACAGCCTCCTGTCACTGCCCCAAGGATGCCCACTCCAGCTACAAAAGTGGCTTTGCAGGGTTTGAGTCTGGTGTTACTAGACACGGGAGTCTTGGGCCCTTGGGCCCTGTGTGTCTGTCTACCCTCCTGAAAGATCGCCTTGGCTTCTCTCCAGGCCTGATTGTTCTGCTCAGTCTGCCTGAATCCATGGTTCAGAAGCTGTGGGCTAGCATCCTGGGGTCCTGCAGGCTTTCAGGTCTCCAGGCTGCTGCTGCCAGAGGCAGGGACTGGGGGTATGTCTGCAGCGGGCGACATGGACAGACCGTGAGCCTAGTCAACGTCACCACCTGGGGGAAGTTCTGGGCCAGGCTGAAGAAAAATCACCACAGCCTTGGGGGGCGGGGGGAGCAGTGAGGGTGGAGGAGGGTGCCTCAGGTGTGCGCACAACCCTTCCTTCCCCAACTCTTTCTCTCTCTCATCTCTCTCTCTCTCATTCCTTCCTTCCCTTCGCTCCCGGGCTGAGAGCACCGGGTGTAAACATACGCCCTTCCCACAAGCCCACAAGGGGCAGCGGCAGAGCTAGCCTCCCAGGTGCTACACAGGGATTTGGGGGAGGAGTCGGGGTTTCTCTGGCAACCCTTGTACAGGTCCGCCTTCCTCCTTGCCTCATCCCTGGGCTCTCAGATACCCGCCCGCCCTCCTGCCCCTAGGCTTTTGCCCTTCCCAACTGGCCTTCCAGTGAGTGAGTACCTGGGGGGGGGGGAGCTAGCAGATCCCTGCCCAGTCTTCCTCAGGTCTCTGGGGGGAGGGGCAGGACCCCACATCGGGGAATGGCAGAGGTGGACAGGAGGCGGCTTAGGCTTCTTAGCTTCCCCAACTTGGAGCAGTCTTGCCCTCCATTCGGTAAGCTGCTCCTTACGGGGCTCAGGCCCCACTGTTGGGAGCCCCCTGAACTAGATTGTTAATCAGTTGGAGGGCTCTTGGCACTTGGCTGAAAGTCCCGCTGGAGGGATGGGATTTGTGTGTTGAGGACTAAGGCAGCACTGTCTGGAAACCCAGAGCTGTGCCTCGCAGACCCCTTCTGGCCCTGTCAGGGAGGGGTGCACACAGGCTCCTTTCAGAGTATGTTCCCTGGCTAGGACCTGGCCTATTGCAAGCCCCCAGGAGCAGAGCTGTGGATTCCAGGAAGTCATATGGAAACTGGATCTCTGTTCTTTCTTGTATGACCGTGGGTGACAGGACTTCCCTCATGGCTACTAGCAAGGAGCCAGAGCCTGGTGACATGTTGACGTAGGTCCGAGAGCCCCCGGTGGTGGCCTGCTGATGAACTGCTGTCGCCCCCAGCAGTTGAGGACTACCAGTGGCCTGTTCAGCAGGGACTGCTGTTGTTGGCTGTGAAGGCAGGGCAGAGGGTCAGTAACGGAAGGGCTGGCAGGCCCTCACTTCCTGTTGAACAGGCTTGTGCTGGTAGTGGGTGGGGGGGGTCTCTTCTCGTGGGCCTTCACTCTATGGCGTGGGTCCTCGGTCACCCACCTCCTAGGTGGGCGGGGATAGTGTCTCCTAAGCTTTATCGGGGCTGCTGTGTCACAGTTCTTGGTCGCCTAGCAGAGGGGCTTTGCAGGACTGGGCTCAGGAGGCGGATGCAGGAGCGCTCCTTGCACCTGTGCCTGCATTTCCTGCCAGCCCCCGCTGAGGAGAGGACAGCCGTGTGTGTCCAGGCCACTTATGGGCTTCATCTCCACCCTTTCAGCACTCCCATCTGCCCGCCTGAATGGCGGCACCCTTCCCAGGTCATCGCTATTGTACTGACTAGTTTCCACCCTTGCATCCGCCACCTCTGTGTGGCCTTTGGCCTTTGGCCCCTGGGGCTCAGATCAGTTGGCTTCCCTGGAGAGCAGTCTGTGTTGGAACAGGCTGTGGGGCTAGAGAGATAGGCTCACCCGATTTAGAAGTGCACCCAAATCAAACACCCCCACCCCCAGCCACAGAGTTGGCTGGTGTGTGTGTGTGTGTGTGTGTGTGTGTGCTGTGCATATGATGTGCGTGTTGTGTGTCACGGAAAAGCACTGTGCTTTACACACAGGGTGTTCCTGCCATCTGCCCCTTATTGCCAGCTGGGACCTCCTCTGGCCTGCAGAAAGCAAGGTGCTCTTGTTAGAAGCCAGAGGCTCCGCTCCTTTTCCTGGCCGTCAGCTCTATGGTGTGCTCAGGGTAGGGCTGTGGCAGCTGGGGTTGTTGATCAGGCTGCAGTCTGGGCGGTCATGTTGGCAGTTGGGTGCCATGCCAACGTGAGGACGCCAGATTTGAGTCGAGGTTGCTGTGGAGTGCTCTGAGGTATCAAGCCCTAGGGGCCCCCAGGGTGGTGGGTGTGGTGCCCTGCTCCCCTTCACGGTTCACTGACTGCACTGGGTTTGCTTTTCCTGGGAGGAGGTGGTGAGAAATAAACAATGGGGTTAATTAGAGTCATTGCAGGTTTCCAGAAGAAAGCCCCTCCCCACCCGCTGCCACCTGCCCACCCAGACTATAGCCTAAACATAGCATATGCTGCAGGCTGAAGCCTGTGTGCTTTTCAGTCGCAGGGGACTGGGGGCAGTGCCTCCTGGGCTATGCTGTTGAGTAGTTGTCACTCTTAGCTGTGCCTACACGGTTCATGGAGGAACCGGACAATGTACTGTGTCCCGGTCTGGGCTCTAGCATATTTTTAATTATTATTCTATGCCCAACCAGGTGAGCACCTTGAAATCTGTGCATTGCTGGCATCCCACGAGCCCTACTAAGGAGCTTGCCTAGGCTGAGAGCTCTAAACGACTTGTCTGGTTGTCTGAGGTCACCGGAGGGAGCCCCCTTCTGCTGCACAGAAGGCATGTGACCATTCTGCTGGATGCTCCCGCCCCTTCCCTTCATCTTGGGTGAAGTTCTACGTGCTCCCACCAGTGGTTGCTGCTGCTGTTGGCCACAGGGTTCTGGTGGATTGTAGAGAGGATTTGGTATCCTGGACTATGACTCTGTCAGGACCTTAGACGTGTGACTTGGTCCCTCTGTTACAGACTTCACAAGACTGTCGAAGAATGATGCAAGGTCAAAGCCATCAGTGGCCAGCACAGTGCCCAAGCCTTGCAGGGGACTCTGTGGATGTTATATAAAAGGGACATGGCCAGTGCTGGCTGCTAGCGAGGCTGTGCTCATCCCTGAGGAGTCCCTGTCCTTTGAGGGAGGCAGAAGGGATCTGGCCAGTAGCACCCATGTGGGATCAATGTGGGGAACCCAGGCCCTCAGTAGGATGGAAGGGACCACCCTCCCAAGGGAAGTGAGGGGGGTGCAGGAAGGATGGGGATGTGTGTGGCCTTCAGAGCTGTGCTAGTGTTTCACATGGATGGAGGCAGAGGAAATGATGCCTTAGTAAGGCAGGGTCATGAGGGGCTCAGACCTCCAGGCCTTGCAATATCTAGGTTGACTGAGATGCTGCTGGCACGTGTGATACTTTTCCTAGGCTGTAGTTTACCCAGAGGCCACAAAGCCTTGCTCCTAGTTACCCTAAGTCAGGCACAGGGCAGTTCTGACCAGCCAGCTGCTTTAACAGTATAGTTTTATCCTGCTGTGGACTGGGTATCAGAAGAGGGAACCCTGGTGACCTTGGCCTGTGGTCCAATTTGGAGCTGCAGCTAAGCCTCGCGGGTGAACATGGTCTGGGAGAAAGGACGTATGCCAAGGCCGAGGGAGACCAGGAAGGGCAGAGTGCCAAACTTGCAGGGTGGCATGGGAGACGCGGGAGCTCCTGGCCTGCAGGATGGTGGCACTGCTCCCACAGGGTGGGTGGGAGCCGGCCTACAGGGTTTTATTTTTCTGCTCAGAAGACATTTGTTTTAATAGCTTAGTTTGAAGCAACAGTCAAGTACTCACTCTGGCTAATGTTGTGTTTATGGTGCGGTTTCTTCCAGACAAGTCAAACCCCAGTTAGTGGAGACAGCTTAGCCCCGAGGAAGCTTCCTGTGGGTGGGAAGCAGGGCTCCTAACCCAGTGACGAAACACTTCTCCTGGGCTCAGAACCACCCTGTCCTTCTGCCTCCAGGAGAACAAAACAACAAAACTTTTCCTGGGGAGACATAGCACAAGTCTAATTACCCAGATAGGGAGCCCACGACAGACCAAAGTAGGGATACCACCAAGTCCAGCTCGGTGAGCCAATTAGTTTTACTGGGGTTACTTATAGGAGCAGAAATGACTCAAAGACAGCTACATTACCAAGGGCCACCTCATGAGAGTTTACAAAAGCTGAGAAACTGGAGTACAATACATAGTCTGCAAGCAGCTCAACAGGTTGCCAAGTGTCCTTTCGTAGTGACTGGTCTAAAAGTGACTGCTCGGCTGGTGTCTGTTTCTTGCAGGCAGCTGTTTTTTGAAGCTTGGCATCTCTGAGAGAAGTCTTTTATTGCTTACTCTGGCAGCAAAGAACCTAGAAAATCTGGTCAGTTTCAGGAACTTCCTGGAGCTATTTTGAGTTGTTTACCTCACAGCTTAAAAGCTTTCCTTCAATCTTGGCAGAAACTGTTAGATAACAAAGGTTCAACCCTCTAGAGCTTGGCTGCCCCTGTCCCACCCTCTTACAGGCAGTAAGGTGGGAGAAAGGATAGCAAAGGCTACAAGGAACCTTCTGGGGAGGCTCTCTGGAGCAGAGAATTCTAAACCAGAGCTCTCTAAGGCCCCAGGGTGGTGTGGTCATTCCCTGGTATGATCCAGCTTCCTTGTGTCCTGGCTTGGGCTAGCATGCCCCAGTCTGGTATAATCCTAATTGTCTCTCTAGTCAGTTGTACCTGCCATCTCTTGGAGCGTTTTTGGAAAAGTCTAGAAAGCCTACATGTTTTCCAGACATCTAAAGCTACTTGATGCCACCCTGCAGTCTGCTCATAGACCACTGATCTCTTGCAAATGTCGTCAAGGAACATACGGATGGGGTCTGCTCCAGGTCTGCCCGCGACAGCAGATGAGCCCAGGCAGGACTGACTCTAGGCCAGGGCAGTTAGGGCAGAACCATGTAGTTACTACTGCCAAGAGGAGCACACACATACTGTACTAGTAGACCTATGCCCCCATGCGGCAGGGTTCACCCTCCACATCCCCCTGCCTCAGCCCCACAGCAATATCAGACCCCGGTCACGGGTCCAGACCATTCTTTGCCAATTTGCTCATCGCTCCTCTCTCTCTGTCACTGGGTTCCTTGGGTTCAGTTCAGTGTTTAACTGTGGGTGTTTGCCTCTGCTTCCATCACTCACTGGATGAAGGCTCCAGGATGGTTATGGACATCAAGTTCATTATCAGGAATGGGCATTCAAGGTGGTCTCTCCACTACTGCTTTAGATCACTAGAGGTCACACTGGCGCCTGATCTGTCTTCTAACCTATGATTCCCTCTTCCCCCTATTCTACCCCCCACTCAACTTTCCTGTTCCCCCATGACATACTCTTTCTTCCTCTTCTCCCCCTCTCTTCTTCCCAGCTCCCACTCCCCCCACCTCACCGTGTTCCCCATCTGTTCAGAGGATCTTGCCTCATTCCTCTTCTCTTGGAAAAGCTTGCACCAGGTCTGTCCAGCGCCCTGGGACTCAACTCTGGGTCCTGTCTGTTCTGTGCCACAATGTCCTGGCTATGAGGGAGCACCTAGGAACTGGTGTGGGTGGCCTCCCCTCACAATCAGGCATTCCGTCCTTGGATCACTGTCTTCAGGGACTTGTGACCCCATCCCTACATCAGGTCATTTAGTAACAGTCTCAGGCTCAGTGGTAGGGGCTCACCCAACACATACAATCCCTGTGAACTGTCTCCAGCACCATTAAGGGAAAGAAAAGTCAAGTTTTGGGTATTTTTCTTGCTGCTGTAGTCTTCTGTTCTCTGGGGACGCTTGGGAAGAAAAGGCCCAGACCTGGTAAGACTCCTAATCTTGTCGACACCTTCCCTTCCCAGTCAACAGGGAGGAGGTGAGGCAGCAAAGAGCCTGTGAGGTGCCCACAGTCCTCATGGTAGGGTGTGATCCCTGGTGTCCAAGGTTATCCTGCTTCGCGCTGGGATTCAAGTCCTTTGTCTTTTGAGCTGTGCTAAGCACAGGGTTTACCAACCACAGAACCTCGATCCTTCCCCCCATATTAACTTCCAGAAGTCTCGGTTGAATGTCAGCCCCTACAATGTCAGGGATAGCTGGATGTCTGCTAGTGCCACAAGTAGGGGTTGACACCTCAGGCTGTCACTCAGTGACACGGGGTTATTATGCTGTCATGGGCCACCTGGAATTCTCTCCCACCCATGAGAAGCAGCCCCATCTGGAAGTCCCACAGCCATTGTCTACCCAAGGCTAATACTCATTGTCCCTACCCACCTTCAATGACTGTCCCGAGGACCAGAGGACCCATACTAGACAGTACCCAGAGCAAGGCAGTAGCCTGTCCATGATGGGTGCTGGGTGGTAGACCTATAGGCTACCATGTGACTAAATTCTTAGACCCAGACCCACTGGTGGTGTGGCTTGCCATCCATACCCTCCTGCCTCAGCTGCAATGCCAACCCCGGCCATGGGTATGCTGCCCATCTCCCGAAGGGTAACCCTGCAGACCTGCCCCAGGGACAGCCAGCAAGAAGGTCTCTACTCCCTCAAGGCCTCAGGGAGATTGGCCCATCAGGAGGCCAGCACCAAGGCCAGGTAGTGTTTGTGTGGGCTTGAACAGGACTGTCAGTACTGTTATTCATTGTGTGGTCACCTTCCCCCAGGGGCGGCATCTTTGTGGGAGGTGGGTTGAGTGTGTGGGTCTCTGGCCAAAACCTGCTTGTGCCTTTGGGGTTGACCTGGCCACTCCTAACTTCAGTTTTCTCATTCATAAACTGAATTTATTGTGGTACCTACGTTAAAAGGTTGCGGGTAGTGTCTGAGGGAGAATGCCAGGGCATCCCCATGGTAGGGGCATTTTCTGGTCCCTCCTGTCTTTCCCAAGCTGTGAGGTCGAAACAGGGAGACAGGGTTCTGGGGATTACAGGACTCCATCTGAGATTCCGCTCTAATTGGCTGTGCTGTTGCTCTCTCCAAGGGAAGAAGCATTCCATCCGCATGCAGCCAAGGACGGTCTTCTGGCCACACTGAGGTGTCCTGTGCTTCCCCAGAAGCTGGGTACTCTTCGGTCAGCTCCCTATGTGGCCTGGTCTGATTATATCAAGGAGCCAGGCCCCCACATGAAGGCCTGCAGCCTGCCAATGTGGTCTCCATGCTTGGACACCAAGGATGTGAACAGCTCGGTGTCATCTGGTCGGTTCTCGGGTTCCTCAGGAGGGCATGAATCATGTGCACCTTTCCATGGGCCCTGGAAAGAAAGGCCACCCCTGGTGTTGGGGCCCCAGCGTCAGCCCAGGAAGAGTAATCCTCGTCTGGAGCAGTTGAGGGACAAGATTCGAGCCCAGGCACAGTGGCAGGCTAGCTGTGCCTCCCTGGGTACCTCTGTGCCCTCTAGTGCCTCGTGCCTCTATAAGACCTCCTCGACAATGCTACGACGGAAGACTCCCAAGGTGACAAACGCTCTTCCAGTGACTACTTGCCCAGGTCAGTGGTTGCTTTGCCCAGCTGGTGCGGACCATGGGCTGTGGGAAAGAAGGTGATGTTTCAGGCCAGGTTGTGGTGATTGAGGCACAAGGGACAGACATGGGAGCTACATGTCATATGCTCCTACAGTCCCCAAAGAGGTTTGAGGTCTGGGATGCCAGTGCAGCTTGGGGTGGGGCTTCCGAGCTGAAGTGAGTGTGAAGAAAGTTCATCGTGGTGTCAGTAAGGGGATGAGAGGGATGAGGCCTTGGGAAACAGACCCAGAGAGCCCGTGGGAGGCGTAGAAAAGACCTGGTGTCCTTGTTTGTTTCTGCAGCCCTAGGGGGCCATTTAAACAATCCTGGCGCCATCAGGTGCAACCAGCAAAGTCAGTGTGGGACGGAGGGCCCACCTGCTACCCACAAGCCAGACAGGTTGTGTTTTCTGGATCTTCCTGTCAGAGACGCTGGAAGCTAGGCATCGGCTCAGGGGTTTCTCTAAGTGGGGGAGGGATCTCTTTTCTAAGGCAGTAGCTCGTTTTTTAAAAAACATGGTAAAGTACATAACATAAAATTAGTTGTCTTACTGTTTAAAAAATTCATTTCATTCGTGTGTGTGTGTGTGTGTGTGTGTGTGTGTGTGTGTGTCTCAGAGGACAGCTTGTAGGAGTTAGGATCTCTCCTTCCACCATCCATCCAGGGACTAGAACTTAAGACGCTCTTGCGCCTTGGCAGCAAGCACCTTTACCTGCAGAGCCCTCTCGCCAGCCCCATCTTCACCATTTAAAAGTGTTCTGTTTGCTATAGGCATCCGCTCCTTGTTATACAGCCTCACCACCAGCCTTCTCTAACATGACCCATCCTTCATACTCAACCCCAACAGCCCCATCCCCTCCCCAGACCCTGGAACCTACCTTCTGCTTCCTGTCCATGGGTTTGATGACTGTGTGCACCTCACAGAAATGGGATCCCACAGGACTGTCCTTCTGTGACTTTCTTTCAAGGAGTCATTATTTTTGAAAGTTAAATACAGAGGAAGAAACAAAACTCATCACCAGTCCCCGCGTGCCTTCCCCCTGAGATTGCCCTGGCCAGCTCTCTGAGGACAAAGTATCTGAGAAAAGGAACCTGGAAGAGGGGGATTTTCTTTGGTCTGTGTTTCAATGGGCTCTGCCCATTGTTTCTGTGAGGCAGGGCATCATGGTACAGGGCCGCGGCACAGCACAACCGGCACACGTGATGCCAGGGCGTGGCGGAGCCAGTCTGCACATCGCACAGTAAGTAGGAAGCGGAGAGAAAAAGATAAAGGGATCCAGGGATGAGATGTTCCCTGCAAAGACATACTCCCATCAGGCTCCCCTAGCCTGTTTGTCTAGAAACCCATCAATGAATTAACTCATCCCCAGAATTAGCATCTGGTCACCTCAGGTAGTGTCACGATTTGGGATCAAGCCTTCAACACCGGAGATTTTGAGACCTTTTAATATCAAAAAACCATACCATTCTGCCCTGGACTCTGAAGGCTTACCTCAGAGCAAAAACCCACTTAGCCTATCTTCAAGAAGCTCAAAGGTCCTAGAATTGCTAAAAGGCCCTATCAAATTTTCCTTTGAGACTCCAGGCAGAAAGTTTTGTTTTCCCAAGATGCAATGATGTGAGCTAAATGTGTCCATTTCAAAAGAGAACAGAGAAACATCAAAGAGGTATTAGGCCAAACTGAGATGGAAACTATCAGGGAAAATATATTCTATAGCTTAAATTTTTAAAAGTTTTTTTGTTTTGTTTTGTTTTGTTTTTCTTTTTTGAGGCAGGGTTTCTCTGTGGCTTTGGAGGCTATCCTGGAGCTCACTCTATAGACCAGGCTGGTCTTGAACTCACAGGGATCCACCTGCCTCTGCCTCCCGAGTGCTGGGTTTAAAGGCGTGTGTCACCAATGCCCGGTGAAAGTTTCTTTTTTTTTTCAGTTTTGTGATTTTATTCAAGCGCAAGTAATACACGCACACCAGCTGTCTGCTCATTTTCTTCGCTGCAAAGCCTGGCGTTGGAATCGGCGGTTCTGGTGACCAGCTGTGCTGCTCTTTCCACGATGGCTTCTCTGTACTTGGAGGAAACGCGGTCAGCAATCTCAGCACTCTAAGATTTGTTGCACACCAGCAGCACGTCCAGCTTCTTGGCGTTGTGAACCGGGTACTTCCGGAAGCCGCCAGGCACCACGTGCTTCGTTTCCTTGTTGCTCCGGTCACCAATGTTGGTCATCGGGATCTGGCCCTTGAATCTCCTCCAAACCCTGTTGTCAATACCTCTGGGTTTCCGCCATTTTCGTCTAACTTTGACACATCCATCTGACTGGTGCTGGGTGAACTTCCTGGTCCGCTTTTTGACGATTTTGGGCTTCACCAGAGGGCGGAGGGCAGCCGTGATGCTGTAAAAGAGATGGTAGCCACCTTAAAAGTCTTTTTAAAATGTATGTAGTGCTTTGCCTGTGTATCTGAATGTGCACTACATGTGTGTCTGGTGCCTATGGAGGCCAAAAGAGGGATTTGGAGTATATAAACAGTTATGAGCTCACGTAAACACATCAGTATGAGCTGCCTGAGGAGGAGCTGGGAACCAAGCCAGTATCTTCTGCAAGAACAGCAAGTGTTCTTAGCTGCTGAGCTGTCTGCCCAGCCCCTGTAGTGTGTAGGTTTGTGTCCAGCATTCGGGGCGCATGGGAACATGACATGAGCTGCATCCCCCACGTTCCCGTTCCTGGGCTGCCTGTGCTTACCTGCCTGCAGCTTTCCTCAGTAAGTCTGCTGCCCTAGAATCTCTAACGACTTCCTGGGGTCTTCTTTGCCCTGGAATCTCTAACTTCCCGGGGTCTTCTTTGCCCTGGAATCTCTAACTTCCCGGGGTCATCTTTGCAGCTTAAACTCCACCTCCAGAGCTTCAGGCCCCACCCTTCCAAGGGCAATACATTTGCAGGGATCTTGACCTTGCCTCCCAAGATTTGCTTTAAAATCTCAGCAGGAGCCTCCACAAGCTCATTATCTCTGAGTTCTACGTGCCTCACAACCTATGTGCCTCACAACCTACGTGCCTCACAACCAGCATCATATGGACAATGCTAAGGTCTGCTACCAGCTTAGCAGTTAAGTGGGCCCACTTGGACTTTGGTTTCATTGGTGTCTGATGTCTGGGTGTTCCTCTGCAAGCAGGGTGCCCCAGCAGCTCTTTCCTGAAATTAATCTTCATCCAGATGATCCTCAGCTCCAACTGTACATAAGGCTTTTCCAATCCTTCTCTGCTTCTTGCTTCTGATTCTCACTGTAAACCTGGCTGAAAAGCTAGCGATACCCATACTGTAGCCTGAACACTGGGTTGCCTTGGAATTTCTTCTGTGAAATTAAATAATTCATCACTTTTAATACACGGTCTCAAGGGTGAAGACAAAATGCAGCTGAGCTCTCTGCTGCCATGCAATACATACATCCTCAAGTCTAACTCCTTGCAGGACCCAGACCCTCAAGAGCACAGACTTTACTATCTACATTGATATTAGTACTCTGGTCTTCTGAGCTTATGCCAAAGTCACTTGTCAACTTGAGTGTTGCTGGTATTTCTTTCCAGCCTGGTCCTGCAGCTGATTAACTCCAAATAAACACACAAAGACTTATGTTAATTTATAAACTGTTGGCTTCTTAATGGCTAGCTCTCTCTTAATTATTAACCCATAGCTATTAATGTATATATTTTCTTTTCTTTATTTTTTTTTTTTTTAGTTTTTCGAGACAGGGTTTCTCTGTGGCCTTGGAGGCTGTGCTGGAACTCGATCTGTAGACCAGGCTGGTCTTGAACTCACAGAGATCCGCCTGCCTCTGCCTCCAGAGTGCTGGGATTAAAGGCATGTGCCACCACTGCCCGGTCAATCTATGTATTTTCATGTGGTCTTGGCTTATCGGAGAATGCCCAAACCTGTTACTCCTCTGGGGGCTACACGACCTCTCTCTGTGGCCTCCCTCTGCCTTCCTCTCCCCAGCCTTCTCCTGGTCTGGTCGCCCCGCCTATGCTTCCTGCCTGCCTGGCTATTGGTCAAACAGTATTTATTCATCAACCAATTATAGAAAATATATACAGAAGGACATCCCCATCACTTGAGATGTACAATCACCTGGGCAATAGGCTTATGGGAGATGAACTTTAAAAACAAAATCTTGTGTGTATGCATGATATATGTGTGTGGTGGGCATGTGTGCCATGGCAAGTGTGTGGACGTCAGAGGGCAACTTTGTGACATTATTCTCTCTTTCCATCTTTATGAGGGTTCTGTGGATTGAACTCAGGTTACCAAACTTACTTGGCCATGTGGTTTTACCCCCTAAACCATCTTGTTGACCCCAGGATTATCTCAGTTGTATTAATTGAGGTGCCCACTATGGGTGACACCATTCCCTGGGCTTGGACCCCAGACTGTACAAAAAGGAGAAAGTTTGCCCGTGAGATGGCTCTGCTCATAGTTAAGAAAGCGATGGCCTTGTGAGGTGTGTTTTCTGGCCTGAGGTGTTGAGCAGAGGAACAATTTAAAGGCTCTAAACCGTAACTCCACTCTGGAAATTATTTCACTCTGCTCTTTTTCCTTTCTTCTCCAGGGTCAGACCTTCTTCATGCAGCTGAACATAGAAGCAAAGACAGGGCACCTTTCAGCCTGGGACGGGAGCTCTCAAGGTTTCCCCAGCGCCATACTTCAGGTGAGTGGCTCTAGCTTGGACCCTGAGGCTAATAAGGACACTTATGGTCAGAAAGGACCCTGGCTAGACAGGGGTCACTCAGAGATTTGGTGACATCCTGCCATTCTCCGGAGCCTGTGTTCTCATTCTCTGCCTCTCGGAGTGAAGGAATCAAGGTAGGGATGTAAAGCAGTGACTGTCTCCTAGCAACAGCAAGCCTCTGTACAGAGGCCAGGTCCTTCCCACAGCCTTGTAGGCCAGCCCCTTTCTGAACCTACACCTCCCGATCCCTGCCAGCCTTGAGGCTTGTTGTTCCATTTCATAGCTGGAAGGCAGAGCTCAGGATGGCCTTGCCTGGCTCCGGGGTGCTGAGAGATGGGTGGTGGGTCAGAAGACTCAGATCACGACAGCTAGGGTTTTGCCCACTCTTCTGATTAGCAGAAAAGGAGCATGGATGGAGAGGGGCAGGAGCCTCCGCCCTGTCTGAGGATGTTGGGCTCAGGGGCTGCTGGATGTTGTGTAGGAGGAGGGTGGGGAGGAGGGGAGGCATAGGCGCACAGGTGCTTTGGGACTCCCCCAGATCGTGTAGACCCTGGGCATTTGGGGCCTCCAGGTTCTCCATCTCAGGAGAATAGGAGGGTTTCACACGGAAGGAGGAAGTGGGGAGAGGCAGATCCCTAGCAAAGCTAGAGTAAAGGCAGAACTCCAGTCGTCACCTGCTGGACAGCAGCCACAGCCATGGGCGTATTAGGGGCACACCCTGCCTTGTGCTTGTGAGTCAACGGCAGATGTAGGTAGGGTCCCAAGCTGCCTGATGGGCAGGTCACACAGGACCTTCTCGAGCCTTGCTCTAAATTCTCTTCTGCCTTCGTGAAATGCTGCTCTATCAGCTGTCAGATAAGTCATCTCTTCTTCCATACCACGAGTGTGGTTACTGGTCAAGTTCAGAATGCAGAAGTCACAGCCCTCCCAGGCTCACTGGTGTCACACTTTCCTTCCCTCTTCTTCTGGGACCAGGAGATGCAGGAAACCCTGTGGCTTCTATTCTGCTTCCTATCTCTAGATCTGGTTACCCTGGGCATGTCACATCACAGGAATCCCACAGGACATGTCCTCCCCTCTCCCCTTCCTCCCCCTGCCTCTCTTCTTCCTCTCTCTTCCCCTTTTAGTCCTCTTCCTCTTTCCTGTTTAGACAGGACCTCTCTACATAGCTTAGGTTGGCTTTCCAAATGGCCTCTGCTTCAGCCTCCCAAATGGATGAGTCCACTGTGGTTGGTCAATAAACTTGCTGTGGGGCTTTGAAGGGGCTCTCCCCCATCAGAGTGATGTCACCATGTCTGTCAGTCAGAGACTGGACCCTTTAGTTCCGGCCTCCATCTTCCTTCCCTGGTAGAAGCCATGTCCAGGGCAAAGATGCTGTACCTGGATTTCCTTGGGGTGAGCATGTTGCCTACTTGCAGGTTGTCTGATTAAGGCTCTCTGCTCCCTCTCTTCCCCTCTCCTCTCTCAGTTCCAAGGACAAACATCAAAAGGATCAGAAGTGCTTCTTACAAAAGAGAGATCCCGAAGTCATCTGTCCTGCGCAGAACTGCCAGAGGCAGAGGTGAGGTTTGCTACTTGGGATCACAGAGTCTGCAATTGCAGCTGGGGAGGGTGACATAAGGCTCTTGATTCTGTGTTGGGGACATTGGCTGCTAGCTCTGCCACATGCAAGGATGCTTGGGGGCCTTGAGCTCTGAGAGTCCCTCCTGTGAAGGGGAAGCCCACAACTCCCCAGGCCCTGTGAGCTGTCCTTTAAGCTCCTGCAGGCTGGACGGACATCAAGCCGTTTGACCACACTCCAAATGTTCTCAGCCCATTGCTCTTCAGAGCAGAGACATGCTGGAAAGATGGGGGACCGTGGAAGCCCCGCCTCTCCTCTTGTCTGAGGTGCGTTGAGGACGCTTGGCTGCCCTTCTCGGCAGGTAGCTGGAAGAAGATGTGTCTTCCCTGATTTGGGATCCAGGGTTGTAGGTGGAAGCGTGCTTGATGGGGCTCTGTGAGCTTCCTGCAAGTGCTCCACCCTGACTTAGGTGGCTGTCAACTCTATGGCAGGTCCTCAGGGGATCTAGTCAGTGACCCTGAGGGTGGCAGGTGGGCTGATGGGCTTCTATCTAGGGCACCCCTTCCCTGAGCTTGGATGCTCATAGATACCCAGCCTCCCAGCCAGGGTGCTGCCTCTGTGGCTTATGGGGGTGAACTGAAGGACTCCCTCCATCCAGCTGGATCCATGTACCCCAGAGAAAGGGCAGATTGAGTATTTTGAGACTGTTGGAAGGGAGCCAGGAAGGGTCTCAGATGTCTTTGAGGTGTGCTGAGAGTGAGGTAGGTTGGCTCCCATTTTGTAGATGTGGAAACTGAGGCCAAGGGAGGTTTGGCAGCCTGCTCAGGGCCACACGGGCAGAGACCTGGGCTCCCTGCTTGAGAGCCAGGTGTATTTGAGACCATGCCTGAGCCCTTTGTTCCAGCCTGGGCTCAGCAATACTTAATTAAGACTTCCCAGGTGGGGAGATCACTACCCAAAAGGGAGAAACCCTGAAACTACAAGAATCTGGAAGGACCCGTGAAAGTGCACAAAATACAGACATCTTCTGCATCATCGTCTGCCTTGCCCCCAGCTTCCTGTTGTCTTGCTTTAATGGCTGGCTTGAAAAATGACCTGCCGTCTGCCTGACACGGGGTCAGAGGGCATGCCACGGCTGCATTCATCATAGCAGTCACTGTGTCACCCTGACGGTAGTGACCATTAGTTTCTGTCAGTGACGAAGCCACAGCTGGGCTAAGGAGAGATGAGTTTGAGTTCAGGGGTCAGAGCCACAAGACTTGGGAATTGGATGAATTAGAAATTTGCTGTAGTTAACAAAAAATTAAATCACAATAGTTATAAAATATTCATCCATCCGGGCCAAAGGAAAATGAAGCCCGATATTTAATTTCAGATTATATCACCTCGCTTTGCATTTTTTATCATAGATTAGGTCGGTCTGGAGCTTTGACAGGGCACTTGGGGACTCCATCCATTTCCACAGATTAAAAATCCTCCCGTAAAAAAATTAATTGCCATTAAACTGCTCAGCAGAAGAAAAAAATGTGCCCATCAGGACCCATTTATCGACCAGGGCTTCTCTGGTGGGCTAATGGGGAGTCTGGATTACTGTGAGAGGCCAGTGGGGGCCGTCCTCCCTGCGTGGGGCCTCTGGCCCAGTGCCTGGCAGAGACAGCGCATGACCAGGTGGACTGAGATGCCTTCTCGGGAAGCTCAACCGTCTCCACCCCTACTGAAGCCTGGATGTGGCCTGCCCCGCTAAACAACGTCTCCCTGAGGCTGCAGAATCCAGCTTGTGTTCCCATCTGCCTGCTAGAACATTCCCCTCTTATAGATGGAGAAGTCTAGGCACTTGCCCTTCATCGTAACTGATGAACAGCAGCTGGGGTTAGCCCCATGTCTGGGACTACGAGGCCCAAGTGTTAAGCTTTCTTGGCCTGGTGTCCTGTTCTGCAGCAGAATGTCTTAAACTGTCTCCATTCAGTTATGCAACCATCTATTAAGACAAAAAGCACTTTTGCATACTAATGGGATACCTGTGCTTTTTTTATTTGCACATTTTTGCGCAAAGGATTAAATCTTTCCTGAATATTTGACACTGCAGGATACAAAAGCCTCCTCAAGGCTTTTCAGAGCTGATTGATTTTCCACATAAGTATGTGCGAAGAATGAATGTGTTTAGGCTATTTCAGAAATTGTTGGGACTTCTGTTCTAATCTCCAACCAAAGTCCACTTAGCAGGTTTTTTAAAGTTTATTCTACATATGAGTGTCTTACCCACATGTATGTGTATTTATCATGTACGTGCCTGGTACCTCTGGAAGCTAGAAGAGGTTGGCTGATCCCCTGGAACTGGATTTGCAGGCAGTTGTAAACCACCATGTGAGTGCTGAGAAACAAACCAGGTTTCTCTGGAAGAGCAACCAGTGCTGTGAACCACTGACCTGTCTCTCCAGCACCTCAAGGATTTGTTTTTCAAGTGAAACTCAAGTCAGAAACTCAAATAGCAATTTTAAAGGTCAAATACTCTTTGGGGCAGTGGTGGCACACACCTTTAATCCCAGTACTCAAGAGGCAGAGGCAGGTGAATCTCTGAGTTAGAGGCGAGCCTGGTCTACAGAGTGAGTTCCAGGACTACATCGAGAAATCCTGTCTTGGAAAAAAAATCAAACACTCTAACAAATATAATCCATTTGAGACTTACATACTGAGGAATGATCATAGGAAAATGCATTTTTTAAATAATAAAACCACTTTGTCTCTATAAGAACAGAAAACTTTATGTGTATAGTAAAATCATTGCAGTCTATGACATGCAGTGATCTGGAATCTAGCTGAGGTGTTTCAGGTTGTATTTGCTGGAATTGTGTGAAATGATGTCATGTACAGTATGTATGCTGTGTGTTCAGAACTGAGGCTGCTATGAATCTTTGTGACCTAACATGGATAAACACAGCCAGAAACATCCTGGATTCATGATGCATTTGATTTCAAACTGATTTGGGGATGCTGTCTTTTTATGTAATTTATTTTATTTTATGTGCATTGGTATTTTACCTGCATCTGTGTCTGCGTGAGGGTGTCAGATCTTTGAGTTAGAAATACTTGTGAGCTGCCATGTGAGGGCTGGGAATTGACTCTGAGTCCTCTGGAAGAGCAGTCAGTGCTCTTAACCCCAGAGCCATCTCTCCAGCCCCCTGGGGTGCTGTCTTAACTAGGGTTTCTCTTGCTGTAAAGAGACACCATGACCACAGCAACTCCCCCCAACCCCCAGACAGAGTTTCTCTGTGTAGCTTTGGAGCCTGTCCTGGGACTCACTCTGTAGGCCAGGCTGGCCATGAACTCACAGAGATCCTCCTGCCTCTGCCTCCTGAGTGCTGGGATTAAAGGCGTGCGCCGCCACCCAGCTCACAGCAACTCTTACAAAGGAAAAACATTTAGTTGGGGCTGTTTTACAGTTTCAGAGGTTTAGTTCATTACCATCATGGAGGAGCATGGCAGCATGCAATCAGACATGGTTCTGGGGAGGGAGATGAGAGTTGTACATCTTGAACAACTTCAGGCAACAGGAAGTAAACTGTTACACTGGGCATAGATTGAGCATAGGAGGCCTCAGAGCCTACCCTCTGTGACACACTTCCTCCAACAAGGTCACACCTACTCCAAGAAGGCCACATCTTCTGAAAGTGCCACTCCCTATGAGCTTATAGGAACCAATTACATTCAAACCTCTACATTCTACTCTCTGGGTCCCATAAGCTTGTAACAATATCATAATGCAAAATGCATTTAAAAATTCAAGAGTCCAGCTTCAAAAGTCCCCATAGTCCATCACAGACTTTACTGTTTAAAAGTCCAAAGTTCAAAGTCTCTTCTGAGATTCATGCAATCTCTTAATTATCATCCCCTATAAAGTCAAGATCAAAGAGAAAAGTCACATACTTCCAACATACAATGGCACAGGATATATATTACCATTCCGAAATGGAGGAAAGAGAAGATAGTGAGGAAATACCGGACCAAAGCAAGACCTAAACCAGCTGGGCAAACTCCAGACTTAGTATCTTCGTGTCTGATGTCACAAATGCTCTTTAGATCTCCAATTCCTTTCAGCTGGGGCCTAGAAAAAGCATGACCTGGAGCAGTCCCCATGGAGGGTGTGGCTGGGTTCAGCCCATCCTCCGCCCAGGAAAGGCAGTTTCAGGCCTGGAGAATCGGGAGTGGCTCGAGGCAGCTCAGCACAGCAGAGTTCTTTTGGGCTGAAGAGAATACTCAGTCTGTGCAATATAGAACTTAGTTTTTCTTTGGCCTGGATAGGTGAATATTTTACAACTATCATGATTTAACTACTTTTCAATATGTTTTTAAATTAAAAAATATTATTTAAAAAATTTAAGTGCATGGGTATTCTGCTTACATGTATGTCTGGGTACCACTTGAGTGCCTGGTACCCAAGAAAGCCAGAAGCTGGCGTCAGTTTCTTGGAAACTGCTGTTAGTGAGCTGCCATGTGGATGCTGGGATCACAGCCAGGCCTGGAGAAGAGCAGTCAGTGCTCTTAACTACTGAGCCACCTCTCCAGTCCCCAGGGACTTACTTTTCTAAACCATGGCAGATTGCTGATTTAATTCACAACTGTCAGGTCGGTGGAGGGAGGAGTGTTGTGAAGGACTTGACTCATAGACTGCCCTCAGGGGTCAGTGCCCTGGATTGTCTGAGAGGTGATGTACTGCCCAGAGGAAACAGGGCAAGTCCTGGCTGAGCCCACACAGAGATGTGATCCCAAGCCTCAGATAGTGTCACCTTGAGCAGAAGCGTGGGTGAAGTGACCAGGAACACAGCATGTGTGGTCTGAGTTTTGCAGAACTGGCTAGATTCAGAGTAGTATGTCTGTGTCTGTGTGAGCATGCGTGTGAGACAGCCTGTGTGTGGATGTGAGTGTGCACACTTGTGTCAAAAGCATGTGTCTATGGTGCTTGTGTGCGTAATCGTGTATGTGAATGGGTGCGTGCACATTTGTGAGCGCATGAGCATGTGTGAATATGTAAGTATGTATGCTAATGTGAATGAGCATATATGAACGCATGAGCCTGTGTGTGAGCATGTGAGCATATGAGGATGTGGACATATGTGAGCTGTGAACCTGTGTGAGTGGAAGCATGTGACCGTGTGAATCTGTGTGTGAGCACTATGACAGCCCATGTAAGAAAACTGTGAGCTTACTGTGATCTGTGGATGGGCAGAGTATAGAATGTTTGTACCAGGAGGTGGCCTTCTGGAAAGAGTTGTGTAAACTGCGATAAGTAAATGCACTTGAAAGCAAGGACATGATGGGAGCACCTGTACCTGGCATGTCCACATTGTCTCTGTAGAAAGAACATACATTGTTGTTGTTTTTTAAAACAGGGTTTCTCTGTGTAACAGTCCTGGCTGACCTGGAACTCGCTCTGCAGACCAGGCTGGCCTTGAATTCACAGAGATCCGCCTGCTTCTGCCTCCCGAATGCTGGGACTAAAGGCGTGCGCCACCACTGCCCGGCCAGCAAGAGCGTTCTGTGCTCTGCCACATCCACAGTTTTCTTACACAGTCTTCCATAGAGCATGTGAGCCTGTGTAAGCCTGTACATGAGTGTATGTGAGTCTGTGTGAAACTGAGCAGTACAGCTTGTGAGTGTGTAAGAATGAGCCTTGTGAGCACGTGGGAATGGGCATATATATGAGCATCGGTGAAAGACCTGCTTCCGTTTGTTGTGGGGCCCTGTGACAGGGGTTGTCATGATGACCAATCAGTGTTGACACTGGTAGATGCAATCCGAGATTGTCCATTAGTCATGTTTATCGTATGACAGTGTCTGTCCAGGGAAGCTCAGCTATGCTGGTCATTTACTTTTCTGTACTATTTAGGAGGCCTAAAGCCGTCTCTGATCCCAGTCCCACTATTGTGCCTCTGATCAACTTCAGAGCACATTAATCTCTCAGCTAAGGTGTGTGCTGTGACATTGCCGCCGTTGTGGCCCTGGCGTGAGCTCCTGGCTCAGTGGCCAGCTGCAGGTGTCATCTGAGGCTGCGGCCTTGTCATTGTCCCTGGTCGAGTGCGGGCTGTATGCCTGGGCTGTGTTGAATGGCTCATGGGTGGAGCTGCTGGTGCAGTTTTTATTACCCTCTCTATTGGGCAGGATCCTGGGGGTTCATCATCAAACACCCGGAGATTCCCCTCGCCCATGGTGGATAGTGACTGAACATCTGGTTTTGTTCCCACAGGGGTTTGGATGTGAGAGGTTTCCCTATGAGCTCTTGCAGGGTATGCCAAGTTGTCTCCGGTATGAATCCTTGCCAGTGGTCTGAGGGCCATGGTCCAGCTGTGTGTTTTCTATTTAAGATTCTGAGTTGGCTGGTGTGTACGCCTGGAGAAAAGGACAAGCCCTGGTGAGGCGGCTGCTTGGGCCCCCTCCTGCCCTCCCCCGGCTCCAGGGCAAGGTCCCTGCCACGGACTTAGGTACCTCATGCCTCAGCCTTAGCCTGGTGTGTGTCGCTGTGGCATTAGTGGGTGGGCACAGAGGAAATGCATGTGCTGCCCGGGAGGGTGGTAGCTTGGCAGCCTCTGAAGATTTCCTTCAGAGATGGAAATTTGGGAATAATTACCTTTACAAGCCTGAAGAGAGAGGCTCTCCTCAGCTTTGGGAGCAGATGTACTACTTGGGCTTTTGTGAAGAGAGCAGATGGCAGTGGCCACTCCCGTGGGGGCCGCCTGCTGCCCCTCTGTGTGCACCCCACCAACACACGTGGAGCTGGCGGCTCACGCAAAAACAGCACCTGTCCTCCATTGTGCTGATCACGAGGGCTGAGGCTGAGAGGGAGTTTGTGGGGCCAAGGCCAGGGCCTCCCTGGTCGCCCCATGATGCCCCCCGAATGGAGGAGCAGGTCTGTTCTTTCCTACAGCCCACAGACCCCTTCGTTGTCCGTCTTTGCAGGCTCTGACAAGAAAGCAGCAGCTGTTGGGGACTTACCCACCCACACCTGGTTGTCTAAGCCTACCTGTGCCCGCGGTGACCAGCAGGCTTGTGAGCACACACCCAGCTTAGCTTCCCATGATCAGTCAGCAACTATCCAAGGTGCCATGGAGATCCTACAAGACCTGCGACAGCAAATCCAGGCTGGTCTGGAACTTGCCAGACACTCCAGGGTGGCAAGGAAGCTCTCATCATCAAAGCCAAAGCCACAGAACCTGGCAGGGAAGAGGCAACAGGGACCTCAAAGCACCTGGGACATGCAGGGCTCCTTCTCAAAGAGTGCTTGCACTGCAACAGAGAGGAAGTGCTCTTCCTTGGACAGGGCTGGAAACTTGACGAGTCGGCAACACTGGGGGAAAGCCATGGCTGAGCCGGAGTCCTGTCCACAGAGGGCCTGGACAGCACAGGGGCAAGACACCTCCTTCCAGAAGCCTGGAAGCACCCCAGAAAAGCCAAGTTCCTTCTCACAGCGGCCCTGGAGTGCCCTGGCTTGGAAGGCCTGTCCACAGAGGGCTTGGGAAGCTCAGGGACAGGACACTGCCTTCCAGACGTCTGGGAGCTCCCCTAAAAAGCCAAGCCCCTTCTCACAGCGACCCTGGAGTGCTCTGGATGGTCAGACTTGTCCACAGGGGACTTCCACAGCTTGTAAAGACTGGGAGGTTCCTGGGTCCAGTCCATGGGGCTCTGTGGCTAAGCCACAGCCTGCTCTCCATCAGCCCTGGAGTAGTTTTTGTACACAGAGATCTAGTCCCTACAGCAAGGGCCAAAGTGCTGTCCCACCTCCCTCAAAAGCCAAGCTAGCTTGGCCAGAGCCTTCCCAGGGCCTCCCTCCTAGCAAACCAGCCAAGGAGCAGGACACACAGGAGCCCCCACCCTGTGCAAGGACACAGCAATCTCTGGGCCGGCCACACAGCTCTGAGTCCTTGCGTGACTTCATCCGTCGGAAGGCCCAGGCCCGGCGGCAGCAGGCCATGGAGCAGAAGGCCTTGGCCACACATACTCTGGAGCTGAGGAACCGGAGGCTGCAGGAGGTGTACCGGAAGCAGCGAGAGGCCATCCTTGGCAAGGCCGCCCCTGTGGTCTCCCGGAGAAGCCCCGGCATCGTCACCTTTGTTCCCAGTTCCGTACAGTCTGGGGTATGTGCTGGGCGGGGACTGGCCAAGCCTTTGAGCCTGTGGTCCTTTGCTACGCTCTGCCTGCCTTACTGCCTACCAACAGGTGGGTGGGTGGTGCCGCTGGGCCCAGGGGATGGGATGGCATTGGCTCTGGGCAGCTTGTAGTAAGCATTTACCTGGGACAGAGGCCTTGCCAGAGAGAAGAGGCTAGGCATGGGGCGTTTTTTGTCCCTGACTGGGGTGGTGGCGATGTTGGGGAATGTTCCTAGCTGAACTTGGTTCCTGTGTAGTTGTTTGGGGGAGTTCCTGCATGCCGTCTCCATGGGTAGACAGGGCTAGAGGGACCTACTCGCCTCTTCACCCCTAATGCTTTCAAATGCTCTGAGAGTCCAGGTTGAAGCCCCAGGCAGGGGCTGGAGCCCAACTCTGAACTGAATAGAGGTTGTGGGCCTTATGTGTCATTCTCTGCTTTAGGGCCTGGAAGCCCCTGGGAGCCTGGGGTCACCACTGCAGAAGTGGAGCAAGGTGACATCTGGCATGGTGCGTGGGGATCAAGAGGCGCCAGACAGGTGGGTGAGGAGGCCAGGAATGCTCTTCCTGGGCGAAAACACAGGGAGCTCAGAGGAGAGGAGAGGAGGGTGAACTCTGGTGGTCCTCTGCACATTGCTTTTAACAGTGTGGCTGCTTGGGGACCTTCCTTCTCCTGGCCCTGGCTACTCCAGTGCTTTACAGAGCAGAGAAACTGCTATGTTTTGCTGAGGTGAGACAGTCACTGTGAATAGAAGCGACCCGATTGTGTACATGTGTGTGCACGCATGAAAATGTACTTTGTGTGCTCACAGCTTTACTGGTTGATGTGTGTTTGTGTGTGTGCAGACCTCAGATTTTGGTTCTCAGGAGCTATCCACTTTGGGTATTTGAGACAGGGTCTCTCACTGGGACCTGTGTCTTCCTGTTTAGAGTAGTCTGGCTGGCCTCCAGTGAGCTCCAGGAATTCTCCTGCCTCTGCTCTCGTAGCATTGGGATGATAAATGTGTACCACCACATCTGGGTTTTTTTTTTAATGTGGATTCTGGAGATTAAATCCATGCTTATATGACAGGCATGTTACTGACTCAGCTCTCTCTACAGAACAACCTTTTTGTTTGTTTGTTTCTTGTTTTTTTTGTTTTTCACGACAGGGTTTGTTACGAGAAGCTTTTTCTTTGCTAGCTGCTTTGGTTTATCCCCCGCCAGCCGCCTGGGCTCTGCCGCATTGTAGTCCCCAAATAACACACAAGACACTGTATTAATTATGAAGCTGTTGGCCTTGCTTGTTTCTTACTGGCTAGCTCTGACTTAAGTAATTACCCCATAATTGTTAATCTAAGTATGTCTCTTACCGGAGAATAGTTCCGGGCTCCTACTCCATGGCGTTACATGTTGACTCTCTTGTGTTTCTCCTTCCCAGAATCCTCCTGGACTCCTAGTCCCACCTATCTAGATTCCTATTGGCCAACAGTGCTTTATTAACAAATGTACAGGGTTTCTCTGTGTAGCAATCCTGGCTGTCCTGGAACTCACTTTGTAGACCCAGCTGGCCTTGAACTCACAGAGATCTGCCTGCCTCTGCCTCCCAAGTGCTGGAAACTTTTTGTTCTTCTGTTCATTTATTTATATGCCTACATGTATGCCTGTGTAAGGATGTTGGATCCTGAAACTGGAGTTACAGACTGTTGTGAGCTGCCATGTGGCTGCTGGGATTTGAACCCAGGTCCTTGGGAAGAACAGCCAATGCTCTTAACCACTGAGCCATCTCTCCAGCTCACCTTTTTTTAAATTGTATTTTCTTTGTTTGTTTTGTTGTTGTTGTTGTTTTGTTTGGGGGTTTCTGTTTGTTTTTCTGTGTAGCTGTGGTTGTCCTGAACTTGCTCTGTAGACCAGGCTGGCCTCGAACTCACAGAGATCCCCCTGCCTCTGCCTCCCAAGTGCTGGGATTAAAGGCATGTGCCACCACTGCTCAGAACAAGCTATTTTTAATACATAGATGTATTTAGTTATTATTGTGTGTGTGGAGGTGTGGGATGCATGCCACACAGCGGCCTGTAGATGCCAGACGATAACTTGGTGGATGTGGCTCACCCCGGTCACATTCACACGGGTTCCAAGGATTGAACTCAGGTTGCCAGGCTTATGTGGCAAGAGCCTTTTACCCACTGAGACGCTCTGCCTGCCCCTAACCTGTTTTTAAGTGCACAGAATGGGAGCGTGGTGATGTTCAAATGTCCCCTTTCTGCCTCCTGCATCCCTAAAGGAGATCCACACTGTAAGCTGCTGCCCCCAGCCCTGCTCCACACCAACCCTAACCCCACCCCCACCCCAGGCCTTAGATAGAAGGCAGCTTCTGACTCTTTTTTTTTTTTTTTTTTTTTTGGTTTTACGAGACAGGGTTTCTCTGTATTGTTTTGGAGGCTGTCGGTCCAGCCCGGCCTCGAACTCACAGAGATCCGCCTGCCTCTGCCTCCCGAGTGCTGGGATTAAAGGCGTGCGTCACCACCGCCCGGCGTAGCTTCTGACTCTTCTATCAATGGTGTCTGAGTGTCCTTTCCTCAGGCTCTCTGTTGGGAAGCTGAAGCTGTGGCTTCTTCTTTTGTAGCTTGCCAGGCACCAGGGTCTCTTCACATTTCCTTCATTCGTTGCTTGTGGACTCGGGCTGTTCTCATTTTCAACTGCTCAAAATGATGCTCCTGGGATCACAGGTGTGCACGCACACACTTGTTTGAGCACCTGCCCTTAGGTCTCCTGATGATACCCGGTGGTTTGTACCAGGCAACAGTCCAGAATGGCATAACCCTAAACGCTGAAATCCACAAAGGAAAACTTTGAAAATTACCGCCATGAATGATTTAAATTCTGGAAACACACACACTCAAAAAAAATTGAATTCTTGAAGAGATGTGTTGACATTTCAAAGGGAGATTTACTTGAGAGACATAAACACACAGTGGAACATTTCAGAGGACACTCTATACAATAAAATAGAAAAGCGGAACACAGGCTCTCAGTTTCAGTATTGCTCAGGGTTCCTCATGGCAAATGCTATGAGCAGTCAGACCGCACTGGGCAGGAGACGGCACTGTCCCCATGACTGGGCACCCAGATTTCTCACCTTAATCATCTGGATGAGGGATAAGCTCTCCTCTGAGGAGAGATGCCAGCAAAAGGGTGGGTACCAACAGTTTAATCTTTCAGCAAGTCGGGTGCATAGAAAGGTCATCTCTCAGCCGGGCGGTGGTGGCGCACACCTTTAATCCCAGCACTCGGGAGGCAGAGGCAGGCGGATCTCTGTGAGTTTGAGGCTGGGCTGCACTGACAGCCTCGAAAACAATACAGAGAAACCCTGTCTCGTAAAAACAAAAACAAACAAACAAACAAACAAACAAACAAAAACAAAAAAAAAGAAGAAAGGACATCTCTCAGGTCAAGGGGGCTTCGGCGTTTCTTGTGCACCCAGAGTCGGTGGTTGAGAGTGCTCTTTCCCGAGCCACACTGGCAAAAAGTGCCAAGAAGTGATGGATTAGAACTCTCTAGAAGTCTTTGTGCGATTTTCGTCTGTAGCCCTGTGAGGATGTGAATGGGGTTGAAATGCAAATGAGAGACAGCACTGACAAGTCAAACATGGGAAATGAACCAAAAAAATAAAATAAAATAAAATAAAATAAAGCAAAATGCGAAGGGTTTGTGACTGAGGACAAAGAGGCCACAGGGCGGACCGTGGACGGCGTACACTGGCCGTCTCTGGACATGATACCATCCTGTCCTTGGACTGTGTTTGGAAGTCTGGAGCCGTGGTGGGAAGCCGCTGTTTTTCTGTCAGGGCCTCCCTTCTTGGGGAACATGCTCCCATCCATTTCCTCTGAGAGTCTCCCCTCCTGGCCCACTGGGGATCAAATAGTGGTCTTTGGAGAACCCCTTGCAGGCACAGATATGGGCCCAGGATTCTAGGCGTTCTTCCTGCAAGATGCAGGAGCCATGGTCACGGGGAGAGCAGATGGATCCCAGTAATGACGACACCTGCCTTGCCCCCGTCTCACGCCCCCCCCGTAAACTGAGGTTTCCAGGACATGAGCGTCCAGGGTTTTGGTTTCAACATTCCGAGTTTTAATATTTCAGGATCGGGATTTTAGACTTGGAAGAACTTACTCTTTCAAGGTTTCAACATCTGGGACTATGATTGGCACCAGGTACCGGGGAGAGGACTTCACCTGGTGCCCCACATGCTCCCACTGGGAACACATGGCCCAGCACTGGGGTCCCAGAGGCCCACTCCAGAGATGTGGGGAGGGGCGCGGGGGGGCGTTGTGTGCACTGTATTTCTCTTTGGAGTTCTTTAAGGAGCTTCCAAGCTGTTTGCCACAGTGGCATCAACACCTTCCACATGCCCTTCTGTCCTTCCTCCTCCCCTCCCGCCCCCCCCCCGCAGCCCCCTCCGCCCTGCTCCCTCCCTTCCCTTCCCTCACCGCCTAAATGAGACAGCTCTTTCCCTTCTCCACCTCTGGTTTTTGCCAGCCACTCCCGGCCTGGCTTCATTCTGGTCACCTGCAAAGGTACCCATGGCTGCCTGCTGAGGTACTCCTCTTGGCCAGTATAGGAAGGTGAGGAGGAGGAGGCGCAGGGATTGGCAGCTCTCCTCAGGAGGTTGCTTCCAGGAATGTCCTGCTCTAGGCTCCCTAGGGACATTGGTGGGCTTTTTTTTTTTTTTTTTTGGCATTAGCATTGGGAGGAACTTTGAGCTGATCTCCTTGGTCCCTGCTCCTACCCCTCTATATATACTCTTGGCCAGATGGGACAGACACTCTCCCCTTCCTCTTGACTCCTCTCTCCAACTCCTCCCTCTATCCTGCCTAGTCTTTCCCTGGCCATGTCTTGAGATATAATGTCTGAAGGGCAGCGTAGATGCCTGTGTCTGTGAACTTCTAAAGCAGCCTCTAGTTGCAAATGGAGGAGGACTCAGGTCCAGCGAGTTATTGTACCCATGGGTAGCCCTCAGCAGCCTGCATGGCCCCTTCAGCTTCCTGCAGGGCTAGAGGGGTATCCCCATCACTGTGGAAGCTGTAGACTTGTCTCCCTTTACTGCGTGCTGGCCCTTTTTACTCCTACCTTTAAAAACTATGCTAAAATACACATAGCATAACATTTACAACGATAACCATTTTTTAAAAATCCTAAATCCATCTGGATTTTGTTTTAAGTTTATGCTTGACTAATACATAAAAACATAAAAATTGTGCATATGGATGGATGGGGTACATGTGGTGTTTTGATACACGCACACATTGCACGATATTTAAATTAGGCTAAATGCATCCATCTCCAAACATTTATAATTTCTGTATGATAAAACATATTCAGCGTCCTTTCTTTCAAGTTTTTCGGTGTTTTCCAGTATGCTAAGGGCTGTTAGAATAACTTCAGCTATGCCAGGCGGTGGTGGCGCACGCCTTTAATCCCAGCACTCAGGAGGCAGAGGCAGGTGGATCTCTGTGAGTTCGAGGCTGGGCTGGACCGACAGCCTCCAAAACAATACAGAGAAACCCTGTCTCATAAAAACCAAAAAAAAAAAAAAAGAATAACTTCAGCTATAGCCCATTGACCAGCTTCTTCCCACTGGTGTCTCACACACTCTCCCTCTTGTCTTCTGTGTTGGGAATTGAACCCAGAGCTTCACGGCTGTTGGGCAAAGCCTCTATCACTGAGCTACATCCCAGCTTTTGTTTGTTTATTATTTGTGGTAGAGTCTTACTATGCCCTGGCTGGCCTCAAACAAAGATCCACCTGCCTCTATCTCCTGAGTGCCGGGATTACAGGTATTTAGCCCCTTCCAGCCTTTAAAAACAACAACAAACAAACCAAAACAGCCTTTTATTTAGAGACAGGGTCTCATTAAGTTGCCCAGCCAGTATGAAACTTTGTTCTTCCAGCCTCAGACTCCTAAGAAACTGTTTTGTTTTTGTTTTCAGGCCTTTGCCACCACCTAACTTCCTTTTTGTTTGTTTTGATTAGCTTTTTTTTTTTTTTTTTTTTTTTTTTTGGTTTTACGAGACAGGGTTTCTCTGTATTGTTTTGGAGGCTGTCGGTCCAGCCCGGCCTCGAACTCACAGAGATCCGCCTGCCTCTGCCTCCCGAGTGCTGGGATTAAAGGCGTGCGCCACCACTGCCCGGCTTGATTAGCTTTTTTTATTGTTATTTGTTTGGAGACAGCATCTTACAGTCTGGCCTACAACTCTGACAGGGACAATCCTGCCTCTGCTTCCCACGTGCTAGGAGGGACTAAAGGCGTGCAGTGTCACACCAGCATTTGTTCTGTTTTTCAGTGAGGGCTCTCACTATGTCGTTTCAGATTCACAGTCCTCCTCCTTCAGCCTCTAGTGCTGAGGTTGCAGACATACACCGCCATGCCCGACTTGAACGGTTTTTAGTCGCACAGCCACGGCACATTGCTATTACTGTGCAGTCATTACCACCATCCGTCCTCAGAATCTCCTCTTCCCCAGTAGATCCTCTGTCCCCATTGACACCAACCTAGAAGCCCCTGCCAGCCCCTGGCATCACCTGTCTCTCTGGATCTAATGGCCTAGGTGAACTCAGATGTGGGGAATCCTGTCAGACTTGTCCTTTTGTAACCAATGTCACTTAGCTTGATGTCTCTGGGGTTCGTTCCTGGTGTAGAGCAGGGACCATTCTCTCTTCCTGCTTAAAGTTGAGAAGCATCCCGTTGTGTGGATGGGCCTCACGTTGCTGGTCCATCATCTGATCATGGACCTCGTTTGTTTGTTGGAGTGTTGCTGCGGTGAACAGGGTACGCAGACATCTGTTCACACCCAGGCCTTTGATGCTTCTGGTAAAACCCCTTGCTGATGATTGTGTTAATGTGGTGTTTGATGTGTGAAGACTCACCAGACTATTCCCCAGGGACTGACATCATGTCTCTGTACCTCACACTTGGTCCTCGTTCTACTGATGACACATGATGTCCTCGCCTTGACCTCCGGTCTGCGGTGAACCCTGGCTCTGTCACAGATGTCCTCATTGTCTCTCCTTGCTTCACCCGCATGTGTTTGCACCGTGTTGCTGAGGCTGAGTTCCCAACCCCTCTTCTCTCCCTGCAGCTTCTGTCTGTGTTTGAACAAACCATGGAACCGTGCTGAGACCCAGGACGCTGGACGCCCCCGGGACGGCATGAGTGCTGCCCCTCTGCTACCATCTACCGCTTCCTCTCCTGGCCCCATGAAGCTCCAGGACATGTCCGGGGGGCTGTGCATCTACATGGACCCCCAGGATACTGAGCATCTGGGCCCATCGGGCCTCCTGCACTTCCAGTACAAGCAAGCCAGGCTGCAGGCACTGGAGACCATGGCCGATGTCCTCAAGCAGCGTATTGACATCCTTACCACCAAGCTGCACAAGTCGACGTCGCCGGAACCAGCTAGTGACCTGGCCTCGGACATGCTGCCCTTGGGCCCCAGCACAGAGCCTGTCACCCCCGCTTTCACTCCTCCCTCTTACCTCAGAAGTTTAGTGTCTGATGGAGGCAGAGGAACTTCCCAGGACAGGGTGGGCGTGCAGACCAAACCCCTTCTCCCCAGCACCTACTTCCAGGACGGTGAGATGCTATCGTGGAGACCCAACCGGGAGCCGCAGAGTGTGAACCTGGGGACCCACATTGAGAGCCAGCCCCAAGGTGGGGCTGGGCAGTGGGTGTCATGCCTGCTGGGTGATCCTTGGGCTGGTTGCAACAGGACCCCATTCCTTTTCATCTCTGGAGGGCAGGGTAGGCGCTACCCAGACAATGAGAGTAGTGACATGTAGTACAGGCCATATTTGTCTCATCCCATGTTGGGGGAGGGGTAAGGTTCTTCCCAAAGCCTGCTGCCTGCCCGCCGTACCTTCCCAAGGGGCAAGAAGGTCAGAAAGACCTCCATGCTCTCTCTGCAGGTCCCGTCTCCAGCGCCCCTGTCTCAATGTCTCACACGCAACCTTGCCCTGCTGGCTCATCAAGTCATGGCGCCCGGGAGCTGGAGAAGAAGCTGCAGAGAGAGATGGCTACCCTCCAGGCCCTCGGTGCCTCCATGAGGAGGTGAGTCTAGTTCGTTGTGCTGTGGCCGTTAGGTCTGCCTCTCTCATCTCCCGTGGAGGGTCATGGTATTAGCCCAGGGCCCACAGACAGGAGTCTGGGTGCATCAGGCCAGGTGAAGAGTGACACTGGTTCTCCTCACACATCTGGTTTACCTCTGGCCTCAGCTGCTCGCTGGTCAGGGAGGCATGCTCACCATCAGACATTCCTTTGCGCTGGCCCACAGTCCGTGGGAGATGCTTGTCTTAGCTTTTCCTCATTGACTGCCGCCAGGTTGACTGTCTGAGGACATGGTTCATCAGCCTGTCTGGGTTCACTGTCACAGGACTTCTCAGGACTTATCCCTGTATCTTCTTTGTCCCTAGCCCTGGCCCCAGCCTTTTCTCAGTGCAATCCGCACAGGAGCTTACCATGTCCCCTCTGTAGTTTTCGCGACCCTCCCACCCATCTCACCCTGTTTCCTTCCTGTTCGTAGAAGGGCCCATCCTGCCCCCACCACACTGGGCCCTTAGTGGCCCCCACTGAATGCAAGGCTGGGCAGGGCCCAGGAGGCTTTTGTCCTGTAGGGACTTTGCAGCTGACCCTCAGCAATTGCCCACCAGAAAGCTAACGGCTTCCTCCATCCGCAGCTATGGTTTCTGTTTCCAGCGCTTGGAAGTATGTTTGGTCACCTCTCCTGAAAACTTGCTCTGCCTCCCAAATATCTTCCCTCGCCTGCCTACTGTTCTCTCTCACCTGGGCCTCCGCAGCGTTAGAAGCTCTGTGGTCCCCAACACCCCCTCCCCAGGCCTCCTCCTCCTGACTTTTTGTGCAGTGCGCTACCCACCCGAGGGACCAAACCACGTCCTCCTCATTCTGCTGTCCTTAGACTGCAGCACCCTAGGCAGGTAACTGCAGCCTGTACAGCCTTTCTGCGGAGTTGTGGCCGGAACAGAGGGTGCACCTTCTGGAGGAGGCTGGGAGGCCCCTGCCACCAGGACTCAGCTGGCCCTGTGTCTATACTTTGACAGAGCTCACCAGAATAACCTCTGACCTCGGCGTGGTCCCCAGGCGCAGGCTCTGTGTTATACTGCTAACCACAGGCTGAGCTGTCTTCCGCTCGGCAGCTGGTTAGCTGTCTCAGAGGATAGCCCCTCTCATGTGAGGAGAGGCTGTGCGTGGGTGAGAGGGGTTGCCACACACTCAGAGCAGGGAGAACAGACCGTGAAGGCGGCTGTGGTTAAGGTAGCTGTGGTGTGCAGGTGGCTTCTCCACTTCTGGCCCAGCTCTGGGCCGGGGTGGGAGTGGGGTGGAGGGGCGGGGGGGGGGATGTTTACATCAAATCTCAGCTCTGTTTATCTTGAGCAAGCTCATCCTTCCTCTTCACCCCAGGAGAGGTTGCTGAGCGCATTCACCTACAGCGAAAGGCTACGTAACCTCCCCAGCCCCCGACCCCTGCTCCTCCTGGAGCTGGGACACTTCTTTCCCGACGCCTTCCCTGCCACCTCACCAGGAAACCCGTTCCTCCCCTAATGAACTTTTTTTTTTTCCTAATGAACTTTTTGATGGAATTGGTGTTTCCTGGATTGTAAGGCCTGTGTCGTCATTGACTCATAATGACCAGTAGGGGGCAGCATTGTGCTGAGGTTTTCCTCTGCTAATGAGAGGAGGCTTGCTGGTCCCATTACGTAGTAGGCCACAGCCAGGTGGTCCTGCCAGTTTGCTTTTGAGGATCAAAGTCTGCCTTCCTGCTCCAGGCCTGTGGTTTTCCGTCTGTTCCCCTCAGGTGCACCATCCAGGGCCTGAACTTCTCAGGCTGAGTCTGGGCGGGACCCTCTCCTCCACCACAGCCCGTCAGTCACTGTCTTCTCACTTTCAGGGCACTAGGGGTTCAGGTTCTAGCCGGCTACCCATGGGACTTGGCCCCACCTATCTTCACACTTAACTCCGCCCCCATTGCTCCTGCTTCCTGGAAACTCTTCGTGTGTCTGTGTTCCCGTAACGTATGTTCGTATGTTCAGAAAGACCTTAGCTCCAGGCAGGGGTTGGGTGTGGCCATACCATAGCCTAGCCCTGCCCAGCCCCTGACCTGAAGAAGGCTGGAGACAGACCTGTGGGCCCCGAGGGCTGCTGGACCCAGGCATGGGTGATATTCCTGGTGATTCAGGTGGAGTCCAGGCCGCTCTGTCCAGGAACAGATGGCGCCTCGGGGAGAGCCGGCTGAATGAGCTGAGGCTGTGCTCACCGCCCACACCAGCCAATTTGCATCCTCGCCCTCTGTGCTTCAAAGCCTTCTAATCCCTGCAGCTGCTGCGCACCCACCTGGACCAGGCAGCTCGCTGCCCACTGGCGGCTGCTTTGACCTGGGTAGAGGCCTTTCCCGTCTGTCTCAGGGAGGCAGCTGCCTGGGACCATGTGGAGTATAGAGAATTAGAGTCCTTAGTTGGGGCTCTGCCTCTCCCCTGATGGCCCAGCTCTGCATCACAGGCACAGCTGCAATGCAGAGTCGCGGTGCATTGAGGTGGGATTGTGGAGTGTCATCTCATCCCACATAGCCTTGTGGGTGGTGTCCTCAATCACCCGACAAGGTCGACCGAGGGTAGCTGCATTGGCACATGGGGCTGGGAGCCCACCTCAGAAATGGTGATGATGGAACTAGCACACACATGCACGTACGCGCACACACGCATGCACTCATGTATGCACACATTGTATTGTGGCTATGCTTGGCTAATGGAGCCAGACCTTAAGCCCTCAGGTCTGTCTCCTAACCACACTGCCTGGATCTTAGGGCTGCTGGAGGCTGTGGGAGCCCAGATTCCTGCTGAGTTACGGTACTTTTCACCCCTTTCCCCCCATCCTGATGCTGACTTCACTCATCATATACTCATTGTCTTCTAGCTCACTTGGGGTGCCAGCAGCACCAGCCCCCGCCTGTGACTCCCTTTGCCAGGAGAAGATGCCAGAAGCCAAAAAGGCAGGCTTGGTAACGCCCTGGACCACCCATAGCTGCGGTAAGGGCGAGCCCGCAGATAGGCCCTGGGCTGGCTGGTCGGGTGGCCAGGGGGTCCTCCCATGGGCCTCTTCCACTGCCTAGCTTGAGCTTGGTCTTGCAGGGCAGAGGCCTTTTTCTATGTGGACGGCAGCCACGTGTCAGTATTAAAGTGTTTTGAGGCTCTCCAGCCCCCGCCGCCTACTCCGCTCCTGTTGCGCCTGTCATGATGTATGTCATCGCTGGTCTCCAGAATAGCTGTAGCCCAGTGGTGACACTCTGCTTTCCTTCCTTATGCCTGTCAGCCCAGGTTCTGCCTTTTCTTTGATACTTAAGTGTCCTTGTTCCTAGGTTTCAGCTAAGGGCACTCAGGGCTGAAGAGCGGGCACCTAGAGAGGGTATGAGGCATTCTCTTGCTGACCACAGAAGTCACAGATTCTTTGGGGGAGCCTACCTGCCCTCGGGGGTACATCCTGCTAGGAGTCTGTAGGCTGTGGGGAGAAGCTTCCTGCCCAGCATGGCAAGGAGATAGGTACCATGTTTGAACAAGACTGGGACTCGGTTCACTATTTCTTTACTATTTGCTTATTTTCCTCATAAAGCAGGTTTTGAATACGGTAGTAAGATAACCCGTAAGCCCAGCACTCAGGAGGAGGGAAGAGAATCACACATTCAAGGCCAGCCTGGGAAATACAAAATTCCAGGGCAGCCTGGGATACACTGTGAGAGCTAACAAACAGACAAATAACAACAAAGAAAACACAAAAATAAACACACACATAAAATAGGGTAACAATGCTGGGATATAGCTCAAACATAAAGTGCTTGTCTAGCATATATGAGGCTGTGGGTTCGAACCCCAGTACTGCACAATGAAACCAAACCAAACAGCAACAATAAAGTGATCACGCCTGGCTTGGAGAAACATTAAGAGTAAATGTGAGCCTTAGCTCTGCTCAGGACCCTTAGTCAGACTGAGTAGCCCCAGAGGATTGTAGGACAGGCATCAAGGCTTTCCCAGCAGGGTAGAGCCAGCCAGGTGGGTGGGAAATGTCTCAGACTGGGCTCAGAGCCTTGGACATACCTGGTAGGTGTGAGTTAGCACTTATGTATGAGCTGAGGGGGGGGGAGAGGGAGACGGAGAGGGAGAGAGAGAGAGAGAGAGAGAGAGAGAGAGAGAGAGAGAGAGAGAGAGAGAGAGAGAGAGAGAGAGAGAGAGAGAGAGGAGAGTGTGTTGTGGGGCCACCAGCTCTATACCATGTGAGATCCAGCAGGTAGAGGCTCCTGGCCTCTGGGGGGTGGGACAGGGCACGACCTTTCTCCCTTAGGGGGATTCAGGCAACAGCTGCCAACTCTCCTAGGCTCCAGGACTACAGCAAAACCTCAGTGGTCCATGAACCTTTTACTCCTGCCACACTGACTAAGTGTGACTTCATACTTGACATCGATCAGAGCTCAAGCCTCTATCCCAGCAAAATCTACATTTTAGGGGCACCAGGAGATGAGGGGCAGGAAGTGCATTTGTGGAGATCCCTGGCCAGCCCTGGTTGGTTTTTCAGTTACTTGCCTGGACTAGAATTAAGCCCTAGTGGAAATCGAGGCAGCAGACCACATAGCATCGGCAGGGAGGAAGCAAAGGGTACGGATGCTGGTGTTCGGTGCAGAACCTGAGCCCGTGGGATGTTGTGACCCACAGATTTCACTTCAGTCTACTCTGGATAAATCCACAGATTTGCCGAGAGGCTTGTCTCCTGGATGATTCCAGAGCCTGCCAAGTTGACAGTATTACATGGATCTCCAGCCTGTTTCTGAGTGGCTGCTCTAACAGCCTGAACTTAGGATGGACAGGGAGGTGTGGGCTCATAGTTCAGAAGGTGTAGCTAAGGATAGCCTTTACTTAACCCACTGTGTAGCTAAGGATAGCCTTGAACCTCTGCTTCTCCTGTCTCTTTCCCAAGAGATGGGATTACAGGTTTGTGCCACCAGAGCCTGCTTATGGGGTACCGGAGATGGAACCCAAGGCAAACACCTAATGCACTATCCTCACACACCAGCCCTTCCTTTTATAATAAGTCCATTCCTGGCTTTAGTGGTTAGACTTTGCCACTCTAGGGACAAGCCTTCACCATTTAGAAGCCTTACCTTCTAACCCTGTTACCATGGCTACTAAATGTCTACATGAATTTGAGAAGGAGCATTTAAACCAGAGGAAAGTCCTATCTCTCCGCAGAAAGTGTAGTCCAGAGAGAGTCAGCGAGACTCCCTGGGCTCTGGCCACCCCTGGCTGGGTTTATACACTCTCTTCCTCCAGACTAAGCAGGGTCTGCTGTTGTGTGAGAGTCAAGAGTAATTCCTGGTCACAAGATGGCCATCTCCCCCAAGGGTGTGGCTCTTTCCTTACAAGTGTGTGTGTGTTGGGGGGGGGTTGCCCTGTCTTATCCCTCAGTCCCATTTGCCATTCCCTGAGCAGAAGTGTTGGTCGGTCACAGAAACAGCAATGAGAGCGAGACCTTCAATTCTAGCCACTAGTGTATACAAGCCCCGCAGTCCAGCAAAACTTTCTGGACTTCAGTACCTAGACGTCCCTGCTCGGTGGAATGTTTGTTAATGAGGGATGTGTGGAAGCTGTCAGACGTATGTGACGGTCAAGACTTGGGCCTGTGATGAGGCGGAACAGAAGAGTTAGCTTTTTTTTTTCTTTTTTCTTTTTCTTTTATTTTCCAGTTTAAATTTAGATAAGAAACGAGGTTGCTTCACAAGTCAGTTCCAGGTCCCTTTCCCATTCCCTCCCCTCCTCCCGTGCCCTCCCCCCAAGAGTTAGCTTTTTATGCACTGTGTGTGTGTGTGTGTGTGTGTGTGTGTGTACACGTGCGCGCGCGGGCGCACGCGTGCGTGTGCACTTGAGCATACATATGTAGAGGCCAGAAGGCAACACCCCCACCTTGTTTTTGAGACAGAGTCTCTCTCTGGCTGGAGCCTGGAACACAGGTTAGGCTGTCTGTCTGGTGAGCCCAGGCTTTGCTTCTCTTCCTCACTGAAACATTGGGATTACGTGGGAGTGCCACCACACCCAGGTTTTTTTTTTCTTTTTTAATACAAGGGTTTTAAGGTCAAACTTGGGTCCCCATTTTTCTCCTCTAAATGTGCAAAGTTAAACACCAACTGTGCCTTCTGCTGCTTCTCTGGAAGCAAAGCTCTACTCTCTGGCTTAGCAGGTCTCCCCTGGGGGCAGAGGAACCCCACAGTCTAAGCACTCTGCATTCATCATCCTTCCTACCTACAGGCTGCAGCCGCCGGGCTCTCATGAGGTCAGCTCACTGGGTTCACAGTGCTGGCTTTGGAGGGTGCTGAATTCCAGGGGCTTTTCCCTGTTTTTTGAGAGGAGTTAGGGATTAAGGCAGGGTCGTTCTCTGTATATGGTGATCCCAGCTGGGGGCTGACCTAGTTTTCTTCTGGGTCACAGGGACATGCAGCTGTGACCTTTGGGGGCACTGACATGGCCAAGAGGACCAGGAGCTACCCCCTCAGATGCAAGGCTTAGAAGCTTTGGGCTTCGATCTTTAGAGTCTGTGGAAGGGTGACGGGGGCTGGCACCTGCTTAGAGGCCTGAGGCTTCAGTCTTTAGTGTGTGTGGAAGGTGGCGGAGCACTGACATCTGCTCTGTCCTCAGTCTTCTTGAGAGCCTGGACATAGCAGTGAAGCCCTCTTTTCCTGCAAAGGAACTCAGTCAACCCAAGAGTTGTGCCCAATTATATGGGGCCCCCCAAGAGTACCCAAGTGCTCAGTGTATGTCCTAAGGCTGCAACCTGCTACCCCCAGAATTTTTTTTTGTCATTGGTAATGCCCAGGACTGTGTAGCTGCTGTCACAGCTTTACATCTGCTCCCACTCCAAGTCCCTGAGCTTCTCTGTCCATGATGATGTGTAGTCTGCCAGGAAAGACGGCTCTTCTTAGGCAGAGGACTGCCATTCTGTTTCATGACCAGTCGGTGGCCGAGGGCCATCAAGGGCCGTCAGGAAGGCCCTCTCATCCAGGCTAGATGGTCCAAGCCAAACATCATGAGCCTTCCTCCAACAGCTAACTCTTAGAAGAAATGAGGCTGAGGTTAAGGTAGAGGATGGGTCAAGAGGGAGACACAGCCAAGCCCTGGATTCTCCTCTTCCCCACAGAGCAGGGAACACCAACAGTGTGCAGAGCCTTGGCTCTGGGGAGCCATCAGAAAGAAAAGAAGCCCCCTCAGCTACCCTTGGGGACTTTGTAACTGAAGGGGAGCACCCCAGAATTCCAAGAAGCACCCTCAACTCACCTCACTGTAGCGCATACCCACCTAAACGCCATGGGCAACAATAGTGGCTTTCAGGCTGGGGAAGCCGGGTTCCCCAGAGGCTCTGGTTGGCCAGTCATTTGTTCAGGGTCATCTAGAAAGTGCAGATCAGATCTGAGACTGGGACCTGGGTCTGTCTGGTGGGCCCTATCACCTATACTAACTTGATTTTTGCTTCTGGAATGAATGGTAGCCAGAGTGAACTTGAGGGAGGTTAGCCAGCCACGTGGCAGCCATGCTCTCCCGAAGGGCTGCAGGGAAGGGGTCGTTCTTGAAGGGTTGGATACCAGCACAGTGCTTGTGTTGCGGGCCTTCCCTCCCGGCCTCTGGCCTCAGTTTCCTTGCAGGCCAAGAAGCTGTGAGTGCTGAGGCTCAACCAGGAGAGAGGCTCAGAGCCTATCTGCCGCTCAGGTGCCCTCCTCCGTGGTCTGCAGGTCAGCAGGAGCCCAAGGGGCCACATTCTGGAGGCCTGCATGAAGGGCACCTGACCAATTTCCAGCTGAAATCCTTGAGCTTTCTCGAATCACTGAAGGTATGTCCTGCCCTATGACAGCAGGCCAGTGACAGCTGTGTCCCCTTTAGGCTTCTTCTGTTTGGAGATTAGCTGTGAGCAGGCTCTGCCCCCAGTGCTGAATAGAAGGCTCCAAACACACAGAACCCAGGGTTGAGAAGCAGCCCTTACCCCTGTCCCTCAGTCTGGATAGGGAAGCCCCAATAGAAAGAGTAGCTGGTTGCTAAAAGGGACAGGCCCTGCCCAGGCATGGGAGCTACCAGGGTGATCCTCAGAGTCTGTTGCCAGCAAGACACAGGTGAACCCCGGGTGTGGGTTCTCATGACAGCTGGACCAGCAGAAGCAGGAGCAGGCGCTCGCCCTTCTGCGGCAGCAGGCAGAGCATGAGGTATGGGAGATGCAGATGACACTGGATGCACTTCTCTTCAAACACCAGCTGAAGGTCAGAGGGACGCCCCTTCTCGGGCGTGAATGGGTGTGCCACCCCTGCCCTGTGTCCCTTCCCCCCACCCAGCCTGACCCTTCTAAAGTGGGTGTCTCCCCATGGATACGGAGGGCTTCACCAGTCTAGGAGGGAGCGCAGAGCCACGTAAACTGGGGGCTGTGGACTTGTTTGAAGGGATCGGATGCTTTGGTCACTTATGTCCTGGGGATACCTACATTGAGGTGCCCATGGCTGGTTCCAGAGCTGGGTCACGGATTGGGGTGTTTACCTTGCACTCATCCCGATCTGGGGCCTGTTAGGATGAGCAGCAGGGTCTCTGTTGGAGCCCAAAGCTTATGACCTGTGGCGTGTGAGATATACAAACCCCAGTATGTCTCTCTTGCCCGACCCTGGGACCCAGCTGTGAAACCTCCTCTCTCACTCTCTGCAACATCAGACTGTTTCCTCACAGCAGAAGATGGAGAAACCCGAAGCCCAGCAAAAGCCAGAAAAGGCTTCGAGGCTGGAACAGCAGCAGATGTGTGGTGGCCTAGAGCCAAACACACTCTCTCTTAACACAATGACAACCAGATCCAGGTGAGGCCAAGGCTGGGGCCAGATGGGACTCCACAGGGTAGAGGAGGGCAGGCTTAAATCCAGGTTTCAGGTGCTGGCAATGACAGTGGCCTCTGGTGGTTTTCCTGACCCTTCAGATCACCACCCTCCCCGCAGAGAGACAGCACGGGGTCCTTGGAGCCTCCTGAGGAAGCAAGGGCATCTTCTGCAGGTGAGTGTCCTATGTGATGTGCTGGCAGGTTAGGGGTTGAACAGGGATAAGGGCAGTGGTGGAAAGCCTCAAGGAGCTAGTCACACCAGCCTACAGATTCACCCCCAGCCTGATGCGGCCGTTTCCCTGGAAAGCTTGGCCCCTCTGTCCATTTCTGGTGGTCATAAAGTACATTTGTTTTTTTTTGTTTGTTTTGTTTATTTTGGTTTTTCGAGACAGGGTTTCTCTGTGGCTTTGGAGGCTGTCCTGGAACTCGCTCTGTAGGCCAGGCTGGCCTCAAACTCACAGAGATCCGCCTGCCTCTGCCTCCCGAGTGCTGGGATTAAAGGCGTGTGCCACCAACGCCCGGCTCATAAAGTACATTTGTAGAGTTTTTATTATCTCCCCATTCAAGCTTTTGCTGGGATATGCCACATGCTCTGTTGGGTGGAACATTCCGCAATGCCAGGTAGACCAGTTGGTGACAGAATTGGTCAGATCTACTCCATGCTTGTGGCTTTTCTGCCTCCTATCTACCTATTGCAGGGGTGGGGGTGGGGGGAGGGGGTGGGGGTTGAGGTGGGGGTGGGTGCACTACTGAAATGTCAGCTTGTGGGCTTGTCTAGAGCCCTGGGCAGTTCGATTAGTGCTGTGACACATAAATATTTAGGATTTCCAATGAGCTCTTGATGAATTGACCCTTTTGATATGGGACATTTCTGCAATGAGTTTTGTCCTGGAGTCCACTTTGTATGTAAGTTTAGTTTGGGGGGGCCGGGGGATTTCTATGCTAGCATCTCACCTAGGGTCTCCTAGTCTGGCCTGGAACTCACCTGTAACTGAAGGTTACCTGAAATGTCTGACCCTCCTGCCTATGCCTCCCAAGTGCTGGGGCTATAAATGGGCACCATTGTGCCTGGTTTATGCTATGCCAGGGATTGAATTTGGAGGGCAGGGCATGCACATCACCTCCAAAACCTCCGTTGACATTTGCACAGCTTTCCTGTGACTAGAAAAAAAGAGCATGGCCCTCGCCACACTCTTCCTTTCTGTTTGTGTCTTTGCATTTGAGGAGTGTTACTTGTGGACAATATGACGCTCCTGTTAAGTCCAGCCTCTGCCTTCTAATTGAGTTGCTTACCCTGTTCCTAGGGGATGGGCTTACCCTCAGAATTAGGTTTAAGTTATTCACTTTGATGCTCATTTTTCTTGTTCCAGCTATCTTTTATTTTCTTTTTCTGCCTCCCAATTTTGGGTTAAATTTTGGTCTGATTTCTTGATACAGAGTCTCACTCTGTAACCCAGACTGGCCGGGAGCCCTGTAACCCAAGCTGACCTCTAACTCCTAAGAGCCATTCCACTTCAGCTTCCCAAGTGCTGAGGTTATATGTGTATCCTCCCCATAACCCCCTTTGCCCCCCTGCCTAGATTAAACTCCCCCCCTTTGTTTTTCTAGACAGGGTCCTACTATATAGCCACTGTTTCTGTTTTTCTACTTTTTTAAAAAATTTAAATTAGAAACAAACTTGTTTTACATGTCAATCCCAGTTCCCTCTTACTCCTCTCCTCAGCTGCCTCCCACTGACCCCTATCCCATCCCCCTTTCTGCTCCCCAGGGAGGGTGAGGCCTTCCATGGGGGATCTTCAAAGCCTGTCATATCATTTGGAGCAGGGGCTAGACCCTCCCCAGTGTGCCTAGGCTGAGAGAGTATCCCTCTATGTGGAGTGGGCTCTCAAAGTCCATTTGTGTACTAAGGATAAATACTGATCCACTACTAGAGGCCCCATAGATTGCTAAGACCTCCAAACTGACATCCATGTTCAGGGGGTCTGGAACAGTCCTATGTTGGTTTCCCAGCTGTTAGTCTGGGGTTCATGAGCTCCTCCTTGTTCAGGTCAGCTGTTTCTGTGGGTTTCTCCAGCCTGGTCTTGACCCCTTTGCTCATCACTCCTCCCTCTCTGCAACTGGATTCCAGGAGTTCAGTTCAGCGTTTAGCTATGGGTGTCTGCCTCTGCTTCCATCAGCTACTGGATGAAGGCTCTAGCATGGCATATAAGATAGTCATCAATCTCATTATCGGGGAAGGGCATTTAATGTAGCCTCTCCATTATTGCTTAGATTGTTAGTTGGGGTCAACCTTGTAGATCTCTGCACATTTCCTTTGTGCCAGATTTCTCTTTAAACCTATAATGGCTCCCTCTAGTATGGTATCTCTTTTCTTGCTCTCCTCTATTCTTCCCCTGAGTCTATCTTCCTGCTCCCTCATGTCCTTCTCTTTCCTCCTCTTCTCCCCTTCTCTTTCTCCTAACTCCCTCTCCCCTCCCCCCATGGTCCCAATTAGTTCAGGAGATCTTGTCCCTTTCCCCTTCTCCTGGAGATCATGTATGTTTCTCTTAGGGTCCCCCTTGTTTCCCAGTTTCTCTGGTGGTGTGGATTGTAGGCTGGTAATCCTTGGTTCTATGTCTAAAATCCATATATGAGTGTGTACATACCATGTTTGTCTTTTTGTGACTGGGTTGCCTCACTCAGGATGGATTCTTCTAGTTCCATCCATGTGCCTGGGAGTTTCAAGACTCCACTGTTTTTTTTTCTGCTGAGTAGTAATCTATTGTGTAGATGTACCACATTTCCTCCATCCATTCTTCAGTTGAGGGGCATCTAGGTTGCTTTCATGTTCTGGCTATTACAAATAGTGCTGCTATGAACATGATTGAACAGATGTCCTTGTTGTATGAATGTGCATCTTTTGGGTATATGCCTAAGAGTGGAATTGCTGGATCTTGTGGTAG
Organism: Mesocricetus auratus; assembly: GCF_017639785.1. Classification (NCBI taxonomy): domain Eukaryota; kingdom Metazoa; phylum Chordata; class Mammalia; order Rodentia; family Cricetidae; genus Mesocricetus; species Mesocricetus auratus. Next base: position 6,132,030 of record NW_024429189.1, read on the forward strand.
ACTGATTCCCATTTTCCTGAGGAACCGCCATATTGATTTCCAAAGTGGCTATATGAGTTTGCACTCCCACCAGCAGTGGAGGAGTGTTCCCCTTTCTCCACATCCTCTCCAGCATAAACTGTCATTGGTGTTTTTGATTTTAGCTATTCTGACAGGAGTAAGAATACTTTGGTATCTCAGAGTTGTTTTGATTTGCATTTCCCTGATGGCTAAGGATGGTGAGCACTTTCTTATGAGTCTTTCAGCCATTTTAGATTCCTCTATTGAGAATTCTCTATTTAGTTCTGTACCCCACTTTTTAAAAAAGATTTGTTTATTATGTATACAGTGTTCTGCCTGCATATATTCCTGCAGGTCAGAAGATGACACCAGATCTCATTGCAGATGGTTGTGAGCCACCATGTGGTTGCTGGAAATCGAACTCAGGACCTCTAGAAGAGCAGCGAGTGCTCTTAACCTCTGAGTCATCTCTCCAGCCCTGTACCCCACATTGTAATTGGGTTATTTGGTGTTTTGGTGACTAGCTTCTTGAGTTCTTTGTATATTTTGGAAATCAGCCCTCTGCCAGATGTGGGGTTGGTGAATGTCTTTTCCCATTCTGTAGGCTGCCACTTGCTGACTGTGTCTTTTGCCTTACAGAAGCTTCTCAGTTTCAGGAGGTCCCATTTATTAATTGTCAATCTCAGTGTCGTGCTACTGGTGTTATGTTCAGGAGGCCAGTCAGGGCTACATAGTAAAACCCTATTTAAAAAATAAGTGTACTCAAATGCTATGACCAGGGAAGAGTATGTAAGAAACAAAAACCAGAGTGAAGATGTTCTTGAATATATAAATGAGTTTCCTTTTGTTTTTGTTACTGGTAGATGTGTATCTCAAAAATCAGGTGAGGGACACAGGAATGATGTCAGCCAGAAATACAGATTTTCCCAGAAAAATGAGGAGTGTTAGAAGTAGTGCTGAGAATTGAACTCAGGACCTCTCTGGAAGAGCAGCCAGTGTTCTTAACCGCTGAGCCATCTCTCCAGCCCAGTGAATGCTTTTTAACCTGTGCTAAACCATAAGTTCTCACTTGCAAATCAGAGATGTTTAGTACTAGAACCATGGGGTTCTCTCTGTGGCTTCCTCTCTAACATACCATTCCATCAACCCTAGCTGTCTCCCAGACTCAGTTCTGTCTCCTCTGCTGGGGGTCTGCCTACCCCAGCTTGTCCTCCCTGTGCTGAAGCCTTGGTCTCTTGGGATGTTGTCATTGTTGGTCTAACCTCCTTGTTGGTATCAAGTGTCTCAAAAATGCTCTTTCATATGTGTGAGAATGTATGTCTGTCTGTGTAAAACACACACTTTCAGATACGGTGGTGAGTCTAGTTCCTTTTGTCCTTTTTTGGTGGGATGTCAAAAAATATTCTTTAATTATTTTTAACTAAAAAAGCCTTCTTGGGCCAGGCGTGGTGGCATATGCCTTTGATCCAAGCACTTGAGAGGTAGAGGTGGGCAGATCTTTTTGAGCTCAAGGCCCGCCTTGAACAGAGTGAGTTCTAGGACAGTCAGGGCTGTTACACAGGGAAAGTCTGTCCAGAGGGTAGTGGGCCTACTCTATGAAACCCATCATATCAGGGCGGTGGACAGGGGACAGCAGCAAGGGAGCTAGGTTAGCCAGGAGTCTGGGCTCTATGTTCCTGTCCCTGCTGGGTGCCTGACTCAGGACATCCTTTCCCCATCTGGCCTCAGGGTCTCCTTCTTCCAGAGTAAGGGCTGTTATCTTGAGCACCTTATGTTTGGTCTGGTCCTGTGTACAACTGTGGGTCCCATTTCAGAACCTCAGTTTAGGAAACAAGAAGCCACCAGGCCCTTTCAGCATTGTCTTGAGATCTGGTGTGAGGCTGTGTCAGAGGTGGAGTGTGAGCCTTTCCTGCCTCAGACATACTTCATTTGTGAGGCCCTCCTGCAGGAAAAGCCCTAAGCACATGTCACTGGTTCCCTCAGGACCCAGTCAAGGCCTGCTTTCTCTCTCGGAGCCAGAGCAGCAGGACCCAGCTCACTCCCAGGTGGCTCTCGCCAAGTTCTACCCTTCAGACAGACCTGCCTACAAGGTACGAAGAATGCGGCTTGGTTTTAAGGCTACATGATACTGGTGGTGGGTAGTGTGTCCATACTGGCCCTGGTCTTGGGAGGGTCACTCTGCCATCCCATTGTCCATCCTGGCAGCTGGTAGCCACCCTAGCTAGTCCCTCCCACCCTGGGTGATAGCTGAGGGCCTGCGTGACAACAGGGATTTTTAGGCACAATACACAATACACAGCCCAGCCTACCTTGCTAAAACTCTGCAGGGTATAAACAAGTGTCCTGCCTAGCTTGGGGTGGGCATGAGTCCAGGATGGTGAGGACTCTGCCTGCCCTACAAGAGCTTACAGTCAGGAAGCTCCCAGCCCTTGAGAGGATCCAGTAGTGACAAGACTGGGCTGGTCTGTCTCTGCAGTGGAGCATAACAAGACCAGAGCCAGGAACAGAAAGGTCCAGAACCTTCCACCGCTTCACTATGGCGATGCTGGAGCAGAGTCTGAGGGACGAAGAGCTGCGTGCACAGCACCAGACTGCTGTGCTCCGACTGCGCGAGTTGGCGCTGGAGGAAAAAGCCCGTGCGGAGTTGACCTGCCTGGAGCATCAGATTGGGTGAGCTCATGCTTGTGGCTGGCTCTGCTCCACCCCTGTAGGTGTGCCCCCCCCCACCACGCCCGGGCACAGACGGAGGAAGATGGCTGTAGTGATCTAGGCTGTGATAGGCATTTGTAGATATTTAGGTAAGACAGTAAAGTGTCCCAGACAAAACCACACCCCAAACACAAACAAATAAACAAACAAACAAACAGCCACTGTCCCTGCCTCTGTGATGTCTGCAGTGTGTCCAGTGTGTCCCAGGTGTTGCTGGGGGTTTGTGCCTCACATGCTGTTGCCTGCAAGAAAGCCTCACGTCACCGTGTAACTGCCAGCACGTGGTGCAGGTCATCAGCATTCCCTTGTCCTGTCCCCAATCACAGACCCTTAGTGTGTGTCCAACTTTTTGCTATTATAAATGTTGAGAACTTTCCTTAGTGTAAAGGGAGGCTTTTTCCTTGAGAGAAGCCTTCCTGCCAGCCTGGTTCTAGAGCCGCATCAGTCCCAACTAAACACACAGGAGGCTATATTAATTATGAAGCTGTTGGCCTTGCTTGTTTCTTACTGGCTAGCTCTGACTTAAGTAATTACCCCATAATTGTTAATCTAAGTATGTCTCTTACCGGAGAAGTTTCCAGGCTTCCTACCCCATGGCGTTACATCTCAACTCTCTGTGTTTCTCCTTCCCAGAGTTCTCCTGGACTCCTAGTTCCACCTATCTAGATTCCTATTGGCTCAACAGTGCTTTATTGACATAGGACTTCCCCAACACCTTAGTGTGACTTCTTAGATATAGGACTTCCACATAAGTGAGCCGTGTACGTGGAGACAGCTCAGGCCGGCCTCCAAGGGTGTCTCTATTCATAGCCCAATACCGGCCTGGGCATGACATGCTAAGGGTGGATTAGTCCTCGGTGTCAGCGGAGAACCCTTTGCCTGGATGTGGTCTGCAGGCGGGAGACTCTGCCATCTCAGGCCTTCGAGGCCTAGACCATAAGACAATCATAAATGTGGGTGGTGGGAGGGAGGAGTGGCAGCCCAGCCCCACCCCGGGGCCCCCAGACTCTGCTCTGTGGGGGTGTCCAGGTGTATCTGGCTGCTGGGACTGTCCTGACCCTGCTTTGTGCCTCTTCCTCTCTATCTTAGTAGACTCTCAAAGCTCTATGTGGCTTTTTCCCTCCCCTAGGTGTCTTGTGGGGCGTGGAGCAGCACAGGCTACTCTGCGGGAAAAGCAACAACAAGCCCTCAGCAGACTTGAGAAGGAACGGGTAGGCATGGGCAAGGAATGGTCACACAGGAACAGGCCTGCAGCCCTTCCAGTTGGGGGACCAGAACACCCCTGTGCCACAGAACATCCTTGAGTTCTTTCCACCCCTCAGTGACGCTTAGAACCGTATGGTGCCTGGAAGAGCCCATGATCAGAGGACTACAGTCTGGGGTGGCACAGGGCCCTGGATGTAAACCAAGCTTAGCCTCCTGCTATCTGTGGCCCTCAACAAGTAGCTTAGCCTCTGGGAGCTTCAAGTCCCCACTGATCAGCAGTGCCTGCTTCCTAGGTCTTGGGGGGAGCTTTTTATAATAAAGCAGTGTTATAGAAGCAGTGACCAACACAGAGAGAGAAAGAGAGAGAGAGGGAGGGAGGGAGGGAGGGAGGGAGGGAGGGAGAGAGAGAGGGAGGAGGGAGGGAGAGAGAGGCGGGGAGGGGGAAACACTCCATATGGAAGTCAATTGGTACATAAGTACCCCAGCTTCCCTCCTGCATCCTGCTGGTGCCACCTGACCAAACTCAGAGGAAATCAGTAGCTAAGAGGCTGAGCAGGGAGGGCCAGGCAAAAGGCCTGTGGAGGGGACAGGAGGCCAGGCAGCATGAGAGGCAGAGACCCCTGGATGTCCTCTCCTGGCTAAGCTACTTGTCCTCTGGAACTTCAGAGGGAAATCCAGTCCCTGAGGAAGGTGTCCTTGTCGCTGCACCATGGCAGGAAGCAGCTCCTGCAGCATCAGCAGTGTGTCCTCGATGTGCAGAGGTCTGTGGCCCACTTGCAGCAGGAGCTCCAGGCTCGAACCCGGCTGCTGCAGGTGGGCACTCCCAGCGTCTTCACCTGGCCCCTCTGTGTCACACCTGTCATTCTGGGCAACTTTGGGCAGAAATGCCAGCTCTGTCTTTTGTCTGCTAGCCCCGTCAGTAGGCTGATAAGGGACAGGACAGCTTGCTCCAGCAGCTGTCCACTCCTGAGGGAGTATGCTGTCCACAGGGCTGAGACTGTCCTGCGGTGGCCACAGCCTTGTGCACCAGCCTCCTGCTGTTTTGAAGAGGGGACTAGCTGAATGTGGTCAAACCAGGCTTGCCCTGTGCTGTTTTTCCTAGAGTTCCAGCCCCAGCATCAAGGTCACTCGGGGCGGGGTCTCAGACACAAATCAGAAAATAGAGGGACACAGACCTGGAAGCCCCCAAGGCTACCATCCCCAGGAAATCTCTGAGAGCGCCGAAGCTGCAAAGTGAGTGGGTGAGGGTTTGAGTGAGGGGAGCTGCCCCTGGCGCTTGCCACAAGAAGCCTTTCATGTATTTACTTTCTGCTGGGCAATTTCATTTCACTCAGCTGCTCCCAGGAGGACGGGAGGACAGAAGGGCATGGGAGGACCAGGCCCACCCTGAGCCCCAGGGAAGGCAAACAGCAGCCGGTTACTGGCTCTGCGGCTGAGGGATATGGGCACATGGAGTTTCCTAGAGCACTTCTGTGGGGTATGCAGTGACAGTACACAAACAGCCTGACTTAGGGCAGCAGAAAACATGTGTGTGACCATGGCAGCCTCTGAGACTACTATAGGGGTTGTTCTATGGCCAGCAGCAACTGGGCTCTCTCTGAGTCCTGGCCGCTAAGGCCTTTTGCAGTGAAAGGGAGTAAGGTTCCTGCCCATGCTCAGATGAGGGATGTGAAGGGTGTCCCTTGTTCACAAACTGCTGGAAGCAGCAGCAGCAGCAGCAGCAGCAGGGCTTTTCCCATCAGGACTGCCCTGGCTTCCCCATGCTGGAAACTGTGAGCAGGCTTTCTCAGATCATTGCCCCAAATCATGACACGGATACTTATTGTTAGCTATGGACGCTTGGCCTTTTCTTATGCTTGTCCTCCTAGCTCTTATAACTTAATTTAACCTGCTTCTCTTCATCTATGTTCTGCCTCGGGGCTTTTTACCTTTCTTTCATTCTGTAGGTCCTGCTTTTCCCGCTTCCTCTGTGTCTGGCTAGCAGCTGGCTGGCTGGTGTGTCTCCCTTTCTTTCTCCTTCCATCCTCTTCTCTCTGCCCACCAGCCCCACCTATCCCTCTACTGCCTAGCCAGTGACAATTCAGCTTTTTTTATTAGACCAATCAGATGCCTTAGGCAGGCAAAGCATTAACAATGCAGCATAAACAAAAGCGACACATCTGTGCATCATTAGACAAATACCGCATAAACAAATGTGACACGCCTTTACGTGGTTAAATAAACATTCCACAACAGAAAACACTTAGCAGCACTTTAGGGGGGTGATGATCTGGAGGTGGTTCTCATCCTGGCAGTCCCCTCTCCCCCAGGCGCCCACTATCACCCAGACCCTAGCTATTAGTTCCTGGGCTCCCTCCCTCCATCTTGAGAGTGGGGGTGGGTATTGAATGAGCCCACCTTTATGAATCATCTGCTTCAGGCTGGTCTGCAAGAGAGGGAATCTTCTAGAGCTTTCTCTGGGACCTCTCACCAGCATTGGCAAGAACAGTCCCTCGGTGCCCTCCTCTGTGTGCCTGTCAGCACAGTGAAGGTTGGGTCAGGGTAGCATGCCTGTCCCTGGCCATGAACTGACCCAGAGCACTTGCTGTTAGCAAAAGTGCTAGGACTCAGAAGCTGCCCCAGACATAGCCCTGCCTTTTGAACCTCTAGAGTTTCCCCAGCGTACTAAGAGGTACCCACATGGTGGTGGGCCCAACCAACAAGGTAAAGGGTCAGAAGAAGCTTCTAGGCCCCCACCCATGTCCCATAGCAACTGCTCTATCTGAGGCACAGGCCCTGCTTGGGAAGCTGCTGAGTGAAGAGGGGCCAGGACCCTGTCTTCTGCTTGGCCACTGGCCACAGCTGGCCCTGTATGTAGCTCAAGGTAGTTCTGGGGATAAGGGCCTGCTGAGTGTTGTGGTCAGTGATGGGCGGAACAGCTGGGTGTCCATTCACATCTGTTTTACCGTGTATTGTCCTGCAGCCTCTCCCCTGAGCAAAAGGAAGTGACCCCTCCCCAGACGACTTCAGTTGCAGATGAGCACCTGCAGCCTCCGAGGGTGAAGTGGGCAATTGTCACACCTGGGACTGGACACCTACCTGTGAGGAGTGGACCTGACAGCCAAGGTAGTTCAGGGCAGTGGCAATGACCAGCCAAAAAAAACCAATCACTCGATCAGTTGGCCGCAGACTTCTATGGGGACAGCTTTAAGCTTGGGGTGAGACAGTCCCGCATACCAGGCTACCAGACCGGTGTGTGACCTGGGCTACCCAGGCCTCCCTGGGCACATCTGAGCTGCAGCAGAGTTGCAGGAGGCCTGCCCCTGGAAACACTTGGAGACATAGGGCACCCCGGGGAACTGACCAGACAGGCTGCAGAGGGCTCCTGGCAGGTGCAGTTGCTCAGAGCTAATGTGACCTGCCACTCTGTGCAGGCCTGGGACTGTGCACAGGCAGACCAGAACACAAACCTGTTAGAGGAGCAAGGCCTGGCCATGTCCCCCCGCTGCCAGGCAAGAAACATTAGCAGAAAGCAGTCTAACGTGATTCCTGGCTGTCCCCATCTCACCACGGCCTGGCATCTTTGCTCTGTGTCCCACCAGGAAGAATCCAGGAGATGAGGGTGCTGCCTTCAGCACTCTCTGCCTCCATCAGCCCAGTCAGCCTGGGCTCCATTCTTCCTCCACCATCTTCCTCCCCTCCTTTACCTCAGTCTCCTCCCTATGATGAGATCAATGACGTATTCATTTCTGGAGGCTGCCACACAATAGAGTTCTGTAAACTGGATAGCTCAAACAAATGTACGCTCTCGCATTTTGAAGACCAGAAACGAGAAATCTATATACTCTCCAAAGACTCCAGGGCAGGGTTCTTCTAGCTCCTTTTGGCTCCAAACGTCCCCAGATCTAAGGTTGTCTCCAGTCTCTGCCTCCCTGTGCCTGTCTCTTTTCCCCCGTGTCCAATTCCTCTCCCATCTGTTTTTTTTTTTGTTTTGTTTTGTTTTGGTTTTTGGTTTTTACGAGACAGGGTTTCTCTGTATTGTTTTGGAGGCTATCGGTCCAGCCCAGCCTCGAACTCAGAGATCCACCTGCCTCTGCCTCCCAAGTGCTGGGATTAAAGGCGTGCGCCACCACCGCCCAGCCCCCATCTGTTTTAGAGTTAGAACCTGCCCAACTCTAAGATGAGCTTGTCTAGAGATTCTTAATTATGTCTGCAAGGGCTGTCTTACAAATGTGAGCTCATGCCCGGGTTTGCAGGTTATGGCTTGAGCACAGTGTTTGTAGACCCCAGACTACCTAGGCACACAGTCTGGGGGACACAGGATGGAGCTGGCCCCCCTCAGACACTCCAGTTGGGGATGCTGAAGAGGTCTGGGCACAGGGACAGAGGACCAGACATCATTATGACCAGAACATGAGGCAGATGCGGAGGAGAGAGTGTTGGGAGCAGTGTGGGGGCTCGGGGCTATGTGGAACTCTGGTCCTTAGAGAGGGGACAGCAGTAGGAACCCTCACCTCCAAAGAAGCCAACTTTGAGATGCCTCCTAAGTGTCGGGTTCTACACAGGCTGGTCAGTGTGAGTGACCCCAGCAATTGTGTCTTTCAGAGCCTGGGAAACAGCCTTGTGTCTCTTCCCCCGGTCTGCTGCATTCAAGTTCCCTGGACCCTGAACACCAGAAACATCCAGCCTTCCCTGTATGCAACTTTTGGCAAGCCCCTTTCCCGAGTCCTGCTGGCTTGGGGAACCTCCCTACCATTCTGCCAACTTGATCCTGGTCGGGATTCCTAGGTGCCCGTGTACTAGTTCCCGTGGTGCTGGTGGCCCCTGGTCATCCTAGTCCTTGGAATTCTGTCCCCAGGTGGCTCCTGTACTCTTTGGTATATGTCTCCTTCTCTCTTGTTGACACAGGTCATCAAGAAAGATGATAGCCCAGGCTCTCAGTTGAAGCCACTGGAGGCTAAGGAACTGCCTCCTCCAGGTAATATCCCCGGAAACAGTCTGTGTGCCATCCCTCTGTGGATCTTTCCAGGAGTTTCCCCCACATCCAGTGGACCCTGTCCAAGGCTGGTGTCCAGCGGTCAAGCAGGGACAGGGAGGTCCCCAGGGAAAGTAGAAGAGGATGGATGTTCATGGCCCCCTGCCATGACCACAGACTTCTTCATGGCTAGAAGACTGGCCGACTCCATTGCCTGTAGGAGATGATTCGTCCGCTCCTCTGGGGACATTAAAGACAATACTTGGTCTGGCCATTTCAGCTGCAGCTTGGTTTATCTAGACATTTCTGAGAGCCTAGAAATCAGCACCGACAGAAGCATCCTCATTAGTGGACACCACAGTTTGACACATATCAGATTCTTCTGATCCATGCAGTTGGCCCTGAGGCCTCTCTGAGGGCAGAACCCCTGATTTTCAGGGGGTGGGGGAATTTACTTCTTACTCTGTGGGCTGCCCTGGGGCTGACATTGAGGGACTGGCATGACCTGGCTGGCTCTTGGTGGGTTGATGCTACCTCTGAGTTCCCCACCCCTGGGTCACAGTCCTGGGTTCAGAAGCTCCACCGAAGCTCCACCTCTGCATTCCTTGCTCAACATCTACCCTTAGAAGCAGGAGGGATGCCAAGTCTTGTCAGATACCAAGGCATTCTTCACATCTGGGGCTGGAGAAAGTGAATTCCACGTTCGTCAGGGTAGGAAGGAGCAAGGCCTTCCCAGTGTGCTGGGACTACCCAGGAGAGCTGGGACCAATGGGGTTCCCAGGGGTCCAAGGGTGATGGTGAGCAGGGGGCAGGCAGAGCCCATTTCCATAGCCTTCCATTCTGCTGGAGTCATGCCTCTGTTGGCTGTTGTTCAGGGCTCTGTGGACATTTGTTAGGCCTGATACCCCTCACCATTCATGTCACTCTCTGTGACTGCACGCTGTGGCCATGTGTGTACTAGCTGACATATACTGAAGCCAGCCAGTGCTCACACCACACTCAGAGGGACCCTGTCATCTCTTGAGATGAGCATGCTCATCCTGCAGGGGAAGAGGCTGGGGCCCGAGAACTGAAGCACTTGGACCGAGATGGCGCAGTTTGCTAGTGATGGTCCAGGATGCACCTGTCTGGCCCAGTTCTTGGTGCTCCCTAGTCAGAAGATGGCTCCTCGAGGTTCTTGGGAGTACCCCAGCGTGGCCATTAGAGAAGTCCAAGGTCCTTCCTGCAGTGGCCCTGCCACCTCAGCCTTCATTTCAGGCTCTGGATGGCAGATTAAGGCACCACATCTCTGTGGCCTTGGGCCTCAGGATCCCAACAGTCTACTACCAGGGTCCATGCCGGACTCAGACCTAGGAATATGGAGGTGTAACCCGGCTGCTGTGCCCTGCTTTGTGCTCCCTTGGCTAGTCTTTTAGCTTGCTATGGAGGACCACGCCATGTCCAAGGCCAGCCTTCCCTAGTGCCAGTGCCCCTCACAGTGTAGGGGACCTCAGCAAAGTGCTGTGACAAGGAAAGGAACAGCTCTGCAAGGCTTCCCAGCCACTGGTGGCAAGTCCCCAAAGGAGGGAAAGGGGGCTGTGCAGATTTTGTTTGTTTTCTGAGACAAGGGTCTCGCTATGCAAACCAGGTTGGCCTGGAACCCACAGAGATCAGCATGCCTCTACCTCCCAAGCACTTGTGCTAAAGGTGTGTGCCATCAACCTGACAATAGGGCTATGAATTAAAATGACTTTTTCCCCCTCTCTCAGGACTTCATATCACTGACTATCCAACAGGATAATTTGGGAAACATATAATCCCATCTTTTAGGTCCTCACACGAATCAAATGTCACAGCCAAGTCTTGCATCCACTTTGGACTTTCAGATATTTTTCCTGGGAACCACTGCTCCCCACCCCACCCCCACCCCACCACACCTGTACACGCCAGCATTCACAGTCTGTTTGTCCCACAGGCCACCTACAGAACAAGCCCAGTGCAGCCTGGGCAATGGAGAGGCAGCCTACAGACCTTCATGCTTGGAGCTTGCATGGACAGTGTGGGCAGTCCCTAAGCGGAGATGGTCCTTGTCCCGAGGAAGCCAGAGTGAGTTGGTGCAGCCATGTGCTGTCTGCAGGCTATGGGGGCATTGGCCTGCTGTGCGGCCTCCAGATGAGGACTCAGAGGGCATTCCAGGCCGTTCATATGGTTCTGCAAGTTGCAGGTTCCACAGGTTTCACCTCATATTCAATGCTTGGGCAGAAAGAAAGTCTTTCCGGGGTGAGAGGAAGTGTTTGATGATTGGCATCTTTGGGGTCCTTGAATGAGTCTCTGAAAGCACAGTCTGTGATTCCCAGCGGAGGAGGTGGGAGGGGCTCTAATAGATATCTTACTTTTCTAATGTGTTTCTTGCAGGTAGCTGAGAACAGAACAAGTCAAGGGCTGGCTGTTTCCAGAAGCCCCAGGGAGGAACCCCAGGAAGAGGCACACTGGAGGTCAGAGCAGCAGAGGTGTGGAGCGTGGGTGGGATAAGCGCTGAGGAACGGAGACAGTCTCAGTCAGTATCCGGGACTTCTCAGTGCCTAGACCCTTCCCTCACCCCTCCTAGACTGCGCCCAGTTGTACACCACTAGCTCTGACTCCCTCTTGGTATCAAAGTTGTTGCCCAATGCAGGGCCAAAATGCCACTGGGGGACACAGGTGTCTGGAAGTGTCCCCATCTGCTACCTGATCCAGGTGGTCAGATGCCTCTCCCCATCCCCCACCGTGTCCCAAGGAACCCTGTGTAACAGTGGTCACTTGTAATGGTGGGTGACTGGCAGGACTGTTCATAAGAGTGTGACATGGGGGTCGTTGGCTGTGAGCCCCAGGGCAAGGGCATCTGGAAGGCCAGACTCCTTCACCATGTGCTTGCAGGAGAGAAGCTTGTCCACAGGAGAACCTAGACATCCCCTCCACCCACCCGGAAGCTGACCAGGAGGCTGCTTCCCCAGGTGAGGCTCCCACCCCACCCCAAGGTCATTCAAAGGCCATTAAGTCTTCACTTAGAGACTATCCAAAACCAGTTCTTATACCAAAGTGAGGCTTTTCTGAAGGCACATTGCCCTGTCCTCCACACTGCCTTGGGTGACCCCTTCCCCTGGGGCTGCAGGCTGAGTCTAAAACTTCAAAACAAGCCAAAGAGAGCCAACCACCAGATCTAACAACAGCTGAGGTGGTGTAGGCTCAGTCCAGACACACAGCCACATGTGACCCACAAGTCTGCAATAACCTAGGGGTTATCAAAGGACTAAGCACACTGTACCAGCTGTAACTGGTGTCATCACCCCGTTAATGTCTTCTGTTGGAACATCTTTCCAGTTTGGGGGCGGCTTCTGGGATAGTCTACCATGTAGGGTGCGGCAGCTGTGAGCCACTCCCTAATTCAATCCATCTCAGCAGCTCCTGTGGCCAGTGAGGAAGAAGCGTGGCCTGCCTGGCACCTAAACAGTCCTCTGTCCCAGCCTGCCGTGGACGCGTGTTCTGAGTTTGCTTCTAGTGGCTGTTCTGGGTCCTCGGAAGCCCCTGCCTTCTCCCTCACCCCCTCGGCGGGCTCATCAAATGGCCTTTCCTGTCCGTCTCTCCAGGAGTTTCAGAGAGCCACAGCCACCCTCGTCCAGCTTTCTAGCAGTTCCGCATCCCTGTCTAACGGGGAAGCTGAAGCCTCCCTGCATGCAGACCCCGGTTGGTCTAGGGAGCTTTCTGCTCATGACTCCTGGGAGGAGCCTGGCCTGCCTTCATTCTGGGGCCTCCACCAGGGACTCCCTCAGCTGGAGGGTGTTTCTGGGGATGTAGGTCAAGTGACCCTGCAGAGACTGGGAGACGGTGGGGCCAGACTCCTGAGTGGCTTCTCCGAGGACGCAGCTGTGGCACCAGGCTCAGAGCCAGGGTACGACTTCCTTCAGGCAGGCTGGCCGTCGTCATTCCCACGTGTCCCATCTCCAAGACTGGGGTCAGAGTTGTCAGAGTCCTCCAGCCAAATTTGGGATGAGAACAATGAGGAGACTCTTGAAGAACCTAGTCCTGGTGTTGGGCCACCCTCGGGGAGCTCCTTGCCTGCAAATGGTTCATTGGACACGGGAGGCAGTGGAGGCCCCTGTACCACTCTTCCCTCCCTGGGGCCTGGGGAAGAACAAGACCCTTCCAGATCCAGCAGGAGCCTGACGGGTACATTGAACACAGGGAAAACCGGGCAGATGTCCCCTGTGACCACCTCTGCAATGCTCCCACCCCAGAACCCTTCTACCAGTGACCCAACTCTGCCACTGTCCTTTCCTGTGGACACTCCCACCACTGAAAGGGCAGGTCTAAGTAAAGGAAACATGCCTCCTGAGGCCTCAGCTGGCTGCCAGGAGGAACCCCGGGATGTTGATACTAGTCCATCCATAGAAAGGAAGCCCTTACAGGCCTTGCCTGATCCTAGGGCCCCTATGACCCTGAATGTTCCTTCTGAGGACACAACTCCCCTTGTCACAGAGGTAGCCAGTCCCTCGTACGTAGATGGCTTCCTGACTGAAATACTGTCCCCCGTGGATGAGGAGCTATCTTACGGCAGTAGGGACCTTCCGTCCTCTATCTGCGGGGACACTCAACTCCCTCTACCACCACCTACTCCGCAAGCAAAGAGTGACATCAACGAGCCCAGCCCCAGCTCAGAAGACTTCCCTTCCCCACCTGAGGAGGTCATGTTTCCAGGTGACTCACTGGACACTCTAGGAGAGGATCTGTCCATTACCGCTGAGGACATGTCCTCCCTATCTGAGGGGGCTCTGGAGGAAGCCCTTTCCCTGGGGCCCCAGGAGTCAGGGCACTGTGTAGGAGCATCTGGGCAAGATGAAAGCCTGAATGACTCAAGTTCAACATCTCCCTTGAGTAATTGTGCTCCTGAGACATCCCCAAGACTGTCCACCCAACCCCTGAGTCCACCCCCAGTGGCTTGTGTGACCAGAGAGAATCTTGAGGACGCCCCAGGCAGTCAAAGTGGACCCTGGGAAGCAAGGCAGTGTTTGGAGGATGCAGAGCACCGGCAAGGAATAGAACACCTCATAGACAGAAGGGCAGCCACATCGTCACCCTCCTGGGGTACACCCTCTGAAAGCCCACCCCCAGACCCAGTGCCCTTGGTGGCTGGATCCCTCAAGCACGCTAGTGAGAAGGAGAGGGAAGGCCAGAGCTGCTGGACACAGGGCCGGCACAAGCTCCAGGGTTTGTTGGACAGGCAGCAGCTCTGTAGGAGAAACTGGGCTTTTGACCCTACCTCTGGTGCCTGTGCTGATTTTTCAGGGACAAGAGATGCTGGGCCAGTGGATATGGTGTCTACCCAGCTTAGCAGGAGGATCCTGTGTGACTCTCTGGCTGCACTTTCAGGGCTGGCCCCTGAAGACAGCCCCTAGGAGTGTGCTCCGAAATGATAGGAACTCACAGATACCTGACGTGTGTGTGTGTGTGTGTGTGTGTGTGTGTGTGTGTGTGTGTGTGTGTGTGCACATGCCATGGTCCCTGTGCAGAGGTTACAGGACAACTTTGGGGAATTGGTTCCTTCTGCAGTGGGTTCTAGGGATCAAACTCAGCTCATGAGGTTTGTATGGCAAGAGCCTTTACAGGCTGAGCCGTCTGTGTCCAATTTGTTGTTTTTTGAACATAGGTTCTGGGAACTGATTGTAAGTCCTCATACTTGCAAGTGCTTAATCAACTGAGCTATCTCTTCAGTCCTGTCTGGATCTTGCTATGTCTCTGTTTCCAACAGATTGCTTGTGACTGAGGGACATTTGTTCATCCCGTGGAGATGAGGAGCCGGGGATGGGCTCCTGTAGTCAGTCCCCCAGGAGAACAGAACAATTTGGGGGGGGTGTAAGGGTGAGGACAGGCCACTAAAGCAGTGACTTGGGTCAGGCGTCACCTTCACCTCCCTCAATGGACTCTGGTGTGTTCCTGATGGAGAAAGGTTGCCTGCTATTCACTCCTAGTAACCCTTAGTAACCCCAGCCCCTAGCAACCTCAGACAACAGTGAAAACTTCTCTGCTTTCTTAGCTCCTCAGAGGATTTTCTGGGACCCTGAGTGACCAGGAACGGGCTGTCTTTAGGGATTCTAAGATCTTGTGCTGGAAGCCACACAGAGTCCTCTGTCTGGATGCCCCGTGCAGGTGGCAGTGTCCTGATGCATCTTATTTGTGCAGCTTTCTGTCTCCTTGTCTTCGGTGCCCCAGGGAAGGGTCACTGTGTGTACATGCTTGTGTGTGACTGGGTTTTGCTCTATAACCCAGGTTAGCTTTGAACTCACGTAAATATCTCTGCCTCAGCCTCCCAAGTACTAGGATTATAGACATGAGCTGTCACACACCCCAAAAGTTTGTGGCTTTTATACAAACCCCGAAATCTTCCAGAAGAAGCAGTTTTGAATCTGTTTTTTGAATCGGGCTTGAGCAGGATCTCATGGGATGGGGCTCACATACATGGTTGGAACTCCTAGAATTTGCTTTCTGTGTCTTAAATCGGTATGTGTGCACAAATATGCAGTGTATGCATATTTGTATATACATGGGTATGCATATCTAATCCATCACCAATCCTTTACTAACTTTGTTTTAATTTCCTGTTTATTGATGTATATTCACTATCTTGCTGGATCTCATAAAGACAATGTCTGCCAAGTGCATCATGTGCTTGACTATATCCATCCTCCACCCTGCTCTTTCTCCCTCACTCCCCCACTCCCCTTCTTTCCCTCAGTCTTCCTCATCTCATTTTAATCCTTAAAAACTATGCTTATGGGGCTGGAGAGATGGCTCAGAGGTTAAGAGCACTGACTGCTCTTCCAGTGGTCCTGAGTTCAATTCCCAGCAACCACATGGTGGCTCACAACCATCCGTAATGAGATCTGGTGCCCTCTTCTGGCCTGCAGATGTACAAGGAGGCAGGATGTTATATTCATAATAAATAAATCTTAAAAAACAAACTATGCTTATGAATAGTCTGTGCCAATGACGTTGGTTTATGCTCCAGGAAAAGGCTGGGTCAATGAGTTGGTGATTAGTTCAGTGATCGTGGGAAATTTCTCACATAAAAGCAGTTGTACACTCCTCATGGTAGCCAGGTAATGTGCATGTTTTTGTTTTATTCATCAGTTTTAAAAAATCAAAAAAAGCACTTGAGCAAATAGTCTAAAATATGAAGAAATTATCTTCAGAAAATGATATCCCACCCCTCCCAGTACTGAAGATTGGACCAAGGTTTTAGCACAAACTAGGAAAACATGCTAACATTGAACTGTATCCCCAGCCCCTTTTCACTTATTTTTAGCGTTCATTTACTTGCATGTGTATAGATGCCACAGTGTATGTGTGTGTGCAGTCATAGAACAACTGGCAATCAATTCTCTCCTACTATGTGGGTTTTGTGGATCAAACTCAGGTCATCAGGCAGCAATCACCTTTACCCACTGAGAAACTAAGACCTGGGGGGTACAGGGTCTTACTAAGCTCCCAGGCTGAACTCATTCTAGCCCAAGCTACTTCAAACTTGCAATCCTCCTTTCTCAGCTTCCTGAGTAGCACAGGCCTGCATTACAGTGCTCAGATATCTTACATTTTTAACACTTTTTTCCAATGCTGGGGATGCAGTAGAGGGCCTTTGCATGCTAGTGATGTTGAAGTGCTCTTCTGCTGAGTCCGGTCCCCCACCCTATGCCCCATCCCCCGCTCATCTGTTTTTTACAGATGTAATTTTATTTTATGTGTGTGCCTGTTTTCTCTGCACAAATGTATGTGCGCCATGAGTGTGCCTTGGTACCTGTAGAGGTCAGAAGAGGGTGTTGAATCCCTGGAACCGGAATCACAAAGAGCTGTGAGCCACCGCATGGGTACTGGGAGCAAACCCTGATCCTCTGCAAGAGGAACAAGTGTTGCTGGAGTTATCTTGTCCTGCCAGGTCCACAGCTGATTCAGCCCCAAATAAACACACAAAGACTTATATCAATTATTAAACTGTTGGCCGATGGCTAGGGCTTCTTATTGGCTAGCTCTCTCTTAATTATTAACCCACAACTACTAATGTATGTATTTCTACATAGCCTTATCTTACCAGAGAACGCCTGGTGCATCCTTTCTTCCCGGTCTCTACATGGCATCTCTCGTGGTCTCTTTCTCTGCTTACCTTTCCCAGAATTCTCCTCGTCTCCTAGTCCCACCTATCTTCCTGCCAAACAGTGTTTTTATTCGTCAACCAATAAGAGAAACACATATACAGAAGGACATCCCCCATCACCTCCTCTTTTCTGTCTAAATAAAACAAGTGCTCTTAACTGCTGAGCCATCTCTCCAGACTCTTCTAACCAAGTGGGTTTTTTGAGGGGGGGGGAGTTTTTGGCTTTTGATTTTTTTCCAGACAGGGTTTCTCTGTGTAATAACCCTGGCTGTCCTGGAACTCACTTTGTAGATGAGGCTGGCCTTGAACTCACAGAGATCCACCTTTGTCTCAGCTTGTAAATGCCCAATTTTCACCTATGTTTGACAGTCATGGGTGAGATTCTCTCATCCCCATTACAGGCTGGCTTTGTCTGCATTTCTCTGGACAGTGTATCCACAGCTTCTATCAGGCTCCTGAAGTGCTGGAATTAAAGGTGTACAATACAACCAACCACCTGGCTCTAATAAAGTTTTATTGAGATAATTCATATACCATAGTTTTCTTTTTTTAAATGTACATATTAATAAATTTTAGTATAGTCACAAAATTGTGCAACTAGTTACTTCTTGGATGAGAAGGCCCTGTGAGTGTGGATTCCTGATAGATGAGCATCCTGCTAGCCTTAGGGACATGAGAGTCCAAGGCCGATCCATCCAGGGCTTGGCCTCCCCACCATGCCCAGATCCCCAACTGTAAGGCATTATTTCCTCTGACTAGCTTATGGCCTCTGGGAAAGCCTGTTGGTGCCAAGCCATCAGATTTGTCCTGCTTCTGCTGCATGCTTTGGTGCTGGTTTCCAGGACATTTACAATTTCTTTGGGCCCCTGCAATGAAGTAGAATCCCTTTCCCAACAGCCTCTTGCAGACCCACAGTTAACCTGTCCTCAGGGGCATGGCAGCCTCTTAGCTCCAATGAGCTGCTCAGTGAGTCACCTTTTGTCCTATAGGCCCAGCGAACACATGGCTCCCGGGACCTGCCAGCTAAGATCCTGCACCAAGTTTCCCAGTTGGTGTCAGAGCACAGAAGAGGCTTGGTCGAACCAGGGAATATGCACTTTTCAGTGTACATAATTTTAAGACACATTTGTGACCTATAGGTTTCCTATTAAGTGCCCTCTGTTTTTTTGTTTTGTTTTGGAATGAATTAGTCTATAAATTTTTTTGTACTTTCCCCCCTATTTCTAACCCCTTCGGATTCATGAGGCCGAGTGAGAGGAATTATGTATTTTACACACACGTTTGGCATGGCAATAAATCTCCCCTATCAAAACCTTGCAAATTTGCCTCAAATTCCACAGCCCCCCCTGCCCCTGATCAGTATAGTGTCATGGAGGTTGGTGCTGAAACCTAGGCACATTAGGGCTCCACACAGTACAGCCAGGGTCTCTCCAGAGCCAACTTCCCTGGGTACCGAGCAGGTGCAGCATGCTTTAGCCTCGGCGCGATGTCCTTGAAGGGAAGCTGGTGATGGAAAACTAATGAGAATCAGGCCAGGCTTTCTGAAGACTGCTACAGCTGCAGGAGCCAAGCCATAAAATTACTCTTGTGGGCGGAGAGAAAGTATATCCACAGAAAGTGCTAGACATTTTATCTCGCTAGCATGTGTGTGAGCAGAGCGCTTTGGCATTCAGATGTATTGACCCTGGTGAGGATTCAGCCCAAGGTCCCTCCCTCCAAGGTCTCACACTGTACCTGCTGATCCTTTGTATCCATTTGGGCCGATAAATCTTGACATGAGCCTCAGGAGAAGTCATTATTTTTCATAGAAAACAGTTATTTCTCAGTTAACCTGTTCCTTTGATGTTCTTGTGATCTGTCTCTGTCGGTGTCCTGCTAAGCAGTTCCCTTAAACTCTGCTTTCAGCTTTGCACAAGCCAAACTTTCCCAAGTCCCTAGGTTTCCAAGCCCGGCCCCACCACCACAGCCACTCTCATACAACACACCCAGAGGCCACAGGGGCTTTTAGAAGTGGGCAAGAGCCGTGTATACTCCCTGGAACACAGAGTATTCTCATTGTGCCTCCTGTCTGACTGAGTCCTGCCCCAAGAGTGTAGCTGCTGTGGGCTGGAAGTATAGTGGACCTGTCATCAGTGAGACACAGTTGCAGCAGTAGACACAGTCCATGTGGTCCCCAGCAACCTGAGGAGTCTCCTTATCCTTCAAGGATTTCCACCAAGTAACACCAGATCCTTGAGTTTGCCACAGATAATTTCAGGATTAGCCAGATGGTGGTGGAGTCGGAGTTCATTAGGAAGAAAGGAACAAAAACGTCAGCATAGTGGTTAATAGAGAGATGCTCAGAGAAAGAGTAGAGTACACCCTAAGCCTGGGTGTTGGCTTCTCAAAGGAGAGTCATATCTAAATGATTTAGCAATAGCCATATATTGGATTTTGGAGGCTGCCAGAGTTTCCTGCTCAGCAGGTTCCTAAGGGATTCTCCCTTTCTTTTCCTGTTTTCAATAACAGATCATAGAATGGTTCTGATGGCACCTTGGATGGGATTACAGTCTGTTAAAAATAAAACCTTGGACCACAGTGGGTTTAAGACACATCTTTTCTTGTAAATGGGTTACCCTGTGAGATTCCTAGAAACTTGCAGGTTTAGATTGAGAAGACTCAAACATGGCTTGTTGCTACTTTAACACCCTTATTTGAAAATGTCTCTGTGTCGGCAAATGCTAATTGCATTGGAATACTTGATTATCAGCTGGAGAGAGGCTTCAGCCAGACTCCAGAGTCCCTTTCTCATGCCCCCGCGGTGGGTTTCCCTATCCTATCCTGCCTCAGACATTCTTGCCTTCAGGGTAGAGTTGGG
Source organism: Mesocricetus auratus (assembly GCF_017639785.1). Lineage (NCBI taxonomy): Eukaryota > Metazoa > Chordata > Mammalia > Rodentia > Cricetidae > Mesocricetus > Mesocricetus auratus. Next base: position 6,151,917 of record NW_024429189.1, read on the forward strand.
ACCTGAAGCCGTCTCTCCGGCCTCAGGCAGGCCTTGTCCAGATCCTTCTCTGACCACCCCAGGCTAAAGCAGTCCAGTCCTCTCATGCCTGCTTCCCAAGGCAGTTTCCTGTCCCTGTGGTCACTCCTGCTTACAGCTTCTCTGTATTTGTCTCCCAACCAGTGTCTCTCTCCCTTTGTCTCAAGAAATTCCTCCCTGCTCCCTAGCACCCCCCCAACATCCCCCATGCTTCCAGAACACAACTGGGAGCCAGCCAGGGTGTCTGTAAGATGAGACTGCAGGCTTTGGAAAATAGGACACATGTACACACACACACACACACACACACACACACACACACACACACACACACACACACCACCAGCCTTTTCCTGTCCCTTTGGCTCATCTGCACGGAGGTTTTATTTTTTCCCTCAGCTGTGTTACAGAATGGCACGGTGTATGCTTTTGATAATAACAGCCAACCTGTGGTCTGTGGGTACCAGAGTTTTAAGCCCGGCTCCACACCTCACTAGAATATGTAGGGAGCCATCCCCATGCCTTCCGATCCACAGTCACAGGCATCCAAAGTCACCCCTCGTCATGGTGTCACTTCTCTTACTCCTGACTTGCCCTAGTATGCTGCACTCCAAAGAAAATCAGCCCCTCACTTCCTAGGCTTCCCAAGGGCTCAGCAGCCTTCATTCACCTCAGGAGCCGCATGCACGTTCCTCTCGCCCCTGTCCTCAACTGAGTAACGTTCCAAGAGATGCCTCCAGGCTTTTATACGCACAACAGCCCCCCAACACTTGCTTCCTTGCCCTACGCAACCCCGGGCGCCAGGGCTTGGATTGGATAATTTGTTCTCTCCAGAGTAAGAACACTAGGAAAGCAGAATAAGAGAAGCCAGGCATGGGGGTGCACATCTGTAATCCCAGGGCTGGGGAGGCAGGAGGAAAAGGAGTTCAAGTCAGAGTCAGCTATATATCGAGTTTCACGCCAGCCGTAGAACCCTGTCTAAAAAAGTCGGGTCTAGGTCTCCACTCTTAGCAGGTGACTGTGTGGCTTTGCCCTGTGGCTCTACCATATTCTCTGGGTTATAAAAAGGTCAAGGTGATCATGGTGGACATTTAAGGTTGACAGGTAAAATGACAGGTTGCATGTAAAATCCAGGATGCATGTTACATATGAATTTCAGGTACACAGAGAATAGTTTCTGAGCCTAATTATGCCCCCATTAAATCGGCATTTCAGCCTGGAACTCCAGGAGTGTTTACTCAACTTCACATTCAACTTGGTATGGGCTATTTCTCCCTGCTAATCTGTGGCTGTCTAGGCTCAGACCTCACGGTCCGGAGTCTGGTCCGCTGGGTATAAAGCGCCTGTGGTCTGGAGCGAACTAATATTGGGGCAGGGCCAACAGGGACCCAGAGCAGGGGCGGGGCCAGAAGTACGGGGGCGGAGCAGGCTTAGGGAGTGAGGCGGGGCCTGCGTTCTGGGGCGGGGCCAGAAGTACGGGGGCGGGGTGAGCGGGACCCTACTTGGAATGACCAGCGTTCAGGGAGGGGCCAAATCGCGGGGGCGGGGCGAGAAGGACGAGGGATGGTGCTGGAGAGGACTAGCCGACTTGGGGGCGGGGCCAAGGCACAGGGCGGGACCGGCGCGCGCAGGCACGTGACGGCGGTTGCCAGGGTGAAAGGTCGGCGCGCCGGCGGCACTCCCAACATGGCGGCGGCCCGGGCTGTGGCGCGCGGTCCCGGAGCTGAGGCGCGGCGGCCGCCCTCCCTTCGGGCCGCGCGGCTGCTCCTGCTGCTGGCGGCGGTGGCGATGGCGGGGCCCCGGGAGGGCGGCGCGGCGCGGCTGTACCGCGTGGACGAGGACGCCGTGTGGTTGCTGGACAGCGGCAGCGTGCGCTCGGCCACGAGCAACAGCTCGGCCGCGTGGCTGGTGCAGTTCCATTCGTCGTGGTGCGGCCACTGCATCGGCTACGCGCCCACCTGGCGAGCGCTGGCGGCGGACGTGCGAGGTGAGGGTCCCGCGCGCCGGCCGACGTCCCTCCCGCGCAGCAGCTGTGTGGATCGAAGCCAGCTCTCAGGACACCGACTTCACCCTGCCCCCGGCCTCTTATCCTGGCCACTCTCTCCCTGATCAGCCGTCACCTTCCCATCCCCAGCAGTCGCATTTCAGAGCCTGCCATCTCCACTCCGGAAGGTCTCCATTCCTGTCAAGCCCCAACCTGGTTTGCTAGGTAGCCGGCCGTATGGTGGGCTTCGGGCCGAGAAGCTTAGAAACCCAGACACCCTTGGGGACTGCTGTGCAGAAGCGAAAAGTTTACAAAGCGTCTTCTTTGCTGGGCTTCTCCTTCGCTAACCACAGCTTTTGAGAAATCTTTGCTTTCTTAGTGCTGTTACTCACCCTTGCAGACCTCAGACCTCTTCCAGCAGCTCATGTAAATGGGGTTTAAGTGGCTGTGCAGTAGCTTTCCCTGCACTGGCTGAGGTTTGGCTTCGCCAGCTTGCTACTGTTGAACTAACCTCTAATTACAGATCTCACAGGGCAAGACGACAAATTGTTGCTTCTTCCTGCACCTTTGGCTTTAGGTCTGGTGTTGAACACTGCTGTGCTTTTCTTAAACAGATTTGCAAAGACGCCTTTTTCCAAGTACACACTTGTAAGTGACTATTTTAAAATGTTAACCTCTTTCCTCATTGTTGGAACACTTTTATTTTCCCCTTTGAAAAAGCGTTTCATAGTGTAGCCCAGGCTGGTCTTGAATCCACAGTGACCTCTGCCTTTTTGATTACCAGGCTTTTATGTAGAACCTAATGGAATTGTTCTCTTGAGTCTTACGTTTTCTTTTTCTTTCTTCCTAATATTTATTTTATTTTGAATTATGTGAGTATGTACAGGTGTGTGCAGTTTTCCATGGAGGCCAGAGGTGTTACATCGCCTGAAGCTGGAGCTATAGGATGTAGGTGCTGAGAGTTTCAAATCCCAGTCCCCTGAAAGAGTAGTATGTGCTTTTAACTTCTAAGCCATCTCAAGTTTTCTTAGGTCCCTGGCAAGCACTAGCCAAAACTGAGACCAGCGATTGAAAAGACAGAGTTTATATATGGTTTTGTTTTTATTTTGCTTTATTTTTTTAAGCCACTCAGTAGTAGAGGGGACTTTTTAGTTCTTAATAATTTATTTATTTTTATGATCATTGATTGGTGGTTTGCTTGCATATATGTCTGTGTGAAGGTATCAGATCATCTGGAATTGGAGTTATAGACAGTTGTAAGCTGCTATGTGGGTGCTAGGAATTGAACCTGGGTCCTCTGGAAGAGTTGCCAATGTTCTTGACCACTGAGCCATCTCTCCAGCCCCAACTTTTTAGTTCTTTTTTTTTTTTTTTTTTTTTTTTGGTTTTTCGAGACAGGATTTCTCTGTATCATTTTGGAGGCTGTCCTGGAACTCTCTCTGTAGACCAGTCTGGCCTCGAACTCACAGAGATCCACCTACCTCTGCCTCCCGAGTGCTGGGATTAAAGGCGTGTGCCACCAACGCCCGGCTACTTTTTAGTTCTTGATACTTAACAGTGGGCTTTCAGGTGACCCTGGCAAGACTTTTTGTTTATGTGGGTTCTGGCTTTCAATCTAGTAGCTGACTTGTAGACATCATAAGCCACATCAGGGGGGTCTTCTGTAACCAGATCAACAGTAGACAGGGTTGAAATTGTTCTGGAACTTGAAAGAAAGGACAGTTCTGAAAGTACCGCAGTGAAAATCCACAACTAATGCTGCGGTTGACTTAATGAAATGAAGTTACCTTTCAAGAGTGGCTGGCTGCCAAGGACACTGGATGGTGGAGGTCAAAGAGCTGACTGGCAGGAGCAGGTGAGCACCTGAGAAGGGAAGCAAGGATGCGGAGGGCAAGGCCACCTGAGTCAGGGCCCTCAGAGTATGTCCTGGTGTGAAGCAAGTCACCTGGGGATTTGGTAGACACCCGTGTTGTTGGTCCCAGCCTAGGCTACTGGGTGGGTCCCAGCATCTTGTCAGAACAAGCTCGAAAGATGTCTGATGACCTGTTGAAAAGGATCCTGCCTAACTGCTAGACACCTGCAGAAGAGATGCCATCCCTTGTGATGTCTGCCATGTCCAACTTCCTTAGGAAGGTTTTGGCTCTCACCCTGTCCTGGGATATTGAGCTCAGGACCTCTTGTGTGCCTCGTCTTGTGGAATTCTGTGCAGAATATGGGAAGCATTAGATGCTCTGCCTTGGCTTTCATTTGGCTATGCTCCCTGCTGGCTCCCTGCCTGGGTAATCCGCCAGGAGAGAGGGTGCTTGCCCACACAGGGGTAATCAGTCACCTGTGAGTTGAGTATGCAGGGCTTGCATTGGGTTCTCCCCAGGTGTCTTTTCCTGCCCCCACCCTAGCTGCCACCCAGTCTCTGGTTGGACTGGTTTTGTTGCCATGGGTGGGGATTAGAACTAGGTGGCCTATGCCTGCCTTCCTGCCCCTCAACCTGTCTATTTGAACTGAACAGCTGGTCTATAGAGGGAGGACTTCCCTTCTTTGGTTCAGGACACCTTTCACTTCCTCAAAAACTTATGATGGTGTATCTTTGGCTCTTCACTGACTTTTAGGGGGAAATAGTGTTTTTCCTTATGAGAAATGGGTTAACAAAAGGTTTATTGTTCAGTGGACCCAGTGGCTATTCTAGTATTTATGTGACCCTGGCTTAGGCCTATCCCATCTTAAGTATTTCCCAGAACAGAACCTGCTCTGTTGAAATCATTTATCCCAACCTATTGTGTTTAGCTCAATCTGGGTTGGCAGTTGACACCTGTGCTTAACTTCCTGGACACTGAAGGACTTCCGTAGAGGCCTAGGAGAGCAGGAATGTGCCCTGAAGGATGAGCCTGTGTCCCTCTGAGCTCTCTATGCCCTGAAGGATGAGCCTGTGTCCCTCTGAGCTCTCTGTGCCCTGAAGGATGAGCCTGTGTCCCTCTGAGCTCTCTGTGATCTCGAGGCTCTTCTCTCCCTGTCAGCACACCTTGGAGAGCAGGGCACATCTTTTGTTGGCCCTGAAATTCTTGGTGAAGGACTTGAAGGGGAACAGGAGACCTGACAAGTCATCACCACAACATCTAGGATGAATCTAGAACTGTCTGGCAAGGAGGTAGTTAGTCTATATTGCAGGTGATGGTACCCAGGTGACAGGCCAGGGTTTAAGTCCAGCACAAGTGATTGTGGAGCCCCATTGGCACACTTCCTGCATCCCAGAGAGGACACTGGGAATTGAGAGTGGGAGGTGTTGGGCGGAGATAGGCACAGAGTGTGCCATCCACAGGAAGAGGACTGAGTGCTCTGTTACTGCTGCCTGCAGTAGCTAAGCCTTTATGCCTTCCCTGAGGTTCCTCATTCCCATGGTGGCTGGTACCTTCTGCTTGCTTAGGATAAGGCTCTTGAAGATGACTGCTTAATATTTACAGGGTGCCGTTATCCATTTACCGAGAACACGTAGAGAGAGACATTGGTTGCCCAGCATTTTGTGAGAGTGAAGAAGCCATAAGAGACCTAGAACAGCCCTGCCTTGTATTGAAGCCTGGAGCTAATTCACTTGTAATCATTTTCTAGAACCAGTGATGCTTGCCAAAAATCAAGATTTCCTCCACTTCTCCATTGAGACATAACAAGTGGTGGGAAAAGTTGAGGATGTTCATTCAGCAATAGTGTCACTGGGCAAATAAATTGAAATAACTGGTCTACTGTGTATCATAATTGTTTTACAGGTATTTCTAACCCTGTAGTGCTAAAGTAGATAAACTGAGTACAAGCCAGAAGTCACTTGTAGTTTAGTCACCCTTCCCTCTCGTAACCTCTGCCCTCCAGTGGGAATCCTGTCACCCCAGAGTGGAGGGACAGCCTGGCTGGTGCAAACAAGCAATTTGCATTCGGCTTTTTTAGTATGGCGTCCTGGATAGGCAAGGCAGGCACTGCTGAATGAGGCGCACCCCCCAAAGCCAGCCCTTTCAGGGCTCTGCATCCCATTTTTGGTAAAGTAGATGCTGTGTCTTTTGTTTGCTGTGAATACTGTCCATCTGCCAGCCTCAGGCTTCAGGCCTCTCAGTTCCTAACTGTCAGCGCCGTCTGTTGCTGCTTTCTCAGAGTGCGTAAGCCCAGCTGGTTTTCACCTCATGAGATGCCAGCACACGTGGCCCTTTCCCTGGATGTCCTCTGTTAAGGGACACTTTGTCCTTACCGGCTCATGGCAGGGCAGTGGTGTTTGTGCGGGGGTAAATCTGAACCTGTCTCAGTGTCAGCATTTGGTAGCTGGCAGCAGTTAGTCCTCATACCTCCAGTTCTGCTAGGCTGAAGAGAACAGTGAGCAAAGCAGGCAGGTCCGTGTTCCTTAGAGGGACGCATAGTAGGGGAGAAGGTAGCTGTAGGATTGGCAGTTGAGAAAGCCAGGTATTGCCCTCTGAGGAGTTGTCCCTGTGACTGGCCACAGCAAGAGCAGAGAGCCCAGGCAGGCAGGACCCCAGGTCCAGAGAATGTTAAGAGTTCAAGGGTGTTGACCTGATAAACAGTGTCCATCTTGCTACTAAATGACAAGAAACCAAAGAATGGTTTTACATGGGACACTAGGAAAGGCAAAGTAACTCTTCATACCCTTACCTGATAGAGAGCAGTAGGGTCATTGCCCCACCCCCACCCTCCAGCCAAGAGCCTGAAGGAAGCAGAAGAAGTAAGACCTTCTAAGGTCATCTCAGGGGCTTTGAAGGACATTTCAGGCCTGTGGGGCTCCCAGTGGATGGAACAGAGGTGAGACACTACTAGTGAGGGTCCTTTGCTCTTTTTCCATGGTAGAGGGAGGGATGGTTTGTTTAAGACAAAATCTGGCTGGGTAGCCCAATCTTGTCTTCAAAGTTGCAGGCCTTTGCCTCTGCTTTTTGATGCTGGGATTCCAGGTGTGGTGTGGTGTGCCCCACCTCACCTAGCCAGCTGTGTAGATAGATTTGGGCCAGTGCTTACCCTAAGGCAAGGGTAAGGACTGATTCTTACAAACAGACTTCATGACCCATTGCTTTTGAGCCCAGGGTATGGTCGTGTTCCCAGTCTGACTAGCTTCCGCCTCCTGGCTGCTTTCGTCCTCAGCCACCATGGACCTCAGGTCCTTTCCGTCTCATACCAGGACTTCATTCCACAGGAAGTGGTGATCCAGGGGTGTCTAGGTGCCTGCTGTTCATTGCTCACTAGCCCTGGCTGCAGTTATGTGACCGTCACAGCTTACCCAGTCAGTAAGATGTTGATGGGTGGTCAGCACCAAGGCAGCTTTGTCCTGGCCATGCTCTGTCCCTGTGGTCTTGTGGTTTGATCCTCCAGTGTTCCTCTGCCACCTGCCATTTTACCAGCACCTTCAGTGATCCGCTGAAGAAAACTTTTAACATGGTGACATGGGTTCCCTCAATGAGAATCTGCTTTTTTGAGACAGGATTTCTCTGTTTAGCCCTAGCTATTCTGGAACTCACTCTGTAGACCAGGCTGGCTTCAGATTCTCCTGCCTCTACCTCCCAGTGCTGGGATTACAAGTATGCACTACCACACCTGGCTTGAGAATCTGCTTTTAATTCTTTGGAACTTATGCTTGATGCTACAAGGTTAAGGGTTTCTATCGCTGACGGATGTTACCAGTGTGTCTGAAGTAGGTAAGCTCTGGGCTCATTGCTCCTTCTCAGTGCTGCAGTGATGGCTCTTTCCACGATGCTCATGAGGCATCAGACTGCTGGGACAGTGGAGGCAACCCAGGGCTTTCTCCTTCTCAGGTCAAAGTTGCCCCATGTGGGATCAGAGGGCAGGGTCCACTTATGAAATGAGGGCAGCTGGCCCCATGTGACTGAAATGATTGCTGTGAGGCTGAAGGAGAAAGAGCCAGTGGTGTCTCCATTGTACCTATATGAGACACCTGTAGCTGAGAGAGAAGACAGGACATTTTGTGAGAAACACTAGGACAGCCAACTGCAGTCCTCATGGAGACCGGGCTCAGGGTGAGCCAGGCTAGAGAGGCAGTTGTCAGTGAGCAGTGCTCTGCACTCCAGATGGACTAGGTTCTTGGTGCTTTCACTCTTCCAGATGTCAACTCATTTTCTGGAGGTTTTATGTGTTCAGTCTCTAGTGCTGGGCTATATTCAGGGCTATTAAAAGAGCCATAACCAGTCAGTCTATGATCTTAGCACTCAAAAGGCTGAGGCAAGAGAATTTCAAGACCAGCCTGGGCTCCATAGCCAGAGCCTATCTCAGACAAAAGCAAACAAAACAAATAAACAAACTACAAAGCTGGCTCTGGTTCGTCTTGCTGAGCACTGTCTCCTGCAGCATTGGGGAGCCCTCTTTTTCCCATGCCTTGTGTTGGAGTGGCCTTCTGCTTGGGATTCTAGAATGCAGAATCTGAGAAACACAAAACTAGTGCCCAGTATCAGCAAGCAGCTGCCACAATACCAGGATCAGCTTGGGGATGTACTCTGCTACTGAGCCCCCAATCTCTACACTCGGTTCTCCTGAGTGTGCATGCTTAAGAAAAGTCTGAAAACAAAACCAGGACCAGACCCCACCATGGAAACGTAGGTGCATTCGTCCCATTTCTGGGAGGGTTTGCTATTTCAGCTAGCTGGGAGACTAGTTCCTGCATTTTACTCTTGGAGGTCTTTACGGTTACACATCTTTCCAGGCAGAAGGTGCTTTTCTAGAACATGGAAGGAAAGTGTGGTTGGAAACACCCAGTGGGCAGAGTGAATTGGTTGGGTCTGCGAGTCAAACCAGGGTGGCAGGAGTGAGCTGCTGTGCCAGATGCGGGGCGTGAGTCTGCCCTTGAAGCACCTTGAGCCTCAGAGTGCCTTCTGTGCCATCTGCCCCTAATTGGATGGGGCATTAACTGTTCTTCCTCAGTTCTGTGCCATTTGAGACTCCAGGAAGCTAAGACTGTGACTCAGGAAAATTAGAGTTTTCTTCTTTTAAAGAGCTGGCTTTTCATAGCCAACAGTATTTGGTTACTATCTGTGAATGACCTTGCTTCTTACTCTTAATAAAAGAGAGAAAGGGTGTGTATTATAAGTCAGAGTGGTGTGTAGAACACTGGGGTGGCTCACAAAGAAGACAGTACTGACCTCTGGCACCTGGTGTTTGTAAGTATCCTCTGACACTGCCCCTTCAGTCCAGGAATCCCCATATGCAGCCTCTGAGGTTTTTGAACATTACTTGTCCTCACAGGAATGGTTTCACATGACTTTTAGCTAGGTTGCTGCTGAAAACAGAGTAACACTAGCAATACAAAGCATGCTGATCGTCAGTGACTCACTGTATAAGTTCCTGCCCAGAAATCAAGCGACTTCCAGGCAGAGCATACACAGTCACCCAGTCACTCTTCTGTCTGTCTCTCATGCCTGTTTGCCTGCCTACACTGTGCACCTGTGAGCTATGCTGTGCTGCTGACCATGCACAGCCCACCAGGCAAGCCCAGCACTTCTTGGGCCTGGACCGAGACAGGACCCCTGCAGGACCAGATGCCCAGAAGTAGGCTAAATGGTGTAATTTTAATACCCTGGAGAAAGTGTACACATCTCTTATAAGGACCCCCTGCCATTACTTAAAGGTGCACCTGATGCTGGCGACCAGAGGGCAAGGCAGAGAAGAGCCAGTCACTTATCTCTGTATTATCAGGAGTGAACCTTGAGAAGAGAGGCTACAGCCCTGACTTAATATGCATCTATTATAATAACGAGGGAGGGCCGAGTTTCCCCCTTATACTCCTACAGAAGCACACTTCCCTTTTTTATTTATTTGTTTGTTTGTTTTGAGGCAAGGTTTCTCTGTATCCCTGACTGTCCTGGGACTTGCTCTGTAGACTAGGCTAGCCTCAAACTTGGAGGTCCACTTGCCTGTGTCTTTGGAGTGCTAGGATTAAAGGTGTACCCAGTTTGCACTTCACTTCTTTTTTTTTTTTTTTAAGATTTATTTATACAGTGTTCTGCCTACAGGCCAGAAGAGGGCACCAGATTGAATTGTAGATGGTTGTGAACCACCATGAGGTTGCTGGGAATTGAACTCCAGAGCCCTGGAAGAGCAATCGATGCTCTTAACCTCTGAGCCATCTCTCCCTACCCCCTACACTTCACTTCTTAAAACTAATCCCAGCGCTGGGCGTTGGTGGCGCACGCCTTTAATCCCAGCACTCGGGAGGCAGAGGCAGGCGGATCTCTGAGTTCAAGGCCAGCCTGGTCTACAGAGTGAGTTCCAGGACGGCCTCCAAAGCAATACAGAGAAACCCTGTCTCGAAAAACCAAAAAAAAAAAAAAACTAATCCCAGCAACAGAACCTGAAAAAATCTCTACATATGCACCTTTAGCAGGAGGTCTAGGAAACGTGTCAGATATGAGCAGGATGGGAGGAGCTGTCCCAGCTAGGTACCTAATGGCATTGGGAGCCTAAGTCCTTTTCTGTGGCCATAGCAGTGCGTTGGATTAAAAAACACAGGAAGATTTATGACTGATGTTTTGGATCTGAGGTTGCTTCCTGAGTTCTAGAACTGGGTAGGGATTTGGATAAAACATTTCACAGTAATTACTGACACCAATATAAGGCCCATGTTGTTAGATTTTTTTCTGGTGCGTGTTGCATGTATGTATGTGTGTGTGTTGTGTGCATTTGTTGGAAATTCTCAATTAAAACCTTGAAACTAAAGAAGCAGATCTAAGCGTGCTCTTCTTCTGCAGCGATGGTGCATGCATCCCTGGGTGGCAGAGGGTGGATGGGGAGGGAGGGGATGGCCTGGCTTGGAAAGTGGCTGCTGGGCCACCAGTGCTTCAGGCTGCTGCACTTCCACCCATCAGGTGTCTTTTAGTAGGAAACGCTGCGTGGAAAGCTGGTGATTTGAAAATTCAGCAAAACTCCATTTTCTCAGTGAACAGTGGTGGAAGACACCCCTGGCTTTGGTTGAAACGTTAAACAGCTCAGCACAGAGCTCATGAACAGCATAGAGGGAGGAGCACAGCTGGTGCTCGTGCAGACGCTGTCCTGGATGTATGGCATGGTGCTGCAACTCTGCTCAAGGTCCCATTCTTGCCTTGTAGACTGGGCTGCTGCCATCCGTGTCGCTGCTCTGGACTGTGCAGAAGAAAAGAACCAGGACGTGTGCCGCACATATGACATCCACTTCTACCCCACCTTCAGGGTGAGCCCCCAGCAACTTGACCTCCAACCCTGCCTTTTTCACAAAGGGCTTTTTAGGCAGAATCCCTGTACCAGTAACTCCTAGCTTATCATTTCTGGCTTGAAGTCTAAAACCTTGGTGGGAGTTTGCATACCCAGCCTATTGTCCCTCTGTTCCTCATCTTGAGTCACAGAAGACTGATCTAGAGCTAGGTGCTGTATGAAGCCCCTGCTCACACAAAAGCCTATTGGCTGCCTATCTTTGTGGGGAATCATGCTGCTTGGTCTCCTGTTACCGGCAGTGTTGAAAGTGGCTGCCCCAGCACAGCCTGGCCTGCAGTTGGCCCTGTCTACAAGCTTGTACACGTTTCTTCCACTAGAGGGCAGAAATACTACCTGCGACCCTGCTGAAGGCCCACTACTTAGTGAATGAGTGACCATGTACTTGCATTTGAACGTCTCACACTCACGGGCATCTCCAAAACCATGGAACCACCTTCTTCTTCCCCATCCTTCTCCTCCTCCTCCTCTTCTTTCTTTCTTCTTCCTCTCTTTTTTTTTTTTTTTTTTGAGACAGGGTTACTCTCTGTGTAGCCCTCCTGAAACTCACTTTGTAGACTACACTGGCCTTGAACTCAGAGACCCACCTGCCTCTGCCTCCTGAGTGCCAGGTTTAAAGGTGTGTGCCATCACTACCCAGCTCAGAGATAGTTCTGAAGAGCCTGTGACCCCAACTCTCCACTTCTGTCCTGCTAGTACTGTGCACTGTCAGAGGCAGGACCAGCACAGTGGTGTCCCCTGTGTTTCCCCACCCATTCATTGACTGGGCTTTGCTACCCTGTGATCACCTGGCCTCCCAGTGAGATGCTCAGTGAGGTACCTGCCCCAGGGACCTCACAGGCCCCTGTTGCTTGTTCTCTTGCTTTTTGCCTTGGACTGATAATGTACATGTGTTCCTGTTTTACTTGGCTTTTAACTTCATACCCTTTATTAAACAGTGCTGTGTGTAAATGTCTGGGCCTTCTTTCTAATACTGCAAATGACTTTGCCAAGATTTGCCCATGATGCTGGGCTCATTGGGTTTGGCTGTGCAGTAATGCCTCATTGAACGTGATGGCCCTCTCTGCTGAGTATTGGGATATCTCCTGGCTGATATTACATGACCAACATTGCTGGGACACACACACACCTTTGTTTCCCTGGCTGGATCTGGGAAGAAGGCCAGGGGACCCAATGGGGCCAGCCCCTCCGACAACATCACACACACACACACACACACACACACACCCTCGTTTCCCTGGCTGGATCTGGGAAGAAGGCCAGGGGACCCAATGGGGCCAGCCACTCCTACAACATGACACATCTGCCCATGGTGCAGGGCAAAGTGTTTTCCTGGTGACAAGCACATCTGTGTTTTTATTCTTATGGGACTGTTATATGTCTGTCCACTTTCCTCGTGAGTGCTTCTGATTCCCCCACTTGGTTCCAGGGAGTCCCCTGTCTCAGCACTGGTCTTCTTTTGGGCTTCACTGGAAATACTACCTATCCTCAACTGTTTTGGTGTGCTTCTGTTGGGGCAGGTCTGGTCAGAGACTCATCTTCTCAGAGGCTCTGGATAGCTCCTCTTCCCTTGGAACCGGTGCCCTCAAATGCTCTTCAAGGGACCGCCTTTGTAAGGATTCCACCCTAGTGAGTTGTCTTGCTTCAGATCCTGTTGGACCAGAAGTGATATAATAAGCCCAGTGGGTACTCAGAACAGTGTTCCACACGTCTGCAGGAACACTGGTGTCCATGTAGGCATGGAACATGCCTTGTCCAGTCAGTGTTACTTTGGAAGGACTTTACCAGAACTCCTGGTTGAGACATTGGTCATCTTGTTTAAATATTAAACACATACTCAACTCACCCAGGCTGTTCTTATTTTTTGTGTTTTTCCTTCAGTATTTTAAAGCATTTACAAAGGAGTTTACAACTGGAGAAAACTTTAAAGGTAAGGACACACAGCATTCTCTTCTAATCCCATAGACTGACTCACAACCTGGTAAACTGGATTTGGTCTTAGCAGATGGAGCCCAGGGGCCTCCTCCCTCAGCCAGCAAATTTGCACCAGTGCTGCCTGGCTTTCTATTAAAATTCAAACTTTCATTGTTCTTGTGGTGTGATGATATCTTGCTTGTCTGAAGGTAAAGAGAAGGAACAAGCCACCGCTACTGTGTGGGAATAAGATTTGTTTTGTTTTGTTGTTCTCTGTGTAGTCCTGGCTATCCTGGAACTAGCTCTGTAGGTAGACCAGGCTGGCCTTGAACTCACAGAGATCCGCCTGCCCCTGCTTCCTGAGTGCTGGGATTATAGGCGTGCACCACCATCACCCAGCTAAGATTTTTTTTTTAATTTTGATTATGTGTGTATGTGTTTGTATATACACCTGTCTGTCTGTCCTTGGAGGCCAGAGGTGTCAGACTCCCCTGGAACTGGAGTCACAGGAGACTGTGAGCCATCCAACATAGGTTTTAGGAACTGAATCTGTTCTCTGGAAGAGCAGTACATCCACCGACCCATCTTTCCAGCCACAGAAAATTCTTTATTTTGTGCTTTTGCTCTTCTTGGGAAATGTGATAGTAAATTTTTATTGCAATTTTTATTAAGCTTGTCCTTTGACTATTTCATACATGTATATCCTCCATTCTGATCGTTCTCATTCTGTACCTTCCAGCCCTACCCCCTGCTACCTGCAGGTCTCTTTCCACCTTCATGTGGTAACAAACTTGGAAAAGGATCTAGTGGAGTATATATATGCAGATATAGGGCTCTGCTCATACATTTTAATGTGTGAGCCTGGCCAGGTGAGCAGTGCCCTGGTGAAGACCAGATGACTGCTTCACAGGTTTGTCCCCCTGGGAGACGCCTGACATTTCTGGCGTCAGGAGTAGTTTGCCTCTGTTAGCAATATACATGGAGTTGGTTGGTGCTCCTGGCCCCCTCTCACCACCATGTGCATGAGGTTTGTCACTTTGCCATGTATCCTGTAGCCTATCACTTGCTCTCAGCTGTGCGCTCTCCCTCTATGCATCTGCTGCTGACCATACTACAGCCTGTCAGTGAGCAGCTGTGCACCTCCGGTCTCATGAACGGTGCTGCTGCCTTCCCTATCCTCGGGCTCTGGGCTTGGGAGCTGCTTAGGTACATATACCTGCAGCCACAGCCATGACCAAGATTTGCTTTTGTAGGACCTGACAGGGAACTTCAGACTGTCAGGCAGACGATGATTGACTTCCTGCAGAACCACACAGAGGGCACTCGGCCTCCTGCCTGCCCGCCCCTGGACCCTGTTCAGTGAGTAACTCCATCAAAAGGTGGCCTGTGGGACCTGGAGCATCATGGTGGTAGAGCTCAGCAAATAGGAAGCCCTGGTTCATCCCTCTCCCCAAGTTGCATGGTGCATATTAGGCATGGTTTTTAAAATCTGAGTATATACAGTGACTGGGGTGCTGGCATGCTGTAACAGCTTGCTATCCTGGAGAGCATTAAGGGTTGTGCTTTCTCCTGACAGGCCCAGTGACATCCTTTCCCTCATGGACAGCCATAGTGGCCAATACCACGCAGTTGTGTTTGAGAGCAGTGGTTCTTATGTTGGACGAGAGGTACTGTGTCTTGTGTGCTCTGGGGCTACAGCTAATGTGGCTGGGGTGGACTGTGGTTAGTCTATTGACAGCAACAACCAGTGAGCCTTGAGCTATCGTTAGTTACAGAGCTCCTAGGTCACTGACCTATATATAGCAGAAAAGGCTAGAGTGACAGGACTGCCTTTGAGGGTCCAGCCATTGCTGTCTTCCATCAGTTCTATTATCATGTGCTGTTATAGATCTCCTGTGTTCCGTTACCACATTCAGGAATCTGTAGGACCTTGTTTCTTTTGTGAAATGTTGGTGTCATATGGGTGGTTCAGAAGCCTTCCGCTTTGGCCAAGTATCAAACCAAGGGACCAGAGACCTAGTTGCTAATGCCAAAGTCCCTTGAAAATAAGGAGGCCTCTTGGCTCACATGGGAATTCAGCACTGACTCCTGGGCTCCTTCCTGCCACTTTGGTGCAGTTCTGCAGGTTATCTGGGTAGCTCAGGAAGGAGGAGACAACACTGCCCTCCATAGACCCTGGAGGATGTCAGGCAGGCAACCACGTGTGCCTGGCTGCTCTCTGGGACCTCACTGCCCTCTCTTGGTTCCATGATACATCTTATCCTTTGCTTCATTGTTGGCAGGATTCTCAGTCAAAGGACTGAGAAGCAGTAAAACCGAGAACTCATTGATGCTCAACTCCTTTCCCTACTGTCCAGAGCCACTGCATGCCAGTGTACATGCCGTCATACACACATGTACACTTATAAACCAAAAACAGGACTTTGTCCCTGAGAAGACGACTGAAGGCCCATTTTCTTGCCAGTCACCCTGTCCCCATAGTACCAGGATATCAATGCCTTTGGGATCAGTAAGACCTGGTCCTCTGGGTGGACCTGTAACCAAGGGTGCCCTAAGAGTCAGTATCAAGAAGAACCGTTGTGGCCAGTGTGGTGGTCACGCAGCTTTAATCCCAGCACTCAAGTGGCTGAGTTTAAGATGGAATACACATGAGTTCCAGGCCAGTGATGGCTACAAAGTGTCTCAAAAACATCAATAACAACAACAAGCAAACAAAGGACAACCACCACCGCTACCACTGTGAGCCACCTCACATGTAGTCTGTTCGTCATCCCTGGAAGTAACTGCCTTGTTTCACATCTAAGAGCAGCAGAGAACAATAGACTCCCCTTGCCATGTGGTATGCAAGCACATGAGGGGTTTTTTAGACACTGGGATACCATAGCCCTGGTCTCTCTGTCACTAAGACCCAGTGCACCTCCTTCAGCCTAAGCAAGCCCAATGGTACAAGTCACCTGCAGGAGCCACCCCAAACCTCCTGGCTCAGAGTGTTGGGAAAGCAGGCCTGTAGCTGGAGAGTGGTGAAGGTGCTTACGCAGTTCATGTAGATTCTGTAGCCAACAAACTGGTTCAGAAAGGTGAAGTTTAGTAACAGATGTTACTTTTGGGCCTGGGTTACTTATGCTTTAGCCCTTAAAGTACTTACCTTGGAAGCATTAGGATTCCATCCCCAGGGACACATTTGTAATCCTAATGCTGAGTAGCCAGAGTAGGCATGTCTCTGGGGTTTGCTGGCCAGCCTGCCTGCCAACTTGGTAAGCCCAGGCTAATGAAACAAAATGGATGGCACTTGAGTAATGGCACCTTAGGTTGTCCTCTGACCTCCACATGCATCTCCGTACACACGTGTACCTGCACACACATGAATGCATACACACAAACAACAAATGGGCATGTGACTTGGTGAGCTACTTAAAATTCAGTAGACGTTAAGGTGCACGGGCTGCTTTTGGTTGCAGAGGGATGGATGAAGACTGGCTGTGGTGCTGTGCCCCGGTCTTGTGTAACTGGTATAGCACTGGTCGCACTACCCAGCTGTTTGCAAGCAGAGCAAGGGTTCCATGTGTAGTACAGCTGTGTAGTGCTGTTCTCTGGACAGTTCAGCACATGTTAGGTGAAGGGTGGCCTGTGAAGTGGTGGGTCTACAAACTCTGGGATGTTTTCCAATAAAGCATGAAGGTAACATGACTTCTTGTTCTGCAGGTGATCTTAGACTTAATCCCATATGACAACATCGTGGTGAGCCGAGCACTGGATAGGGACAAAGCATTTCTGGGGACACTTGGCATTTCTTCGGTTCCTTCCTGTTACTTGATTTACCCAAATGGGTCTCATGGACTGGTTAATGTGTAAGTGCTAGTTTGTATAATGTATAGATCATTCGGTAATGTCTGTGGAGACTCATGCTTCATGGGCATACTGGATAAAGCCTCAGAGTCCACCTGACAGACTAGTTGGCCAAAATTCGAGGAAGCCATATGTCTGGCCACCTTCCCTGACCTGTGTGACCATGTTCCAAGCTCCGGATCTGGAATGGTCATTGCCTCTGGTTGTTTCTGCACAAACTTCAAGGGCAACAGGTGCCTCCTGGGCTAATTCTGGGCTTTTGGTTGTGTCTGTTGTCACCGGCAAGCCCTTACTAGAGTGAGAGGAGGGTGTGGCCACCAGGCACCAGGTCAATAAAGTGACCTTGAATAAAGCTTTAGAAAGCAGAATAGACATGATAACAAAAGTTCTAAGCTGCAGGAGAAGCTTCCCAAAGTCACAGTTACACCTCATAATTTAGCTGTATGGAAGTGGATTGTATAGCAAAGTACTTGGTTAGTATGCAGGATGCCTAGCTTTGATTCTATCACTGCATAACTAAGCATAGTGGCTCATACCTGTAATCTCAGCATTTGGGAGGTGAGGCAGGAGGATCAGAAACTCAATGTCATCCTTGGCTACATAGAGATTACATGAGATCCTCTCTCAAAAAGAAAAAGAAAAATATAGAAATCCAGGGCACCCAAGGTCATGGAGCTTCTTGGGTTGGGCCCTGAGCACCTGGGAGGCTGCCCTAACAGTTACCCCAGTAACTGCAGTTGAGTTCTGAAGACAAATGTATGTACACATAGCACCAAGAGTGTCACATCTACAGCCTCTACCACAAAGCCTCATTAATACTTTATAGTAGCATGACTTTATTCTTTGTGGAAATGACACTGAGCTCTGGGTGCACTGATGGTTCCTGAGTGGCAGATGGCAGAAAGCTTTGGAGTGACTTCCCCAGGCCTGGCCTCCAGATATGCTTCAGCTGGCAGAGCAAGCGTGACAGGAAGGCCCTCTGACACAGTGGAATCATAGCTGGGATGAAACTGGTTTTGGCAGATGCTCCAATGTCTTCACAAGCATCTTACAGACCTAGCAAGTGTGCATGAGCTATGGTACTTACCGCAGCTATGTCAGTGATTCTCTGGACTAGGTATTCTGTCTTCTCATCTCAGATGGGAGGGTAGCTCCTGAGGCCCAGCTAAGCTGAGTGTCTTCACCACCTCTGTCAGTGTATGCACAGGGTGAATAGTGTGTGAGGGGTGAGCAGCTCTCCTCCAAGTTATGACCTGGAGAGGCTGCATGATCTCCGAGGACGGCCATAAAAGCATCCTCTCTTTCCTTTCACAGTGCAAAACCTCTACGATCATTTTTCTCCTCTTACTTAAAATCCTTGCCAGATGTGAGGAAAAAGTCCCTTTCCTTTCCTGAAAAGCCCAACAAAGAAGAAAATTCAGAGGCTATGGTTTGGAAAGAATTTGACAGGCAAGTATGAAGGGGACTGGGTGCCGCAGAGAGCTACACTTGGCAGCTTCCTCAGTCAGCCTCCCACGCAGGGGTGGTGGCAGAAACAAGAGGAGCCTTGTACAGGAAGGCGGGGAGTATCCTTCCTAACTCTTCACTGTCCTCTCAGGGCCAAGCTGTACGCCGCGGACCTGGAGTCGGGACTGCACTACCTGCTGAGAGTGGAGCTGGCCGCCCACAAGTCCCTGGCTGGAGCTCAGCTCAAGACATTTAGGGACTTCATGACTGTCATTGCCAAGGTACGCGTGGCTCTGCTCAGACTGTGATACTAAGCTCCAGGTCATCTGTCTGCCGATGTGGGTAGCTGGCTAGTCTAGACCCCTTGGTATCAGCTGGTATTGACTGATGTCTGCCTGTGAGGGTGGGGCAACAGAAGCTGAGAACAGGAGCAGAGCGCTGTTGAGCTCTGACTGCCCCACTTAAACCGGGGCGGTTCAGCAGGCTGAGGGAAAGTATAGATGAGGCATGAGGAATGGGAGGTTGTATAGATTTCAAAGGTGGGGACCTGCTCCTAGGCAGCTTCAGAATGGGGTTCTAGGAGAGTTAGGTGTCCAGGGGAAGAACAAGTCATGACACAACACAGCCTAGGTCCTTCCATGCCAGAATCAGGTTGAAGATGACCAGCCAGCATAGCCATAGTCTCCTAGTAACCATGTGAGGAAATTAGTTCCATGCATAAGCGCTGAGCAGGATTAAGGGGTAGATGAAGGGATACCTAACAAAGCTAATACAGGAAGGCCACTAGGTGTGGCAGGTGTGTGCTCGGTGGCCATTCTGGCCCTGATAGGGCTCCCAAGGGGTTGGAAGAGAGACCTTGAACTGACAGCTTCAGATGGCTGGCTCCTGAAGAACAGGACTAATGCTGGGAAGGGTGGAAGGGGCAGGAAAAGACTAAGCAGCGAGCTTGACATGCTCAGAAGACCTTCTAGATGGGCTGGGACCACCTCCACCTTGGTGATGTGTAGTACAGGGTACAAGCTATCACTCTGGTAGCTGACACAGAGTGAGAAGTGTCAGGGTTGGTTCCTGCCAAGTATTCGTCTCCAGTGCCCAGAGCTAGGGAGGAGGAATTGCCCTGCCCTTCAGGGATAAGCCTGAGCTCTCCTGTTGGTTGTAGCAGCCCTGTCTGGTCTAGCTGTAGTCCTGCTGCTTTCTGACCTTTCAGATACCCCCACAGCACTATTAGTAGAATGAGACCCACTTTATCTTGTACTGTATATGGATGAAGCAAGGTATTTTACATGCCTTCTTTCACTACATGGAAAGTCCTTTGATAGGATTGCTTTTGTCCAGGTAGGTAGGTTATAAATATTTACATTTATAGTGTAACTTTGGAAAAACAAAGGAAATAAGCTTTATGTTTCAAGGAATAATGGGCCAGGTATTTCAGTGAAACTGCTAGGTAAGTTTTTAGTCACTGTGCTGGTCAAGGTTGAGATGGCTCTGGATGGCTTTGTTCTTTAAAAGTGTGTCCAGCCAGGGGTGGTGGCAGACACCTTTGATTCCAGCACTCTGCTGGCAGAGGCAGGCAGATCTATGCAAGTTTAAGAACAGCCTAAGTCTACTTATTGAGTTCCAAGTCAGCCAGGGCTATGTAGAGAGACCCTGTTTCCAAAACAAAAAGTATTCATCTAAACTAACTATATGTCTCACTAGACCTGCTACCCTGGAATGACCTCCTGCCAGCAAATACACCAGGCTAACGTTGTTGGCTTACAGGAATCAACCTTGTCTCAATGGGTGTGCTTCTCTGTATATTGCCTTCCTGCCCTTTCAGCTAGCTCTGGTGTCTGAGGATGTGCCATATGATGATGACAGCTCCTTAAATCATGATAAAAAGTTACTGTTGTAAAATTTACTTAAACATTTAAGAACAAATTTGATGCTGATTAACTGATCATACTGCTTTGTAAGCATGAAATGTAGCCAAAGCGGCCTTTATTTTTGCACATGTAGTGAGAGAACAATATGCTATCTCAGGAGAGCAAAGCCACCAGGGTTCTCTTAGCTACTTGCTCTCCAGGCGTCTGTGTTGTGAGTCAGCCACTAGGCTACATGTCATCCCTGCCTACGATAGGTGTCTGTTCCCACACAGCTTATAGGGCAGTTGGTTAGAGACAGTAAGAGAGGCTGTTGGAACTGAAGAATTGCAGAAAGACAGGATAAGTATGCAGGCAGTGCCTTCTGGAAGGCCACTGAGCCCTTGATGATATACCATACTCAGTAGTCTTCCTGTCTGACATCGTAAAACAGCCACCTGCTAACCTCTAGTTCTTGAAAAACTCCCAATTCTAGCCTGGTAGCCTGGCTCTGAGGTTGAGTCCATTTCCTTAAAGGACTGTGTGTAGTGTGGGGCTTTGACCCTGCTCTGTGACTTTGCCACAAGGTCACAGCTCTCCATACTGCTTTCAGACCTTAGGAGGTAGTGGCATTTTTTCTCAATATCTTATAGGGTGGGTCCTTCCTCTCTTAGCTGTTCCCCGGCCGGCCGGCAGTCAAGAAGCTTCTGGAGACATTGCAGGAGTGGCTGGCCAACCTCCCCCTGGACAAGATTCCATACAATGCCATCCTAGACCTAGTCAACAACAAAATGCGGGTGAGTCCCAGCCTTGGCTGTGTGTAGTGTAAATCGTGCCATTTTCCTTCACCTAGCATGTCCCTCCTCCTGCTCAGGCCAGGACCCAAAGTCTACAAAAAGGAAGAATGAGTCGACTCACCTGTGGTGCCTTCTTTGTTGTCAGTTGATTCACACAGCACAGGTCCCATCTTCCTGCTTGGAGAACCCCCTCCCCATGTAGAAAAGCCCTGTCCCTGTGTAGAGAAGTCTCATGTCCCTAGGGAGGGAAACTGTGTCCCTGGGTAAAGATGCCTCATGATTTTTGCTGTTCCCATTTCTATGATGCCCATTTCCCTACCTCAGTGATGCTGGCAGGTTACACTGAAGGCTTCAGATCTAGGACAGCTCACCAAGAACACACTGAGGGCTGCCCTCAGACAGCACAGCACCCAGGGCTTTTGGTTTTTACATTGTTGTTTGATTCTTTTGTTTGTTTGTTAGATAGGTCTCTCATGTAGCCCAGGCTGGCCTCAAACTTGAGATTCTCCAGTCTTAACCTTCTAAGTGCTGAGAATATAGGCATGCAGCGAGAAGCTTTGATAAATTCATACCCTTGTATGGTCATCTCCCCAACCAAGGCCCAAGGCATCTCACAGCTAGTGTTAATTTTAACACTTGTCTTGTATTCTTTGTGGATGTTTTCCCCTCAGATTTCTGGAATCTTTCTTACCAGCCACATAAAGTGGGTGGGATGTCAAGGAAGCCGATTGGAGTTGAGGGGCTACCCATGCTCCCTCTGGAAACTGTTTCACACTTTGACGGTTCAGGCCTCTACCCATCCAGAAGCACTGGTTGGCACAGGTAACCATCTGCCTAACCGAGCTGGCATGAGTGGCCTTCTGCATTCACTGTCTAGTTCCAGTGTGTGGCATGTACTACCAAAAGTATCTACAAGATTTTGTTTTGCTGTCTATGAAGTGCCAGTCTTCTAGATGTTGGGACAGGGGACATGATAAGTCTGGGGGTAAGCATTTCAGAATGCAGACACCATGAGCACAGCCTGCTCTGCGTGGAAGGCAGTAGGGAGAGTTCCATACCCTTTGCAACAACAGCCTTATTAAAAAGGAGCCACAGAGAAGACAGACAAACCAGAAATCTTTGTAATTAAACTCACCTTGGTTTACTCAGGAAAATAAGGCAAGTGAACCCTGTTTAGTGAGGTATACTATTTGTCATTTGTTTTAGAACAATTTAGCCTCAAATTTAGCAGCTTAAAGCATCCTACTTTCGAGTTAGAGAGATGCTCAGTGGTTAAGAGCACTGACTGCTCTTCCAGGGGACCTGGGTTCAGTTCCCAGCACCCACATGGTGGTTCACAACCGTGTATAACTCCAGTTCCAGGGCATCCAGTACCCTCACAGAGTATATACAGGCAAAACACCAGTATACATTAAACAAATAAATCTTAAAAACAAACAAGTCCTGCTTTCATAGTCTTACAGTTTCTATGGGTCAGGAATCTTGAGTGTGGCCTAAACTGGCTCCTCAGCTTCAGGATAATAAGACCCATTCCAACTGGGAATAGACCTGTTTCCAAGCTTTACCAATGCCTGCTGGCTGCTCCTCTGAGGTCCATTCACATCTTGGGAGCCAGCAGAAGAACAGCACTCATCACTTCTGTCATCTTGGTCTCTCTGGCCCACTTTGCTCCCAAGGGAACAAGAACCTGTGAGTCTTGAGTCTCAGAAGCAAGGACCAGGGATAGTCCCAGAGGCTGCCTGTCACATGGAGTTGAAAACAACAAAACCTTAGGATAGGGACTGATGCTGTCAGTGACAAAATAGCAAGATGAGAATTACATCTGCTCTCTTCGTAAGGCTCTAGCCTGTGTTGAACTCACCCGCCCTGTGACCATGTGGGTACTTCCCAGGTCATCAAGCTCTGGAGCTGTAGACTCGTGTTTGTCTTTCAGCTCTTGTGTGGTAGTCTGTTTGGTCCACTCGTGTTGATACCAAGCGAAGTAGAATCCATTCGATCCAGTTTGCTTTCCAGTAGCATCATAAACTTATAACTAAGTGGTATGGTCAGCCACCCACTGTTTTTCTTGCTCATGTCTGCATGGGTCAGCAGTTGGGTCTGACTGGACTGCATGATTTCTATTCCTAGGCATGGGCTTGTTTGTGTGGGTTTCTGGTGGTAATTGACCATCAGGGCACAAGGGGGGTGGTAAATTAAATCACTCCTGCAGACCAGCCTCAGCTTCCTACCAGGAGGTGCCAAGATGAGGGAGGACCCTGAAGGCCTTGGCAGGTTGTCATTCAGCCGTATCATTTGTACAGATTGAACTCAGAGCTAGAGAAGTGGACCCACCTCTTCATAGAGGCACCTAAATCACTTTCCAAAAGGGTATGTCCAGGATGGGAGAGAGTTGGTCTTAACATCGCATTCCCCTGGAAATCAGAAGAAAGAGGAGCACACACCAGGGAGAAACCCAGAAACAGTTCAGACACTGAGGTTAGACCCATGGCACTGTGTGATTTGATGTGTCAGGACTACTGAAACAGGCTGACTCCAGAGGTCTCTTGTCTGTGGAGAAAGTTCTGTGGTAAAGGGAGTGAGTGCTGGCTCACCATGCTTCTGCTGTGCCAGCTCCTTAGCACTGCTGATTTGTGCTGGGGCGGGGAAGGGGGTGTGTGTGCTTAAAGACAGCTCAGGACAGCCAGAGACACAGGTCCTAAGATACATTCTTGATGTCTGCATGACAGACCACATTCAGGCAGGCAGCTGCAGCTCTCTCTTCCTCATGAACACAGCCTGATGCACCCCTGAGGAGAGTAGTCTCCTGCCAATGGAATTGGGTCAGTCGAGGAGCAGGATTAAGTCTTCGAGGTTTTCTTTTCTCGCTGCTGATTTAAAGCTGTCTACTAAAGTGCTGACTGCGTGGTCTAACCCTCCCCCAGGTAGTGGTTTATGGTTCTTGTCCACTTTAAAGATTAGGGCTGGAGTGAGTGGTGGTTCAGTGGGCAAAAGGAGGGATTACTGTGATGTGAGGCAGATGTTTAGAGCTCTAGTGGGGAGAGGAGGCCAGGCAGGCGGTCACAAGAATAGCAACGGTCTCACACCAGGCATTACCCCGCTACCCGTGGGCATCCTCAAGGCCAGCAGGAACAGCGGTATGTGGATTTCTGTCTTCCAGGTATAAAGGTCCTCGTGTAACTCCCCATGCCCAAGAGCTTCTTGTTGGCTGAAGGTCAGGGCCTGTTGAGAAGCAGACTCCCATGCAGGCTGCTCTGGATGGAAAGACTCCATCCCTAGTGGGAAATGCATTTCTGTTCTGTCACTTTGCTGCCTGTCTGTGGTGCTGGTCCCTTACTTGCATGCTCATCTACATTGGGATGCAGCCCAGCCCTGTGTGGTTGGGTTGCTTGGCTCTGGCTGTTTGCTTCTGCCTTTGGGATGAATTGCTTTCTGAAAATGCTGTATACCCTTCATGTCTGCTGTTTCTATCCTATAAGCCCCTGTTTTACTGTGAACTGTGGCCCCAGATGCTCACTGTTGTATTTTAAAACCACCACCAGCCTAGTGGTGGTGGTGCACACCTTTAATTCCAGCACTCAGGAGACAGAGGCAGGCAGATCTCTTGAGTTTGAGGCCATCCTGGTCTACAGAGTGAGTTTCAGGGCAGCCAGGACTACACAGAGAAACCTTGTCTCAAAAAAACAAAACAAAAACCTCCATCAGTTAGATGTAGTGGTCTTGAATTCAAGGCCAACCTGAGCTCTTTTGCAAGTCCTAGGCCAACGAAGGTGGCATAGCAAGACCCTGCTTCCAAAAATCAAAGCAAACAAAAGAATAAAACTGTTACCATTTGGAGAGACCCAGTCCTGTTGAAAGAGTGCAGACTTTGCCAACCTGCCTTCATGTTCATCCTGCAAGAGGGAGCCCTAGCAGCTGGCCAGCTGGTAACTGTTGCTGCCCATCTGCTCAGGGAAGATTTTACACAGCCATATTTGCTCTTGGACCTGGTTCTGTGGATTCTGAAACAGGTTGGCTCTGGGCTCAGAGTGACAGCCTCATCTCCACAAGCAACACTTTCAGGGGTTACAAAGCAGGAAAGTGCACACGGCTGGCAGAATGGCAGATCCTAGGAAACATACTCTTTTAGAATTAGGTTGCCCTTTGGGTCATGAGGTCAAGGACAGAGACAACCAGTAGCATGGTGGAGGAATGTTAGAACATCTCTTTTAAGGCATCTGAGTTATTGAGGCTTGTTCCTCTTGGTACTCAACCTTTGGAATACCCATACTAATGATGTGTGCCCAGTGTGATTTCCACTGTCCTCATGCAGCGGGAGCAGCCTTCCACTTCCAGTTGCAGTATGGTATCTGGGGAACCATGCCATGGGTTCTTCTCTATGGGGACACTTGGAGCCAGTCCATGCTCCTGGATGCTACCTGAGTCTTCCTGTTTGAACCATCTGACAGGTCCAAGACTTTATGGTCCGTAGGCTTACAGCGCTGACGGCCTTCTTCCTTCTGCAGGTTTTGAAGATGACCCCCAGGCTGTGTTACAGACCATAAGGAAATACATTCACACATTCTTTGGTTGCAAAGAATGTGGCGAGCATTTTGAAGAAATGGCTAAGGAGTCCATGAATTCTGTGAAAACCCGAGACCAAGCTGTTCTCTGGCTTTGGAAGAAGCACAACATGGTGAACAGCCGCCTGGCTGGTAAGGGGCCTGCGTGTTCCTTGCTGTCCTGACACTATCAAGCACATACCTTGAGCCTGGATTTGGAGGGTCCAGCCCACTTCAAGGCTGCCGAGGGTGCCCCGGTCAGTGTGTTTGGGGACAGTTAGTTGGTTTCCTCTTGCCATTGTTTGTTCTGAGTGTCTCAGGCCACTGTTGTCACATTGACTTTGGAGCTTCTGGCCTTTGTAGACACTGATGGGGCTCTTGCTTCTCCCATATCTCCCTTCGATACCCCCTCCCCAACTTTACCACCAGCAATTCTGAACTCTGAAAAAAAAACAGCCTGTAGAAATTTTGCTAAACATTTTTTTTTTTTTTTTGGTTTTTCGAGACAGGGTTTCTCTGTATTGTCTTGGAGGCTGTCCTGGAACTCGCTTGGTAGACCAGGCTGGCCTCGAACTCACAGAGATCCACCTGCCTCTGCCTCCCAAGTGCTGGGATTAAAGGCGTGCGCCACCAACGCCCGGCTGCTAAACATTTTTAATGTCTTTAAAATCTGTTCTCAGGGGCTGAAGATTTAGTTCAATTTGTAAAAATTCAAACATGCGGGTCTGAGTTGATCTCTTAAAAACATCTGGGCCTGGCATTCGTGGTGCACGCCTGTAATCCCAGCACTTGGGAGGCAGAGGCAGGAGGATCTCTGTGAGTTCAAGGCTAACCTGGTCTTCAGAGGGAGTTCCAGGATAACCAGGCCTACACAGAGAAGCCCTGTCTTGAAAAAAACAATGTGTGTGCAGTAGCACATACCTCTAACTCTGGTGGTGGGGTGGTAGAGACAATCCCTGGGTCTTGCTGGCCAGTGTATCCCAGTCAAATCTACAAACTCCAGGTTCAATGAAAGACCCTGTCTCAGAGAGCAAATGATGAAGGTGCTCAGTGTCCACCTCTGGCCTCTTCCAGAATGTATACGCACTAACTAATATGTATACACAAACATGTACACACACACAAATCTCAGATTGTTAAGCAGACCTCACAAAGTGATTTTGTTTTAAGAAAACAAAATAGAGGGCACATGTAGTCTGTCAGAGTTAAGTAATTCCTGCTATTCCAAAATCAATGGCAGATTAAAATTAGGCTTAAGAGTAATTCTACTGAGAAATGAATTTAATAGAGATGAACGGAACATGTCACTAAACTCTTGGTTTTTGTTTAATCCGCTGTATTATAAAACATATTACAACTAAAGCACTAAAGAAAATTGGTTTTTCTTGGCACCAGAAGCAGACGGTGCCTTTCGCGTAGCGGATTTGCTTTGTCTCAAGGCGCTGCAACAGTGGCCCTTGTACAGGGATTTCTCCCTAATGCCTTCCCTATCTCCCTCCCACCACTCTACCTCCCCACACTCCAGGCGCCTGGCTTTGAGGCAACCAGAACAAGGCACCAGCTGGGCCTGCCTAGTCCAGGGGCCCTGCTGTCATCTGTCCCCAAGCAAAAGTGCCCACATCATTAGGCCACAGTGGGAAGGGGCTGGCGTGATGTTACTCATAAGATTCCTTACCTGCTCCCCATTCCTACCACCAGCCTAGGGGTTGGGTTCCAGGACAGCTAGGGCTATTAATACAGAAAAATCCTTCTTTAAAAATGGGGGGGAGGGGCCGGGCGTTGGTGGCGCACGCCTTTAATCCCAGCACTTGGGAGGCAGAGGCAGGCGGATCTCTGTGAGTTCGAGGCCAGCCTGGTCTACAAAGTGAGTTCCAGGACAGCATCCAAAGCCACAGAGAAACTCTGTCTCAAAAAAACAAAAAAAAAAAAAAAAAAAAAAAAAATGGGGGGAGGGAGACACAGAAAGTGAGAAAGTGAGAGCTTCATGGACCCATGAAAGAGGGAGGGTCTAGGTGGGTTACAACAGAGTGTAGTCCCCTGAGTGGCAAGTAGAGCCCAGAATGCAGGGTCCCTCCTTTGCACGCAGGTGGGGGGGCTTGCCAGAAAGAAGAGGGCATGCATTGGATACCCTGAGTGGGGAAGGAGGGAGGCAGGAAGGGAGGCAGGGGGCACAGCTGGTGGTAGATGGGGTGAGACCTTGCATCCTATGGCTAAAAGGTTTCTCTGGTTTTCTCCTTGCCTCCCTCCTAGGCCATCTGAGTGAGGATCCCAAATTTCCAAAGGTTCCATGGCCCACTCCAGACCTCTGTCCAGCCTGCCATGATGAAATTAAAGGCCTGGACAGCTGGAATGAGGACCAGGTACTCGTGTTCCTGAAGCAGCACTATAGCAGGGACAACCTGGTGGATACATACTCTGTGGACCAGGGCAGTCCTGGTGACTGGGGAGCTCCTGGCAGGGAGCAGGAAGAGGGTGAAGGTCTTAACCCCTCAGGAAAGTCCTGGATCCATCAGGATGCTGAGAGTCTCCGTCCACCCCACATACTGGGCCCCAAGAACCTGCACCACAGGCTGGACCTAAGACTCCAGAGCCCTAAGGGGCTCCAGGCACTTGAAGAGGCCAAGGCAGCAGTGCCCTTCCTTGGGGTTGGCTTCTCCAGTCTGGACATGAGCCTCTGTGTGGTGCTCTATGTGGCCTCCTCCTTGTTCCTCATGATCATGTACTTCTTCTTCCGAGTGAGGTCCAAGCGATGGAAAGTTCGGCTCTACCACCCAGCTGTATAGAACACGTAGGACAGGCATCACAACACAGAGGAAGCCTTTGAAGTCACCCACACACCTGCAGCTTTAATGTTGGGATCAGGGATTTTGGAAATGTGCCCAGCATGGTGTCTGGAGGAGCATGTTTTGTTTTGTTTTTACTGGAACATTTTGCCTTTGCCACCCTGTCCTCACCTTCCCAGCCTCCGTGTCAGACTGGTGTGTATTTGCCCTTGTAGGCCTGAAGGAGGCAGGTCCAGCACACAGCCATCATGTTGCTGCTCCCTCACATCTATGTTTGCCTTCCCTTACCCACCCCCAACCCTGGCTCCCTGGGGGCCGTGTCCAGTGATGAACAGCCAAAGCACAGAGGCCTCCAGATATCACACCCTGCCACAGATGTGTGCTGTGTAGCTGTTCCTGCACAAGTCTCAGGCGCTCTCATGGGAGCTCAAGGTGCTCTGAGGTTGAGAAGGGAGGTCTGGTCACCTTTGGGGATGAGACACTTAGAGACTCAGAAGGGGAAGGGCGGTGACAGCAGATAGGAGGCCATCGCAGTCAGGCTGTAGTTCAGTTCTGGTCCCTGTGGTGAGATTCTGCCCGACAGCACAGTGGTGAGCACTGTTCTCTGCGGGAGTACAGTCTCTGGAAAGCCTCTAGAGCCCCTGTCATGACTCATATACACTGCAGAAGGCATTGGTGGAGGCACAGATGCTGGGCACATGCAATGGCCCCTGCACACGAGGCCACCTGGCCTTGAGGGTAACTTTAAAAACAAAAATTTAGCCGGGCGTTGGTGGCGCACGCCTTGAATCCCAGCACTCGGGAGGCAGAGGCAGGTGGATCTCTGTGAGTTTGAGGCCAGCCTGGTCTACAGAGCTAGTTCCAGGATAACCTCCAAAACAATACAGAGAAACCCCGTCTCAAAAAACCAAAACAAACAAAAATTTAACAGTTTAAATACATCATTTGTAAAATCCCAAAACTCTGAATGGTAAACTTGTGCCTAAAGACTTTTTTAAAAAAACATAGACTACATCTACATTTATGGAAACATTCCTACTGAGACCTGTTATGGCTCAGGAGCTTCTTTTTATTTGGATAAAGTAAGCTAGCTTTGTGTATGTGTGGTTGTGTGTGTCTGTGTGATGAATGTGTGTACCTCTGTACTTACATGGGTAAATATACATTCCACTTTGCATAATCTATATTTTATATTTGCATCCTTTCCAACAACAGCTGATCACATGGGTATCATTTAAAATCCTGTATTATCAATGTTCCTGCTGCCACTTTAAAAAAATGGACAGCTGACTCCTTGGGCTGTTGTTAACCCTCCTTCTATCCCATGGGAGGATCAGCCAGGCCTCCCTGCTGGGACAGGCATGGCCTGGGCCCAGCCACTTGAACCTCCTGTCTCACTTCCCTGTGGCAGGAGGGAAACCTGGAATCCTGTGCTTTTTTAAAAAGAAAAAAAGAAAAAGATGAGTTTGTCCTTATTGCTGCCTGTGTGTCTAGGTTATTGATATACCATTGGTCTGTCAGCTTGAAAAATCAGACCTGTTTTAAGCATAGCTCCAAAGAGAAATGCTTTGAACCCACATTGAACTGGGAGCATTGCTGAGGGGACTTCTGTAACTGTGACCCCAGGGCTGCCACAGTACCCCACAAGGTCTGACATGGCTGATGTTTGCAGAAGCCAACCCTGGGCAGAGCCTACTTTCAACCACTCTTGTAGAGTCCCAAGGTCATCCTTCTGGGGGACAAGCTCCCCACATACATCTCTGTTTGGACTGTCCATTCCGCAGTTAGAAGGCTTCCATTCCTACAGGGCCCTGCTCAGCTTCTAAAGTCTGAAGTATTATGAGATGTATTGCAATTAGTGGATATAATAGTTCAGTAATTTAAATGTTTATTTATTTTCAATGCAAAGATTTTGATTAAAAAGCCAATTGGCATGAAAATGCCAGTGAAATTTCTTACCTGCAAAGAAAGGGTACATTTTGTATTTAAGTCAACTACTGTGCACATTTTAAGAATAAAGAGATCTGACATTTGATAAAGTTAGCAGTTTGGTTTTTGTTTTGAAATGTGAAAAGCAGTATGTTAAGATGGATTCAGAAAATGCTCTAAGCCCCTTCTAGTTTGCAAACCCAGCTCTGAAGTTTTACAATTTCTTTTTGTTTGTTTTTCTGAGACAGGGTTTCTCTGTGTGACTTTGGAGGCTGTCCTGGCACTCTCTCTGTAGACCATGCTGGCCTCGAACTCACAGAGGTCCACCTGCCTCTGCTGAGATTAAAGGTGTGTGCCACCGTTGCCCAGCTAGAATTTCTTGCGTAAATAAACTAGAGGCTTTGTGGGAAGACAGCCCAGAGGTCAGGCAGAAAGTGAAGAATGAGAATGGGCTGTGGCAGAGTTGCGGGGCCTGCACCTTTGTTAACAAAGTGCAGAGATCAGTACAAGTGCACCTCACGCTGATCTGAACCCACAGAGGTGCTCCTGGCTGCCAGATCCTGGGAGACCAGTCAACCCAGAAGCTGCAAGGCTCTCACCAAGTTTCCCATCTGTGCTATCCCTGGTCTGTCAGCCTGGGACAGTGTGTGTATAGCAGATGGCCCTGCAGGGACCTGGGAGCTTCTGTGAGGAGCCCTGAAGTAGCAGGTGGTTTTGCACATATGATAGAGGTGGGGGTTGGAGAGGAGGGTCTAAAATCGGCCTGCAGAGTACTGGATACAGGTGGTTGAGTATGGAGAGTTCTAAAGGCCACCAACAGCATTTGGAGGTCTCTGACCTGTGCCTGGAGCAGAGGGCCTTTGGACCTAGAGTCTGCCTCCGCCCAGGGGGTGGGGGGGCTGAGTCCCATGCTAACAACCCTGAGGCTCCCAAACCTGCATACTGTGAACATGGTGAACATGGCACCTCCAACCAAGACCCAGAGCCCAGAGCAGAGCAAGTTGGAGCTGCTGTGCTACTATGTCAGGTAAAGGAAAGTCCTGGGAAAGGACTACCACATTTCATAAACTGGTCAAACCCAGCTCTGGAGTGACGCTAGTCTGACTCCGCCTGCCCAGGCCTGGAAGGGGCCAAGGGCGGGGACAGAGGAGGGGCAAGGCAGGCTGGAGAAGGGCCCCAGCACGCCAGTGCCTCTTTCAGCACCGTGGACAGCGCCGATCCTGCGAGTGGGCCAAGGCCTGGAAGAAATCCGGCACTCCAAGGAACACGCTGCACCAACCACTGGATTAGTGACTGCCATGCTGTTGGAAGCGGAACTTGATTGCAACCGAGGGGGGTCTGGTGCCCCCGGAGCTCCTGCCCTCTGCACCTTCAGCAGGGCTCGAGGTAAGCCATTGCAACCCAGAGGCTTCCATACAATGCGGGAAGGAGAGAAGAGACAGAATTCAGAGGAGTGGCTGGGAGGGAGCAGCATAAGAATGACTGCAGAGAAAGGGAGTGATAGCGGCCAGGGGGTACAGGGAGGCCACAGGGTCAAGAGTGACCAGGATGATCTGGGACGGCCTGAGACGATGTCAAGAAGGGGCAGAGTAAGGAACATAAAGAACCCTAAAGATCAAATGCCCCTCAGCTTCTAAAACTGCTCTGCCTTATAGCAAGGGTCCCTAGGCCAAGTCTCCCGCCTGAACTCTGATCCCCAAGGGCCATTTCATTGCCATGGACGTTGGAAAATAATGGAGGCATTGTTGGAGGCAAGCCAGATGCCCAGCAGTGTGGGGCCGCCCCTTCCCTAGTGTCTAGCTGCACAGGCCCCCGCCCCACGCCTCTGTAGCAGCTGACACTCAATGGCGCATCCCAGCTCACCCAGCGCCCATTTCACTCCAAGCTGGTGTTCTCTGATCTTCTTGGAATAACAAGTACAGAGCAACACAAAGAGTTGAATGCAGGCACAGGGCTCCTGCTGAGGCGTCAGGTGTGCTGCTGGGAGCAGGTGGGACATCCTGTGTCCTTTCGCTCATCCTCCCCACCCTGGGCTCTTAACGTTCACAGTCCTAGGGACAGAAGCAGAGCAGGGCAGACAGAGGAGCCAGGAGGGTAGCAGCACCACTTTCTGAGTGTCCCTGACAGTTGTCAGAGCCCTACACTCTGCTGGGTTCTGCTTATGGCGGGTGACTGCACAGACCTGTCTCCTGACTGAGTCCTGTGAATGCTCAGTGAGGGTACACTGAGAATGGGATGGGTTCTGGTGGGCTCACCTGTTATGATGGGGGGGCAACATGTGGAAATCCAGGTGCAGGGGTTGTCCTAAGAAATGAGGCTAGATCCCAGGGCTTCCACGCCTCAGCTCTTTTCCCGACCTAGACAGAGTCTTGGTTCTGTGTTCCCACAGAGGACACCAGACCTGAGGTTCTAAGAATCGAGAATCCCTCCTTCTCCCTGCACTAGCTCCAGTCGGCGGCTCCAGAGGTGGGGTCCGGAAGTGTCAGAGTTGGAGAGGGGGCGTCAAGTCGGGCTACTTGCAGCTCTACCGGGGCTTCTTTGCAGCTACATTCCCTCGGTGGTTATCAGGTTGCCCTTCTGCTGACCAGGTGTGGTACCAATGCTTTCCG
The DNA here is from genome assembly GCF_017639785.1 of Mesocricetus auratus. Lineage (NCBI taxonomy): Eukaryota > Metazoa > Chordata > Mammalia > Rodentia > Cricetidae > Mesocricetus > Mesocricetus auratus. The sequence goes on from NW_024429189.1 coordinate 6,184,850, forward strand.
GCTCCGGCTAAGAGGCTAAGCGTGAGCAATAGGAGAACGCGTTTCCCTCCCTGACACTCAGGACCTCAGCCCTCCCGGAGCCTTAGTGAACTCGCTTCGGGGCAGGGGCGACCATCTGTGGGAAGCCGTGACTGGGTTACAGCGCTGTCTCTATCCTCGGAAAGTGCGAGCCGGACGGCTTCAGCACACCTCGGGTTCTGGCTCAAAGGAGCACAGAGCCTCCAGTGGCTTCGGGAGCGTCTCCGCGACCCCCGGCCCAGCCCCGCCCGCGGCCCCGCCTCCCGCCGCTCCGCCCTCCGCGGGCCCGTGGCTTGGCGCCCCGAGGCCTCCCGTGGGCACAGCGCCCAGCAGCGACACGAGTCGCTCCGACGCCAGCTCGGAGTCTCTGCAGCGGTGGCCTCGCCAGACCCAAGAGAAGTTCAGGGTCGGAAGGCGACGGCACCCGGCCGGCCCTCGGGCCCCATGGAAGCTCGAGGGGAGCTGGACCCGGCCCGGGAACCGGCGAGCGGTGACCTGCTGCTGGCGTTGCTGGCACGGAGGGCCGACCTGCGCCGAGGTGGGTGCCCGACGGAGCGGCTGCCCCGGACAGGCCCAGATACCCTCGGGGTTTATTTTCTGGCCTGTGAGCGGAGGCCTCAAGAAGCCAGGGTATTTGGGCAAGGGTATGTCTGACACGGCTAGTCAAAGGTGCTTAAACCTCCAAAGTGTATGGGGCCCCTGATGCTGTGTTGTTCGAGCATTTGGTCCTCGGGCTAGGGAGCCCTTGGTGATTGAGAAACGGTTTAGGGAACCCTAAGCAGCTCTGAGCTGGCGGAGGACCTTGAGCTGGAGGGAGCCTGTGAGGCTGTTTCAAGAGACTCGGGAATCAGGTGTCTCCTAAGAACTGCCTTCACCCAGTCCCCACTCTTCAGAGGGATCGGGCCTGGGTCCTGCTGAACCCAGCTTAACACTAGGCTGGTGGCCAAGACCCGTTTACAGGGCAAAGTGGGGCTTGTTCGGGCCCCCAGTTTCTTAGTAGTACCAGTCTCTTTGCAGGGCTTTGGTTCTGGGGAATAGGCGAGCTCTCCGGGTTTCCAGGCTGATGGGATACAGAATGGAGAAAGATGCGGTTAGGCTGGCAGAAGATCGGAACAGGCGGGAAAAGGATTCTATCCAGTCTGGGGGGTCGGGTATGACCTACTTGCTTATTTATTTATTTTCCGATGGTTTATGGGAGGGGTTGACCACAGAGGCTGGGAGGAAGATGTGGGAGGGGAGCATGAAAAAGGGAAGAGAGGAATGTTTGGTAAGCTAGGCTCCAGAGCTCCGGGAGGCTTGCTATAGCGTTGGTGACTCCCGAGGCTCCACAGGGCCCTCCAACACTGTGTAGGAAATTGTGCGGAGACTAGAGTCATCATGCAACGTAAGCAAGTGGAGGTCCAGCGTGGCTTCACTGGGAGGCTTGACGGTGAGAGATGGCTTTTGTAGGAAGCGGGCCCCCTGTGGGTTTCATGGTCCAGGAGCTGTCCGTGTCTGGGTGCTGAATCGGCAGTGTCTGGCCTGGCCTGCCACCCCACTCTTTTTCTGGGGTACCCTTGCTGGCCCATGATGACTCCCGTGGTGGTGATCTGGTACAACTACAGAAGATCTCCATGTCTACATTTGGAGATGCGGTTTTGCTCAATGCGGGGCAGCATCCATGGCAGGCTTGCGGCCAGTGCTGGAGGGTGGTAGGACAGATTTTTGTCCTTTTCTAATTCCTTCCACTAGCTGGAGGCCAGTCTGAAGCTAGCTGTCTGTAGCCAGAGAAGTAAGGACACTGGTGTGGGTGTGACATCATGAGTGGGTCCTGGGTCCTGCTCATGGTTCTCCCTTCTTCTAGAACCCTTTCCTGTATTATCAGGGATTCTACATGAAGAAAAGCCCCTCAGTGCTTCCCTGGTTCTTGAAAGACATCTTTGAATTTCCCCAACCCGATTTCCCTGAGGCCTGCAGTCTTCTGGGAGTGGGGGAACAGAACTGATGGGAACTTAGTTTGAGGAACCGATAGTGGAAAGAGGTGAAGCCACCACTGCGCACTCCAACTCACACCTGAGCAGGAGAACAGCAGATCTACCCATAAAAACATAGCCAGCACACTCCTAAATACCTGCAGCCACTCAAAGCAAGACCAGTATCCATTTACCTTATATGCTGCGGCCAGGGACCAGGGCTGGGCAGCCTCACTTGCTGGAACTCTGCAGAGCGAGACCAAGACGCTTCATTGAACAAAATCACAAAGGCTATATAGTCCTGTGTGGCCTTTTGCCTCTCCTAGTAAGGACATATTTTCTATTTTCTGTACCAGCTTTCCAGATCACCCAAGGGGTGGGATTTTTCATTTGGAATGGACATGCCCTGTCTGGCACTGGGACACCTTGTAGAGTGGTTATTTAGGGGACAACCTGGTCACCCTTTCTGTTGCAGACACACGTTTAGGCCTTTTTCAGTTTCTTTTGACTGCATCGAGGCCGAGAGGTGCTGCAGGACACAGGGACCATTGCCCTCACCGGGGAGCCTGGCAGCAGGGGATGTGTGCCGGGAAAGCAGATCCTTGCACAGCCCCGAAGGCTGCAGGCCTGCCAGCTGGCTCTAGCCAATGAAGAGCCATTACCCATCTTTGTGGCCCGTGACCTGGGTTATTTTTGTATCCACAGAGATCCCGATGTGTGCCGGCTGTGATCAGCACATCTTGGACCGATTCATCCTTAAGGCTCTGGACCGACATTGGCACAGCAAGTGTCTCAAGTGCAGTGACTGCCACATACCTCTGGCGGAACGCTGCTTCAGCCGCGGGGAGAGCGTCTACTGCAAAGATGACTTCTTCAAGTAAGCTGGCTCCCGAATTGCTCTGTAGCAGGGGAAGAGCGAAGGGGTCAGGGCAAGGCTGGCAGAGCAGAAGCTAGGAGAAAGCTTCATGATAACTAGGTCCCTGCCCAGGTAGGGCACCCTGGAGTCTGCCTCTGCCCAAACTCAGGAGGGGGCTCCCCATGACATTTTAAAACATAATCTTTATTTTATGAGTATATATACATATATATATGTAAGTGGCCATATGTATGGATTATGCACTACGTGCATGCCTGGTGCCCTCAGGAAATCGAAGAGGGCATCGAATCCCCTGCAACTGGAATTACAGATGATTGTGAGCTGCCATGTGGGTGCTGGGAACTGAACTTAGGGCCTCTGGAAGAGCAGCCAGTGCTCTTAAGCCCCAGCATTACTTTTTAGGGTAATTTGTTTTGTAAATCATGAAAGCAGTTGTTAGGCTAAAAAAAAATTAACCCAAATTTGTAGACTTGTATGAGATTTACTCCCTCTTAAAATATATTTTTTGTTCCTTAAATATCCGAGAAGTGGAAAGCTCGGAAGCTAAGGGAACTGATCCAGGTAAGGCGGCGGCCCTCTTACCGGTCTTCCCCAACATCAAGGTGCAGGATCGGCTACCCAGGGTATTGTGGCTCTGCCTAGGCTGTGGGGCACAGCTGACGAGGAGTCTTTCAGAGCGCGTCCCAGGCGCTGGGAGCTCGCTGCTTTGCGACCCGCTCTGGGCGAAGGAGCTGCAGCGGCTCTACTGAGCCGCACCTTGTGCATCCCGCAGGCGCTTCGGGACCAAATGCGCCGCATGCCAGCTGGGCATCCCGCCCACGCAGGTGGTGCGCCGCGCCCAGGACTTCGTATACCACCTGCATTGCTTTGCTTGCGTGGTTTGCAAGCGGCAGCTGGCCACAGGGGACGAGTTCTACCTCATGGAAGACAGCCGGCTGGTGTGCAAGGCGGACTACGAAACAGCCAAGCAGCGAGGTCAGTGGGCGGGGATGGCCCTTACTGCGGATGAGGGAAACGCTCAGTCCTGGAGGCTGGGGACGGGAGTTGGTTTGGTGCTGGGTGGTGGGTCGACCTGAAGCCCCAGGCACTAAGCAGGCTGCTCCGGGAGCTTGAGTAGCAGCCGCGTCGGCGGGAACAGGAGATTGCCCGCTTTGGGAGAATTAGCAGCTTTGACCATAAAGAATTAGCAGCTTTGACCACGAAGTCCTGACTCACACAAACTCAGAATAAGGGGCCGAGGACGGTATCTGGCTGCGATGCGCGCCACGGCGCGTTCCTAATACAGAGCCCATTAGCTCCGCGTTCGCGTTCGCTGAAGCGCGTGGGGCCACCGGCAGCCTTTGCCTGGGAGCCAGGGTGCCATGGGCATCCGGAGAGCGACGCGGGGCTCTTGGGGTGAGGCGTGGGGAGCAGGCTGGCGCGGCAGGAGAGTGCTGGCCGGCCTCACCGTTTGTCCCGCGCAGAAGCCGAGGCCACAGCCAAGCGACCGCGCACGACCATCACCGCCAAGCAGCTGGAGACACTGAAGAGCGCCTACAACACTTCGCCCAAGCCGGCGCGCCACGTGCGGGAGCAGCTCTCCTCCGAGACCGGCCTGGACATGCGCGTGGTGCAGGTCAGCGCTCGGCCGCATCCCCCGGGCCCGCGCGGGCAAGAAGGGCCACGCGCTCCAAGGGAAGCCGGGCGGCCACTCACCATCCCTACCCCCCAGGTGTGGTTCCAGAACCGCCGAGCCAAGGAGAAGAGACTGAAGAAAGACGCGGGCCGGCAGCGCTGGGGACAGTATTTCCGCAATATGAAGCGCTCCCGCGGCAGCTCAAAGTCCGACAAGGACAGCATCCAGGAGGGACAGGACAGCGACGCCGAGGTCTCCTTCACTGGTAAGCCCGACGCATTAACTAGCTGTAAGCGGGGACTCTCGCCCACCCACCTCCATCCCCAGCTACCTTCCCAGGGAGGATTTAAGGTGGCCCTCAGGCCCCATACTCTGCTGTTCTTGAGGCCAGGGACCGAAACTCTGGAGGGCAGGAAAGAAACTTCCAACCTCCTCTGTGGAACTCAACCTCTCATTTTCTACACCAGGGGCACGGTTCACATCCCTTAATACTCACTTCTGTTCGGGGCTGTATTGTGACCTTGGGTTACTAACACGGCTTCTGGGGCCCTAAATTTTCTTATCTACAAAATGAGTCCTTCCCACGGTTGTCCCATCCTGGGCTCGGGCTGGGGTAGCTAGCCTCTAATCTGAAAGCAAAGCCTTCCTTGAGAGGTACAGCCGGAAAGGGCTCCTGGTAGGAGGTAGGGGAGGTGTGGAAGGCAGTCCTAAATTCCGAGAGAGCTGAAGAGACTTCTTGTACTTAGGACAGTCTCTCTTACTCAGTCTGGGTAGGACACTCAGACAGATGGGTCTGTCTCTCACCGGACCTCTCGTTTCCATTGCAGATGAGACATCCGTGGCTGACATGGGCCCTGCCAACGGCCTGTACAGCAGCCTGGGAGAACCCACCCCTGCCTTGGGCCGCTCTGTAGGAGGAGGCCTCGGCAGCTTTGCATTGGAGCACGGAGGCTTGGCTGGTCCAGAACAGTACCGAGAGCTACGCCCAGGAAGTCCCTACTGCATCCCTCCTTCTCCTGCAGCCCCCCAGAGCCTCCCTGGCCCCCAGCCTCTCCTCTCCAGCCTGGTATACCCAGATACCAACTTGGGCCTTGTCCCCTCAGGGCCCCCAGGTGGGCCCCCACCTATGAGGGTACTGGCTGGAAATGGACCCGGCTCCGATTTGTCCACAGAGAGCAGCGGTGGTTACCCCGACTTCCCTGCTAGCCCTGCCTCCTGGCTGGATGAGGTAGACCATGCTCAGTTCTGACCGAGGCCCCCTGTTCCCCTGGCTCTAACTCAGGGGTCTTGGTGCTGCCTCTGGGTGGGCAGCTAGCCCCACCCCATGCTGTCCATTCCAAGGACCGCTGAGGGAAGGACAGGGTTTCCAAGTGGGAGAGTAGGGACAGCCGTGCTGCCAGGTTCCATGGTTCCTCCCTGGGCCTGAGGGGGCTCCATAGCCTTTCCTTGGACACAAGGGTGGCCTGCCTGGTGGCTGTCCAGAGGCCAGTGACTCTTGGCTGTGTTTTGCAAGCGTTTCTCTCCCTTTATTGACCAGTTAAAGGTCTTTCAGACAGGACTGGAGGCCCAGGTCTTGAAGTCCTGGCATAAAACAACAGTAACAACTTGTTTCCTTGCTTCTGATGAGGCCTGGCTGGGGACCATGCTTGTGTCCTCCCCGGACACTGACAAAACCTGGGAGCAGACCTCTCCTCCCTGCTGCCGACTCTCCCTCCCTGGAGTCTCCAGATCTTTCTGTTCTGGAATGCGGTGAGGAAAGGGAGCTTCGGGAGCCTTCTCCAAGGTGTAGTCTTTAAATGTGAGGGCAGTGTTGATATCTGTCCGTCGTCTCTCCCCCGCCTCCCCCCCCTTCCCCGTCTCCTAAGGCACAGCCTTTCTCAGGAGCAGGGCAGAACTGTGCGCCAAGGACAGACACCATTGCCAAACAGACTGTGATCCTGAGCAGGGGTGGGGTGGGAAGGGGTGATTCTGCTAGCCCAGACTGGGAGGTCTCCCCCACTGGAGGAGGCTGGGCTGGGGGGGGGGGTCTTCTGATTCACATCTGTTTCAGACACAAAGCTTGGCCATGTGTAAGTCAAAATCATTCCTGAAAACCGGGATCTTGGCCACCTGTTGGTTCTGTAAACGTCCTGTGACTTTTATTTATTCTCTGGTGATCCGCTCTTTCCAAGACTTCAATAAATTTGTCAGTTTCAGTGCTAGAAGACCTGTGTTTCTAGTGAGCCTGGAGGGCACAGCTGAAAGTGTTGCCGCGGTGAAGGACGTCCTCTGAAAGCATGGCAGTGTTGCAGGGGCCGTTAGAGTTCTCTCAGACGGGCCCTTGGTGTGGATTTGCCCTCTCTTCTCCCCGGTTGTCCAAACCCCTGAACCCTGGAAATAGGTGCATGGGGATTTACTGCCATTCATGGTAGGATTGGTGATGGGCAATAGGGTCTCTACCATGCCAGGCCAGACTGAATGTCCAAGGAGCCACCCAACACAGCAGGGAGTGCCATGGGGAGGCCTCCACAGTTTGGATTCTGATCCTAACTGGTCTAACTTGGGTGTAACAGAGGGTCAGTGACTTGACTTCTGGGGACCCTACATAGAAACGGCAGAGCTCTTGAAAGGGATACTTCAACAAGGGTCAAGGCAGGCATGCCAGCCTGTCAGGTTATGTCCTACAGAGACCAGTGGTGGGGGCGCACACACTCCAGCTGAGGTCAAATGGGTCTGGACAGGGTCCTCGATTCTCAAAGAAGGAGGAAACCTGGTTGGTTGTCGTTATGAGGGCTGATCAAGTGGCTTTCATCGGTACTTGGCTAAGGGAGCTGCTTGAAACTGGAGACCCGAGCTGTTCTCCCTAGTCCCGAGGCTCTGCTACCCCTGGTATCCCTGGAGCCTTGGGTCTCTTGAAGGGGCATCAGCTGAAGGCTCAGTTGTCATTACTGGGTGTTTTCAGGCACCCTGTGAGTGTCTCCAGCACCCACACTTCTCACTAGGAGACAGCTCAGACCTGAGGGAGGCGGGCACAGGGAGGAGAGTGGCCTGATAGAATAGATCCAAAAGGGCGGAGAGGAATCTTAGAGCTAGCCCGCAGGCATTCACAGGGCATTCACAGACTGTAGTGAGCCAGGATTGGCAACTCTCATTTCTGGCTTCCTGAAGTCTTCATTCCACAAACCTGTCTCCAAACCCTTCCTCCCACTGATCCACACAGGCCCAGAGCAAGAAGGGTTTGTCCTGGTGGGGCACCTGCCAGCTGCCCTACCCAGTCCTGCCGTTCTAGCCTGAACTGCCAGGGACTTGGGAGAGGATGTGTCACCATGCCACCCAGCAAAACGTGAGAGAAAGAAGGTTTCCATCACACCCCGACCCTGAAGCAGGGTTTCTCTGTGTAATCCTGGTTGTCATGGTCTTCTCTATAGATCGGGCAGGTCTCAAACTCAGAGATCCGACTGCCTCTGCCTCCCTAGTGATGGGATTAAGGGTGTGTCCCACCACACCAGGCTTGAAAGAAGGGCTTCTAAGGAGCTGTAGGTGTCCTGGGTGGTGGGGGTGGGGCACACACTCCCGGGATCCTATAGAGCGTGGCAGAGGGACAGTGCTGGCCTGAGGAGGGGCTGTCCAAAGGGCAGAGGTGGGAGGAAGAGATGAATTCTCTTTTAGGACGCTGGCCACTGAAGAAACAGCAGCTCAAAGCCCAGGTCTGATTCAGGATTTGGAGGAAGGGTAGATAAACGTGGTGGTTCTCAAGTCAGACCCTCGTGCCCCGCCCACCCGGCCAGCCTACAGCCCCTCCCCCAGGGCCGCTTGGGACCTTTTAGGCATTGACAGGTTAATGAAGTGCTAAGCGTCCCCTTGGGGGCCCTTCTCTCATCCGCTGAGCCCCGCTGGCTCTTTCCAACTGGGCTTATCCATAGCTTCAGCACAATCGGAGCAGGAAAGGGGGAGATGCTGAGGGCAAACCGAGATACGGTTCACCTATGCAGGTCCTGAGTGGGCTCGTTTGAGTAACCTGGCTTGCCTCAGTTACCCTACCCGAACAACCCCATCAGAACTGCCATCTGATTATGCTCCCCTCAAAGGCCCGGTAGGCCTAGTGAGTGCATAGCAGCTGGGACCCCAAATGCTCCTCCCTCCCCCCATCCCAACCCCCCCTCCCCGCCACCTCCCCACCTCCCCACCCCATCCTCCTCAAGCTGCAGCAAGTTGAATGTAGACTCCAAACTCACAACTAAGCCCCAACTCACCCTGTCAGCCCAACAGGTAGGTGTCTAGGGAGGTTCCAGACCTGAGGTAGAGAAAGAGCTTGGGCTACCAGCTGTCTTCAGCCCTGCCCCTTGATCCCAGGTGGCATAGATCTGCAGGGAACAATGTGGGTGGTGTAATGTGTGAGGTTTCCAGCATGAAATTTGGGATCCCTGCGCCTCGGGGGCATCTCCCCAGGGACTTGTCATCTGGGAGCCTCCGGCTTTAAAAGGGGGTTTAGAGTATCCTGCAGGAGGAAATGCTACAGACAGGGACTGAACAAACCGAGAAGGGAGTGTACAGGGTCCCACATCCCTGCCTGCCTTTTGAATGTATCTCTTGATTGATTGCAGAGACGCTCCTGCCCAGGGATGGCGTGGGTCAGCCCCGTGCCCATCTGCCAGCAGGGGAGTCCCAGAGGCTTTGGGTGGGAACCTCAAAGGAATGGGAGGGGGCGGGTGGCCTGAGACCACCCACTTGAGTTTGTTAACTTTTAATCTAGCAACTATATTATAGCTTTAAATAAAAAAAACCCAAATGATTAAAAAAAAACCAGGGGACAGCGATTTTAACTGCTGGTTTGAGGCTCTGCTTGTAATCCTAGTACTTGGGAGGCTGAGGCAAGAGGATCAGGAGTTCAAACCCAACTCAGTTTGGGGATGGTCTAAGCCACATGAAACCCTGCCTAAAATGGGTGGGGACAGTTAATTTTAACCAACAGACACATAAAAAATGCACCTCTCTTACATTGTAAAATTCACCCTGGCTCCCATGACTTAGGACCCCTTCAATCTAGGGCACCTGGGGACACACTCCTCCCCTTTCTCCCTCCCCACCATCTGCCACTGGATCAGCCCCCAGGCTGCTCAGAAGGGTGTAGCAGGGAAGAGTCCAGCTCCAGGGCTGGCCCTGTGAAGTAGCCACGGCGATAAATCAGAAGGGTTTCAAAGGTTCCAGTGTGGAGTGCTGAGTCCCAGGGGCTGTAATGATCAATTCTTTAAGCCCATAATTGTTCAAATTACTCTGAGCAACATAAAACATTAATTTTAGGAAATTTAATAGAAAAAAGCTCTTTAAATCCACAGCGAGATAAATGACACCCAGTATGGCCACCTTCTTCCATACCTTGGTGACATTGAAGGATCTGAAAGCTATTTACATTTTCATTCTCCATGGAAAATGTTGACAAGCTTTTGGCCACTAGTGAGGTCCGCTTCGGTGTGGGAGGACCCCTCCCCCCTAATTAATAGGGGAGCAGTGACTTCATAAGTGGAGTTTTCATCCATCTGCCTGGGCGACCTCAGGTGATGGTTCCCATCCTCCGGAAGCAGACGCAACTGCAGCTCATTTTTTATCATAAAAATATTCCATTCTGACCTGTGAGCCCCCTCTTGGCATTTCAAAAGTAGGTGTGACACCAGGAAGCAGCTGGCGTATCTGGGCATATGGGTCGAGTCCAAGATAATGCCTGGGAAAAGCGCAGGTTCTGCGGCCCGCAAGGGCAGTGGGAGCAGAGCTGCCCTGATGGATTCCACAAATGACACTCAGCCAGAGCCCTCAAGTGCTAGTCCTCCCCCCCACTGTCATGGAGATGGGGAGGCGCCTCTGCAAGGCTGCAAGAGCCAGGCAATTTCAGAGTTGAGCAGGGCTAGAGGGGTAGGGGTGGGGTGCTGGATGTAGGGTGGGTTGCCTGGAGTTCCCTGCATGCCCGAGGGTCTGTTATTGATGACCTCGTAGAGCTAGACATAAGGCTGCAGGGTGTGACCTTGGGACAGGTTTTTCCCTGTGTGTGCGTGTGTGTGCGTGCGTGTGTGTGTGTGTGTGTGTGTGTGTGTGTGTGTGTGTGTGTGTTGGGGGGTGCAGATGTGTGATCAGGGCAAGCCCAGTATCAACAACCTACTTCTGTGAACCAGGACAAGTCCCATGTCAGGGTGTGGTGTCCACTTTCATACCACCTGCAACTCAAGCGCTGCACACTCTCCCAAAGTGTGTGCGTGCGTGTGTGCGTGTGTGTGTGTGTGTGTGTGTGTGTGTGTGTGTGTGTTAGGGGGTGCAGATGTGCGATCAGGGCAAGTCCTGGTCCTGGGGAGAGAGTAGTTCATGGAGGACTGTGGTCTCTGTTTACTTTTGGCCATCTGTGAGACCCAGCAGTCACTGTGCCAGCCACTGGTCCCATAGTCTTAGTCATTAGGAAATTGCAAACTAGACCACAGCAGGATGCCATACCTGTGGAGCTGTACCTCAGTGGTGTAGGGTAGTGCCCTAAAGTGTGGCAGTCTAAAGATTTATTTGTTTACATATTTTATGTACGTGATTGCCCTGTCTTTGTGCTCACCAGAAGAGGGCATCAGATTCTAGTACAGATGACTGTGAGCCACCATATGGGTGCCAGGAATTGAACTCAGGACCTCTGGATGAGCAGCCAGTGGTCTTAAATCCTGAGCCATCTCTCCAAGAGTGCCCTGGGTACAAGCCCAATCACCGCAAAAGCAAATAACAAAACCGCCACAAATGTGGGGAAATTGAGCCACTTTATGTGACCACTATGAAATAAAAATGGTGCTGCCACCAGGGAAAATGGCATAGAAGTTCCTTAAAAACAAGTCATTTTCATCTAATCCATACCTAGGTTCACACCTGAAGAACTGAAAAATGTGAAAAATGCTGATGCCTGCTCACAGACGCAACACTGTTCACTGTGGGCAAACAGGCAGCCCAGACAGCCATCAGTCATTAAATGTATAATCAAACCCCGGTCCTCACCACAGAGGGGATGTTTTCAGCCACACAGAGGGAATGGGCACCTCAGAATCCACAGAGGAAGAGAAAGACACCTGACTCCAACCATACAAGCACGTGAATTGTCCAAAATATCAAATGCAACGTCCGAAGAGGACCCCCAGGGTAGTGGAACTTAGGACAGGGAAAAAAGACTGAGAGACCTGGGTTCCGTTCTGGGTGGTGGACTCTCAGGGCAGGGTGTTTAGCATTCACCTTATAGCATCTAATTCTGTTAGGTGGCTTTCATCTCCTTTAAAAAGGAGGGCTCCCTCTCCTTGCCATGGCAGCCTGGCTCCCAACAGATGGACAAACTGGGTGGACTGTGATCTGTGGAGTCCACTCCCCCTAAGGTGGACCTGGGTCCTATGGGAGTACACAGGGGGTTTGTTCTTTCAATATCAGGGACCCTCCTCCCCACAGCCTTGGCATCATCCTGGGCCAGGCCTCTAAGCTGTTCATATGGATATATATATATATATATATATATATATATATATATATATATATCCGTCTCACAAAGAAAGGCTGGCATCTCCACAGATTTGTTTTGAGCTTGGAGCGCCCTTCTTGGTGAGGAGGGCCAGGGGCCCACTGGCTTCCGAGGGCCTAGTGATCATTTATAAAGTGGCTCTTTCCTGACCCCTGTATTGTCCCCTGGCTGGCCTTCCTGGTCGCTAGTCTTGTCTGACCTCAGGAAGGTCAGAGGTTGAGTTCTGACACAGGGACACATGCTCCTTCTCAGGCTCCCTCCCTGTTGTCTCTCTTTGCCTAGGGAAGGGTAAGCATCTGCCCTCTGGAGGAGTGGGTGTGGCAGCCACCTGCTCCGAGGGGGGTGGGCATTTCCTGGACCCTCACCATGGAATATTCATAGAAGGCACTGAAAGCATGGGGTCAGTCTCCTTGGAAAACAGCAGACACTGCTGCTGAATCTGGCATCCAGGGCTGAGGAGATGGTCAGTGGGCTTCCGACCGTCTGGTCTCCTACAGCACCAACAGCCAGGCATGCCCCAAACTGCCTCAGGGATTTGGGGATGTGAGACTCCTATACTCTCCCTAAGATCTTCCGAGGGAGTTTGCACCTGAGATCTGTGCCCTCCCCACGAGTCTGTGAGGACAGAGTGGGCCCCCACCTAGCTTCTCTGGGGAGCACCGACCGCCCCTCCTACTCCTCAGTGCTTTGTTCAGACCTCTAGCTAATCCTGGGAATGACAAGGTTTAAAATTTAATTAGCAGGTTTCTCTTATGCAAACTCTCCTCATTAAACTAAGTGTCCCATTAGTTAAAATGGAGGCTGGTGGGGCGGGGTAGGGTGGGGTGGAACTAAAGCCAGCAGGCTTGTCTGAGGCATAGAACTGGCAGGGAGCTTTATGAGCAGGCCAACCCCTTTCCCATCCATCCAGGCCTTGGCTACTTCTAGATTTGGTTGTAAGGGGATTGATGTCCTTCAGGGGACATTCATTAGTAGGACTTTCAGGAAGGAGTCAGGCCACCTCTTGGACAGACTGTCAAGTGGTATGATGCTGGTGTCTAGGACCTTCTACCCCTGGCCCAGATGATGCCATGGTTGGTAGGGTCATGGAGTCTAGACACCACAAGGCAGTTAGAAGAGGGTGGGGTAGGTAGTGTCCCCAGTAGTCACCCCACACACACCTGCTAGGGACTCAGGACACTGAGCCTCACCAGGCTCACTCAGCAACCTCCCCTACAGTTCCAAATCCCAGGGCAGAAAGCAGGTGGGGCTCAGTGTTTGTGGTCCCCTGGAGCTGGCACTCCCCACCCCAGGGCTGGGAAACAGAAGGTCCTTTTACTCAGATGTGAATTCTTGTACTCAGAGCTAGTCTCTCTCTCTCTCTCTCTCTCTCTCTCTCTCTCTCTCTCTCTCTCTCTCTCTCTCTCTCTCTCTCTCTCTCTCTCTCTCTCTCTCTCTCTCTGTGTGTGTGTGTGTGTGTGTGTGTGTGTGTGTGTGTGTGTGTTTTGCCTAGGGAAGGGTTTACTTCAAAATTTTCTGCTTTGAAAACTGCCCTCCTACCTGGGTGTGGTGGTGCACGTCTTCAATCCTAGTACTCAGGGGGCAGAGGCAATCCAGTCTCTGTGAACCTAAGGCCAACCTGAGCTACATAGCAAGTTCCAGGACAGTCAGGGCTACACAGAGAGACCCTGTCTCAAAAAGCAAAACAATAAAAAACAATCACAAAAAAGAAAACTGCTGCCGGGCAGTGGTGGCACACGCCTTGAATCCCAGCACTCGGGAGGCAGAGGCAGGAGGATCTCTGTGAGTTCAAGACTAACCTGGTCTACAAGAGCTAGTTCCAGGACAGCCTCCAAAGCCACAGAGAAACCCTGTCTAGAAAAAACAAACAAACAAACAAAACCAAAAGAAAGAAAGAAAGAAACTGCTTCCTTAGGAAATGGTCAGTATGTTCATGTCCCTGGTCCTCAGTGACCCTCCAGAGATGGCTTACAGCACCTGGCTTTGGGACTGCCTGAATAGCTTAAAATAGATGGCAGAGTTGAGGCCAGTCAGGGACCCTAGGTCAGAGGCCACCGAGGGGAAATCCTCAGGCTTGAGAAAGACCCTGCAGGAGAGTGAGTGAAGAGCTTACAAGTCATGAAGAAACTTCCTGGTGTTAGGGACGCCTGAGCTCGGGCTGAAAAGACAGTGGTGTGAGAGAAGAGAGTCGAGAGTGAGATTAAAGGCATGCGCCACCACCTCTCAGCCCGTGATGCCGTTTAAAGACGCATGTGCAGACTGAGAATCCAGAAGAAACCACAGCCATGGCCCAGATGTTGAGAGCGAATCCGAAGATGCTGACACCCCAGCCTGCTCAGACGGTGCAGCTGTCCTGTTCCTAGCCACACAGCAATGGTGCCAAGTTGTTACCGGCCAGCCAGACCTCACATGCAGGCTTTGGAGACTCTTCTTTAGATTGCCTCCATTCCCGGGAGACCTGTAGGCCTCTCTGGACCACTTGTATCTACCACCGGCTCTCTTAGCCCTAGATACAGGTGCTTGACTTCATTGTGCCTATGAAGCTAGTGGGTGACACCAAATGGCCTGGAAACTGACTCTAAAGGACGGGCTTGCTTGGTCACCTATGCAGCAGGTGGGACCTGGCCTGATACCCCCAGGTTGTAGCCAGCCTCTGTCAGCAGGGCAGGACCTTTCAGTCACGTGGCTTGTCCATCCCCATGCTCCTCTAGTGGTGAGAGCCTCACTCAAACTCTGCATCTGGCTTTCCATCTGGCCCTTTGTGTACGGACAGCGTTGGGGCGGGGCAGGGGGTAGCTATATAAGGGAGGGTCAGACCACTCTCCGGGCCTGGTAGTCTGCCTCCTGCCCCTGGTCCCTAACAAACTCACTGAGGAATTTTCAAAAGGTATTCTCTCAGGCAGGCTGTGAGAACCAGTAGCTGCGAGGGACAGAGAAACCAGGATGACAGGAGGATGCAGCTGCTTCCTTCTTTGCTCTTGGGGGCCCTGGTCCCCCCTGCTAAGGTACCACCTGGGTTGGCTGCCGCCTCTAAGCAAGTCCAGGCTTTATGCAGTCTGAGGAAAAGGCTATGACAGTAAGCATGGACTTCACCGCTTAGACCTTGCCTTGGGGGTTAGCAGTGAGAAGCTCTGCTTCCTGTATCTTGGGAAAACAGCTCAAGTCCGCATTGGTTCTTTTACCGTATTGCTGTGTGACTTAGCTCTTGGGGTTGGAGAGATGGTGCAACAGTTAAGAGTGCTTGCTGGGGCTGGGAAGATGGCTCAGCTGTTGAGAGCACTGACTGCTCTTCCAGAGGACCTAGGTTCAATTCCCAGCACCCACATGGCAGCTCACAACTGTCTGTAACTCCAAGATCTGACTCTCTCACACAGACATACATGCAGGCAAAACACCAGTGTACATAAAATAATAGTAAATAAATTACTAAGAGTGCTTGCTGTTCTTGTAGAGGACTCAGGTTGGGTTCTCAGCACCTATAGGTTCACAACCATTTGCAGGCCTAGTTCCAGGGGACCCAAATCAGTCCTCTGGCCTCTGCAAACAGTACACATGCGCGTGGTACATGCACATGCATGTAGACAAAACATTAATGCATGTAAAATAAAAATAAATAAGCCCTAAGAAGATGTTAAGTACAGTTACACTCTAAAAATATTAATTAAAATTAGGAATTACAGCCGGGTGGTGGTGGCACACACCTTTAATCCCAGCGCTCGGGGAGGCAGAGGAGGTGGATCTCTGTGAGTTCGAGGCTGGGCTGGACCGACAGCCTCCAAAAACAATACAGAGAAACCCTGTCTCGTAAAAATAAAAAAAAAATAAAAATAGGAATTACATACAGGGATATTTACAAGTTACAGTTAAAAGAGCCTGCATTTTGTTTGCTTTCTGTTTTTAGAGACAAGGTTTCTTTGTGTAGCCTTAACTGTCCTGGAACTCACTTCTTTGTAGACCAGACTGGCCTCAAACTCACAGAGATCCACCTGCCTCTGCTTCCTGAGTGCTGATATTAAAGGCACGCGCCACCACGGCCCAGCTCAAGTTTTGTTTAAGACTTACTTTTACTACATTTTAACTGTGTGTATACATGTGCATTTGTACAAATGCCTGCAGAGGCCAAAGGCATTGAATCCCCCTGGAAATGGAGATATAGGTGGTTGGGATGTGGGTACTGGGAATCCAACGTAGGTCCTCAGGAAGAGCAACAAGCTTTCTTAGCACTGAGCCACCTCTTTGTTCTTTGAATGTCTTTCTTTTGTAGTTTTGTCTGGGTTAAAGGAGCTTGTCCATTAACAGCAGGTTATGCTGGGATTGCACTCACGAGTTAACGAAATGATGGGGCAAGCTCAGCCACAAACAGAGCTGCTCTGACTCATCCTGCTGCCAGCTGTGGTGTTTCTCAGAGGCACAGAGCTCTTCGTGTGGTGCAGGACAGGAGAAGTAACATCCAGGCGCAGAGGCTATGTCTGTAAGCCCAGCATTCGGGAAGCAGAAAGATGAACATCCTTGGCTACACAGCAAGTTTGAAACCAGCCTGTGGTAGCATAAAACCCTGTCTCAAACAAGAAAACAAATGAACATTAAGTGTCTAGGGAAGTTAAGCTGCCTTACAAAAGCTCCTCACCATTGTTCTTCAAATCTAAAGCCTTAAGGGAAAATTCGTTTCTCTTTGTGATAAGTCCCCTTTGTGGCACAGGCTGGCCTGAGTCCTAGGTCCTGCCTTGGCCTTCAGATTACAAGTCCAGGATGCTACACTGAGGTTAGAGGTTTTTTTTTTTTCAGTGCTGTTATTATATATACACATATTATTTGTTTTTATTTCATGTGCATTTGTGTTCTGTGTGCATATTTTGTCTGTGTGAGGTGTTGAATCCTCTGTAACTGGAGTTACAGACAGTTATGAGCTGCCATGAGGATGCTGAGAATTGAACCTGGATCCTCTGGAAGAGCAGCCAGTGTTCTTAACCCCTGAGCTGTCTTTCCGCCCTTGGTATTGTTTATATATTTTCCCTTTTTTTGTTGTTGTTGTTTTTTGTTTTGTTTTGTTTTTCGAGACAGCGTTTCTCTGTAGCTTTGGATGTTGTCCTGGAACTCTCTCTGTAGACCAGGCTGGCCTCGAACTCACAGAGATCCGCCTGCCTCTGCCTCCTGAGTGCTAGGATTAAAGGCGTGCACCAGTGTATGCTGCTCTTACACAGTCTAGAGTTTAGTTCCCGCCACCCATTGTCTGTGCCCTAGATGGCAGGGGTCCCAAGTCCCAGGAGCCCATGTAGCTCAGGCTATCCTCAAACCGAGCTGGGTTTGAACTCCTGATCTTCTTGCTTCAGCCTCCCAAGTGCTAGGATTACAAGCAGAGCCACCAAGCCCACGGGTAAAAGTGCTGCCTTTCTAATCATTTGGTTTCTTTGTTTAAAGATATAATATAGTTGCTGGACTCAAAGTTGACAAGCCCAAGTGGGTGGTCCCAGGCTATCCCCATCACTTAGGACAGCACATCTGCAGGGAATGGAGGCAGAGGTGGGGGAGACATCAGAGAACAGAGCCTGGGCTGACTGCCCCTGAACCAAGGAGGGAAGACACTTGCCACGCCTGAATCTGGGCTGGAGCACCTGACCTGTTCAAGTTGCCCAGCTGGTGGCCTTCCTCACTGTAGCTGTCACATTTCCAGGCAGCCCTGGCAGCGATCTGTGAGGAGGCAGGAGTGGAAGCCGGAACCAGGGCAGGGCCGGAACAAAGGTGTCACTCCTGACACCTGCTAGCAAAGGTGCTGCCCCGAGCAAGCGCTAACCCCACAGCATAGGAGAGGGATAGCAGCTTGCAACGCAGGGGCTCCCCGGAGGCTGAGGAGTTATTGGGGGTCAGCATCCGCAGACTTCCTACTCAGGCCTGCGTAGAGTAGGTGTTCAGAATGAACGGAAGGGGCCCGGCCCAGGAGCAGAGCAGGAGTTCTGGCAGCAGGGAAGCCTGGAGTCAGCAGGGGCCTGAGGTTCAGCCAGCCGGAAGGAGGTGGGTTCCAAGGCAGCATCAGAAGATGCCTGGGGGAGGCAGCTGCCCAGGGAACATGGGTGGGAGAGCGGGAAGACACCCAAGGCTTTCAGGGCAAGAGGAGGCAGAGGCCGTGGAAGGAAGCAGCCAGGACGACGCAGGGTAGACCCAAAGGTCCTGAAGCACACAACAATGCCGACCATCTTCTGGTAAGAGGCAGCCTGCCCCTGCCCAGGCTCACCTCTCCCAGGTACTCTCAGCCTTCGCTGGCCTGAGCGGCCATTTCTTTGGGCCCCCCCACTTCCTGGCTGAGCAGGGTGAGTAAGAAGAAACTCTAGTTGAGCTCAGCTCCTCAGTTGGCCTCATCCTGCATCTTGGTGCATGGCCCCCCAGACTGTAGACCCTCAGGAGACACCAATGGCCCCTTGTCTTGTACTTATAGCCACTTAATTTGTTTGAGCGGATGGCCCCCAATATATCTCCAAATATTGATCAGCGTTGGGCTGATAGAAGTTCAAGCTCACAAGGTCTCGCTCTTTGACCCCCAAATAGGGTATGAATCTCAATCGAATAGACTGCTATTCACACTTGGCTTCTACGCACGGGCCGGAGGCTGCGGGAAAAATCAATGAAGAGTGCTGAAAGTCTCACGATTTATAGAACACCTGCCATTTTAATATTAGAATAAATGTTATATTGCACAGGGGGAGGGGGTCACTGGAAAATATTTCTTAGAGAGCTGTTTCTGTTGGAGAATGATGTGCGTGGGATTTTATGAAGTTAAATTTATAGACCTCATTTAGGCTTATAATTTAAAACTCCTGATGAGAAAGACATTAAGTAGAGTGCTTGGGGGGGGCAGGGGCTGGACAAGTGGGTGGGCCCAGAGCTAGAGTGAGTACTAGCTGGGTCATGGGGCTAGGAGGCCATCTCTGCCAAGACCTATGCAGCTGGACATGGGGTCACAGCAGACTCAGAGAGCTGGGCTGGACTAGGGCCAACAGGTCACATGGCAGCCCAGATAGCTCTTTCCCAGGGTCTCAAGATTCCAACCTCAGAATGCCTGACACACAATGCTGTTATATCTGTGAGTGTGCACACATATTCACTGAAGGTGTCATTGCTCATCCTGTGTGTGTGTGTGTGTGTGCACATAGCTACAGAATGCCCAGTTACAAGCATGCACACAGATACTTGCCTGCGCACACATGCTCTGAATGTACACATGCATAGACATGTACGTACATTGGGTGTGCACCCAAAAGCACATGCTCACACACAGAGTACACAAAATACATTCATATATGCAGTTATACACACACAGTTATGCACTCACTTGTGTACCCATACACACACACACACACACACACACACACACACACACACACTCCTGTTTTCCGGCTGAAGATCTGGGCCTGAACACTCACCTGCTGCTCCTCAGGGGTCTCATGGTGCCCCATCAGAAAGGTAACTCAATGCTCTTTTTCAGACAAACTTTTAGGAAAGGGCCCTGGACTCTGGAACACGGTGCTATTTTGAAGGCCACTGAAAAAGTGTACCTTCAGGGATGATGCTTCAGAAGGGAACAGACCTCTACCAAGACAGCAGCATGGAGACCAGACCATCATCCCACTGTAGCCTGACACCCCACAGAAGGGACCCACAGTGGGATGCATCTGGGAGGTTGGTCCAGGGTCCCAGAGGGTCTCTTCAGGACACTTGTCCCTTCAATAGCCTATTTCCCAGTTGCTGTTAGCCAGGGCCCTCTGTGAATCATCAACTTATTTGTGGCTTTGAATACAGCCCTTACCTTTGAGACTGTTTTGCCACATGTAACAAGAGAGGTTTAGCTATCTGTCCTTCTGTGCCTGTTGGTCTCAGAGTCTAGGACTCCAGGACCAATGTCTGATTCTGAAAGTCCTTGAGGGTTCAGCCCAAAGGAGGATGTCCTCCTCCTTTGACATCCCTGTAGGACACGTGCTAGAGAGCCTGTGTCGAGCCACAGAGTGGCCATGCTCCACAGGGATGGAAATAGCTGAGCCCGTCAGGATTCTGGCAGGACCTAAAGGGCTAGGGGATCCACAGACAGGGGAGACAGAGACAGACAGACAGACAGGCAGGCAGACAGACAGACAGACAGACAGGCAGGCAGGCAGACACAGACAGACGGGGAGACACAGACAGACAGACAAACAGACAGACGAGCCACAGACCGACAGGGGAGACACAGACAAGGGAGCCACAGACAGACAGAGGAGGCAGAGACAGACAGATAGACAGACGAGCCACAGGCAGACAGAGGAGTCACAGACAGACGGGGAGACACAGACAGACAGACAAACAGACAGACAGACACAGACAGACGGGGAGACACAGACAGACAGACAAACAGACAGACAGACGAGCCACAGACCGACAGGGGAGACACAGACAAGGGAGGCAGAGACAGACAGATAGACAGACGAGCCACAGGCAGACAGAGGAGGCAGAGACAGACAGGGGAGACAGAGACAGACGGGGGAGACAGAGACAGACAGACAGACAGACAGACAAACAGACAGACAGATGAGCCACAGGCAGACAGGGGAGCCATAGACAGACAGAAGAGACACAGACAGACAGGGGAGACACAGACAGACAGGGGAGACACAGACAGACAAGCCACAGACAGATAGGGGAGACATAGACAGACAAAGGACTCACAGACAAGGGAGACAGACAGACAGAGGAGACACAGACAGTGGTAGAAGCGTCCAGAAGTATCCCTGCAGGTCTAGGACTTCTTGGGAAAACTGGGAGAGGGGGCTCCCCAACCTCTGCCTCCCCAGCAGAGGATAGGATAGGAATAGCAGCTGTCTGCCCTGCAAGCACTCTCTGGGCTTCATCCAGGACCGGCACTGGCTACTTCCCATCACGCAGTACCTGCCCACCCACCTCACAAGGAACACTTCCTCCCAACTGGGTCTCCCCACACACTCCAGGCCTGGACCAGGGCACATCTGTACCCCAGGACAGTCCATATTCTCCATCTTCATTACTCGGAAGCCACTTCAAACCTCTCAGCCCAGCTGGCTCACCTACCTACCTCCCGTCTTCTGCCCCAAACTACTCTGTGAGTGTCACGCTTGGAACTCAAAGGAAAGCAAGCCCAATGCTCATACTTCATGGGAAAAACACAAACGGTGTGCAAGATCAAGCCCAGGAGGTCCACGCCTGTGCTGGAGGCAGCAGCCTCAACTTGAACCACCTTCAGTTCAGCTCCAACTCGAGCAAAGGTCACTCACTGCCTGCCTAGCTTGTCCCTAGTCTTACAAGTACTGGCCGCTTCCCCAGAGGGACACTTCAACTGCCCAGCAGGGAAGTCCATATCCACTGTGGGAAGCGGACCTCTCGCCACCACACAGAGACCTCTGCCCCTTCTCCCAGCATTGTCTTTGTTCATCTGAGTCAGTTGACGAGAACAGTGGCTTCCTTGGCCCAGCCGGCCCCAATGATTAGGGATGGCTTCACCATGTGACCTGCGGGCACCCAGGACATCAGGGCAAAGAACAGAAGAGGGAGGGGGGCTTGGGAAGAGTGTCCCAAACAACAGTTGAGTCCCAGTGCTGCAAGGGACACAATACAACCCACATCTTCCCAACTACATTTAAGCTCACAATGCTGTTTTTATCCCTTCTGCAGGTTCCTGCATAGGCAAATGTCACCTCCTTCCTGGCAGTTTATAGGTGATCAGCTGCTGTCTTAGCTGGAGCCCCGGGCTCCAAAGCCCCTGAAGTGTGGGAACAGCGCCTCCCCACCCCCATGAAGCACTGGGCTCTCTAAGCTGCCGGGAGCACTTTAATCACAAGTGCTCGGGCAGTGGCCTGGGAGCCACTGGCTGCGTCTCCGTCTCCGCTGTCGCTGTAATGAGATGAGGGCTCTGTCTTGTACTTCCTTCCATAAACCCTGCCCACTGCCCACAGCACCGCATGGGGTGGAGCAGGCATATTTTACACTCCCAGCTTTATTAAAGGAGTGGGTTGAGCTGGGGAGACTGCCTCCTCTCCGTGGTCCATTCTGCCCCCGGAGGCGATAAATCTCCAAGCCAGTGATTTGTGGCTCTGAGTTCCCCATAAATTAAATCTTTCTCGATGAAAAGGTTGGAGCTCTGGGCCAACACAGGTCACAGCATTCGTCCGAAGCCTGCGGGCTGGGAAGCAGGCACAGTGCCCGATCTGTGTGTCCGTGCCGCCAGTGTTCTCCCGGAAGAGAATTGCTTACTCTGGATCCCCGGGAAAGGGCAGTGAAGGATTATTCAGCTCCTGGGTCCTCTGCACCAACCGACCCTCAACAGGTCTGTGGTTCCCTTTAGACCTTCACTACCAGGGGACATTTTGGCTTTTGGTCTAAAAATTCCGAACTCCAACCCAGAGGCCAAGTAAGCCGTCCTTGCCCAGCCGGGCAGATAGGGTCAGACAGAGGCACCAGGGGAGATGGATGCCTCGGTCAGAGAGTTCCACTCTCCACGGCTTTCCGCTGCACTCCTGCAGTCTCTGTTCTCCATCTGTGAAAAGCAGCAGCCGCCCAGGAGCTGGCACCGTGCCTCGAGTGCAGTCAGCACTTGGAGACTTGCTCTAAAGCTCGTCTCTAAGAGAATGGAGCTGGCAGAGAACAGAGAGGTGTGAACTCCAGCCTCCGGGTCTTGCTGCCAGCTCACCCCTGGCTCACTAGTTGCGGTCAGTGCCCAGGACAGGTTGGTGCTAAGCAGTAGGACTCCATCAGCTTCATCTCAGACCAAGAGAAGCTGCCCCAGAGATGAGCTCCTTGCCCTTCCTGGGAGGTGCCGTGAGGTCCGCAAGGTGATAGAGATTTCACAAAACCATTGAAGACTTTAAACCCAGCTCTCAGCTGTGTTTAAACTTCCACTTGGTGTCAGCGACCAAAAGGTCTGCATTTTGGAACAAAAAGATTTATGGCCCTAGTTAACACCTGACCCCCAAGGAAAGTGCCCAAATCACTTTGTACATAGTAGCCCTGCAGAATCTGAGGAAGCCGGGGCCCTGTCCAGGAGCCAAAGTCAACACGCTGAACCCGGTGCTCCAGTTTCAGTGGTGGGATTGACTGGGGTCTGGGAGCTCACATTCTTGATGGGTAGGGGCTTAGGCACTGGCACCGGACACAAAAGCCTTAACCCCAGCTTCCTGGACTCAGGTTGCAAAACCATTACGTTGATTAATCAAATCGCTTGCAAAGCTCTGGGCCTCTTTGGCTGATTGCATTGGGTGGCCCCTCCTGCAGCCCCCCTTAGAAGTCTTGACTATTTATTCTCTTTTGGGTGGAAGAGCGAGGGGCTGGGCTAGGTCACCCTGCCTAGAGGAGGGTCCTTGTGGGAAGGAGGAGAGGCCAATGGGCACTTATTTGCCATACAAGATGCTGGCATTGATCCTCAAGTGGACAAAACCAAGACACACCTTGTTTCCAGGTCTAGGCTTAGCTCAGGGAGGGAAGTTTGGGCCCAAACTACAGGGAGCCAGGGTTGCACTTCCTGCCCACTTACTACCTGAGCTATCCCACCAGGACACATCCAGAGGGGAGACTAGGGAAGGCCTCTCTCTAGCTTCCACAAGCACAGATTTTTACCTGCTGTCTTCCCCTTCTGAGGTAAAATCAAGCCAGGCCTGCATTGGCAGGGGGGCCTCACAGCACACAGCAAGTCTCCAGCACACCATAATGTCCCTGCCACAGCTCCTCCCCGCCCAGTGTCGGCCCCTCTTCCTGATGCACTCCTGCCCAAGCCCCCCAACCAACGAGCAAATGAGCTCTTTTCTGAGACCACCCATCTCATGCCTGCTCTGCTCCCAGTGCTCACGCCGCTGGAACCCCATAAGCGGGCTGCAAGTCTTCATGTGGTACTCAGTCCTCGTAAGCCCGGGAGAGGAAATGGGGGTGAGGGACAGAGTGAGGTTGGCATGGGTCGGATGGCAGAGCCAGGTTGCGGGAGGGGAATCCAGAAACAGACACTGGGTTTCAGGGTCGCACACCAGGTCTGTATAGAAGTATCCTGAAACTAATGCCACAATTGCCCCAGTGCAGCTCAACACAAAGAGAAGTATTAGCCCTGGAGGCCAGAAGTCAGAAGCCTGGGTGTGGTTGGACCATGTTCTCTCAGAGACTCTGGCTCTCTCGGTCCCTTATGGCTCTGCTGTCCCTTGACTTGTGGCTACATCACCCCGACCTCCGCCCTGTCATTTCATGATAGTCTCCCTGTGTGTCGCTGAACTCTTTCTTCCTCTGCCTGCCCCCTTTAAAGACAGCTGTCATTAGATGAAGCTCACCCTTACCCAGAATCTCATCTGCAGAGACTCTTTCCTAAACGGGCTAGGGTGGGACTTGGACATATCTTGGGGGCACAGTGGGACATGCACCCCACCATCTACCTAGATGGACACATCTGTCTTCATTCAAAGCAATGGTGAAGCACTTTAGAACCAGCCAGGAAGCCCTGCCCAGGCTCTGGGAGACCCTGATCACTTTCTGGCCTAAGATTTTGGAACTTGGGGATTTTCCCACCACAGCCAGGCAGATCCAGGACAAGGAGGCCATGGGCTGTGGGAACTGCATGTGTCTACTCTCCCAAGCAGGTGTCTTGGTCTTACAGAGCCTTGCCCCAGATGCCCTGATGGCTCCGAGTCCCTCTTCAGGTAGGTTTTCTTTCTTGTCCAGGCTCTGCCATTGGCACATCAAACAAACGGCAGATTGGGTGTGGTTGGCTCTGCCTATGATCCCAGCACTCAGGAGATAGAAGCAGAAAGATGAGACGTTCAAGGTCATCTTTGCCAACACAGTGAGGTCAAGCCAACCTGGACTACAAAAGACCCTGTTTTAGGAAGGGAATGATTTTTGTTTTGGTTTTGGTTTGTTTTTTGTTTTTGTTTGTTTGTTTGTTTGTTTGAGACAGGATTTCTCTGTGTAGCCCTGACTGTCTTGGAACTCACCTTGTAGACCAGGCTGGCCTTGAACTCACAGAGATCCACCTCCCTCAGCATTCCAAGTGCTGGGATTTAAGGAGTGCGCCACCATTGCCTGGTGGAGCGGCTACTCTTAAGTGCTCTGGGGTCATTAGCAGGTACTAGGTAGTAACGGTAGTAACTATTTCTTCTCAGGTGTATACACTGAGGCCTGCCCTGGCCAGAGGAGCCAAGGACCAGCGCAGCCCCTCTGTGGGCTTCAGGACAGCTCTTGCACAACCAGCCTTCTGCTCTTCCACTTTACTCTGTCCCTCCTCGGCAGCCAGGTCTCACCTCACCGGACACGGGAGGCTCTGGCCCCACCACTAACAAATCGGAACTTCCTACAGCGCAGCCGGCTCCAGCCAACATCTATGCCCTGGGGACCAAGACCTGTTCGCAGTGAGTCAACTGATCCTCAGAGGCAAGGCAGCTTGCTCAAGGCCACATGGCGCTAATGTCATAGACCTGTTTGCCTTCCTGCCCTTTCTCCCACAAGCACAAGGGTAGTGGAAGCTCAACCACAGATCTGGAGCCATGGGGGCAGGGGCCTGACACCCCCCCCCAGAGACCCCATGAGGTCTGAGGCTGGGGAAACAAGTTCCAGGGTTCAGGAAGTGGATCCCACAGGCTCCTGTACCCCATGTGCAGAGGCCGGGAGTCTTCCTCTGTTTTCATCTTGGAGCCACCTCCTTTGCGGGGAGCGGGGGAGGGTAGTGCTGGTGGTGGGCGGGGCTCTGAGGAGAATGGGCCATGTTGATCCAGGACTGGCAGGGGGGAGGAGGCTGCCAGGGGTTTCTGGTGGCATTGAGTTGCACAGCGGGGAAACCGGACCCGAAAGAGCAGCATCTGAGAAGGACAGAACCTTTGTTTTCTCTGGCGGTGAACTGCCGCCGCTGGCCTCATTCTGCCTTCCTGCTGACTTAATCTGGTCTTTTGTCTGGGAAGCCCCCTAGCAGGAATTACCTGGGCTTTGGTTACAGTTCCTGAGCCTCGGCCCTGCTAATGAGCTCAGGGACAGGTGGTGAGGGTAAGTAGGAGGTTGTTTCTGGGCAACCCTGGGAACTTTCCCATGAGCCCCGCCCCCAACTCTGAGAGGCTTCCTGGGTGCCACTCTCTCTGCACACATGACCGCTGGGGACGTGCAAACTTGTAGGTGGATCCCTAAGCTTGCAAGCTGGCAGCCCGGCAGACAAGGGCCCCAAGACCTGCAAACCCATACTTTACAGATGCCAGATGCGGTCCTTGGTGAAGCCCCCCCCTCTCCCCACTCCCTCTCTCTCTCTCTGTTTCTGTCTCTCTCTCCTCTCTTTTCAGAAAGAGTCCCGTGTAGCCCAGGCTGGCCCTAAACTCCTGATGTTGCTGCCTCTACCCACCAAGTATTGGGATTATAGGCATGCACTGCCATAATTTATTTCTTTTTAAGAGTCAGGCACTTTTTTTTTTTTTTGGTTTTTCGAGACCGGGTTTCTCTGTGGCTTTCGAGGCTGTCCTGGAACTCACTCTGTAGACCAGGCTGGCCTCGAACTCACAGAGATCCGCCTGCCTCTGCCTCCCAAATGCTGGGATTAAAGGTGTGTGCAACCAACGCCCGGCTAGGCACTTCTTTAAAAAAAAAAAGCCAGACAGTGGTGGTGCATGCCTTTAATTCCAGCACTCGGGAGGCAGAGGCAGGCGGATCTCTGTGAGTTCAAGACCAGCCTGGTCTACAGGAGCTAGTTCCAGGACAGACTCCAAAGCTACACAGAGAAACCCTGTCTCTAAAAACAAAACAAAACAAAAAGAACAACAACAACCAAAAAAAAAAAATGAGTCAGGCACTTTCTATGCTGCCCAAGCTGGCTTCAGATTCTTTCAAGTAGTCCTCCTGGCTTAGCTTCCTGAGAAGCTGGATTGATAGCCCATGCTCCAAGCTAGGCTTTAGAGGCATTTAAATGAAAACTTTCATGGTCTAGCAGGAGTGCCCCTGTGCAGGTCAGGGGAGAGGCATCTCAGCCGGAAAGCACAGGTCCTGAGGCTAGCAAGAGACTGCGATGGGAAAGGGAGATGGGACTCACAGACTTGAGAAGCTGAGAGAAGAGGCAGGGATGCAGAATGAAGGTTCTAGGTAGAGAACAGCCTGGCCTGATTGGCCACATCCTTCAGCTGCCCTGGAGAGAATGGAGTGTGAGGGCCGTTGGCCCGGTGACAGAGGTAGCAGGGCCTGCAACAGAGCACATGGGGTCAGTGCCACGGGGCTACCTCAGCAGAGGGCCAGCAGTCAGGCAGCCTTTGCCATGAGACCTGCTCAGTGGAACACAGACCCCAGGGGACACTCTCCCGAGAAGGAAACTGAGGGTCAGACAGCATCCTGGTGACAGAGCTGGGGTCCACCTCAACTCTTCGCTGCAATGACACCCGGGACCCACTTCCCTAGGGGTCCTAGATTTGGCTGGTGACATTGCCAAACTTCCAGAGGGTGATACAATAGGAGTTCCCTGACATAACTAGATAGCCTCTGCTGCCCCCTGGCTGTCACCCTGGCCAGGGACATCAACTGGGACATTCCCCTTCTTGCCCAACCTGGGATTCTGCAAACAGGTTCACAAAATTGTCAATTAAGTGGAAATCAATTCCAGGCCATTTATCATAGTCTGCCGGGGCTGAGCACAGGATGCCATCGATCGGGGGGTCCCTAGGGAGTGATTGAGGCCAAGTGCAGCCCCCCCTCCGCTGCACCAGGGCAGACACTGCGATCCATCACCTGCAGAGGTTACTGTGCTGCCCCAGGATCCAAGCCTCCCAGCAGAGAGGGCAGTGTACAGACATAGGCCCATAAGGCTCTCAATGTTTGTGAGATGGTAAGTCCATAGGCTCCTTCCTACTCTGCAAGGCCCTAGAACCTTCATGGGACACTTTGGAGTCTCCCTCACCAGACCATGGTGATGATGTCACGGCCACAGTTACGGCTGGACAGCAAGGGCAAGCGGCTGACCCTGACCCTATTCAACTTCCCCTCCAGGGAGTGCTCCCTATCTCCCCACCACCACTGGCTGGAGCCCTAGGCTCAGACTTGGCACACCCCCCATCTCCGCCTGCAGGAGCCGGACTGGTGAGGCCCCAGTTAGTGGGAGGTGTGGCAACAGAGTGGGGAAGCTCCATCAGCTTCCTCCAAGACTCCGCACTCACCCTGGGACATCCACGCAGCCTGGAAAACGTCCGGTTTCCATAACTCTTCCGTATTGCAGTGTGTCAAGACTCTGCACTCACCCTGGGACATCCATGCAGCCTGGAAACGTCCAGTTT
The DNA here is from genome assembly GCF_017639785.1 of Mesocricetus auratus. Taxonomy (NCBI): domain Eukaryota; kingdom Metazoa; phylum Chordata; class Mammalia; order Rodentia; family Cricetidae; genus Mesocricetus; species Mesocricetus auratus. The sequence continues at coordinate 6,213,072 of NW_024429189.1, forward strand.
CCATAACTCTTCCGTATTGCAGTGTGTTGCTGCCACTATCCACTGAAGGAAATAAAATGCCTGCTCCTCCCTCACCCCACACCCGAGGCCCAGGGAGAAGCTGCCCACAGGGAAACAGGGAAGCTGACAATGGCCACACGACAGGGCCAGAGGGGTGGAGCAGAGGTCAAGAGCACTGGCCAAGTTCAGAGGACCCAAGTCCAGGTCCCAGCACCCACACGGCAGCTTACAACATCTGTTGGTCCAATCCCAGAAGATCTGAGACGCTTTTCTGGCCTCAGCAGGCACTAGGCATGCATGTGCTATTCATGTCTACATGCAGGGAAAGCACCCATACACATAAAATATGCAAAAAGTACCCTGATGCAATATATATATATATGCTTATTATACATGTATGTATATGTATACATATGCACTGAAGACAAGAAGAAATAAAAAAGAGACTGACATGCAAACTGTGGAAATGGAACTTCACTGCATCACTTTGAGAACTTGGAGGCCAAGAAGCAAGGTGATACAAGAGCCAAGGATCCAGTTTTATGAACTTCTAAACCAAAGTCCAGGAGTCTCCAGAAACCTCAAGCAGAAGATATACAAACAAAGCAACACTGAATCACATTGAAGTCAAAGATCTGAAGACCAGGGATAGAGAAGGAGCCAGGCCCAGCTCAGAGGCTCGGCAGGGAAAGGCTTAGCTGTCAGGGCTTGTCCCAGGCAGGGGGCCTGGGCTCTGTCCCCAGCAAGGCAAAAATAATTGACCAGGCAATGGTGGTGCACTCCTTTAATCCCAGCAACTCAGGCTCCAGGCAGGCAGATCTTTATGAGTTCCTGGCCAACTTGGACTACATAGTGAGCTTCAGACCAGCCAAGGCTGTATAGTGAGACCTTAGACAAAACAAAACAAAACAACACTAAAACAGTTATCATGGTGTTTTTTGAGGTTTATAATGCACGGTGGCTGGAGAAGTGTTACAGAAATGGGAATGGGAGTAACTTACATCACTCTAAGGTTGGCTATGTTATGTCTCGGGCGCTGATCCCTAATGCTGAAAACACAACAGAGTTGCCACATAAACCAGAGAACTGAAGTCCTACAGATGCTTGACTGGGGCTGGAGACATGATTCAGCCAATAAAGTGCTTGTTTTGCAAGCATGATGACATGAGTTCAATTCCCCCAAAACCATGTAAGAATGCCAGATGTGGTGGGACACCAGGAGAGGTGGACACAGGTGGATCTTTGGGGCTTTCTGGTCAGCCAGTCTAATGCAATTGGTGAGATCCAGGTTCAGTGAGATGCTGTTTCAAAGGAAGTAGATGACTTTCCTGACATCTAAAATGTCTGAGGTTTCACATATATATCACGCATGTTCCTGTATATCTGCACGCATATGTGTGTCTACCCAGGAAAATGCACATATGCAATAAAACACGTGATTATTCCAAAAAGCCAGAAAGGAGAGCAAGGAACAGAGGAGAAATAGAAAATGTATTCCTCTGGTGCTGATAACCCTATTGTATGTCAGAGCCTGGACATCCAGTTCAAAGGTCATGTCCATGGTATGCGGCCAGAGCACAGCCTGAAGAACATTCGGAGGCCTCCTATGCCGGATATATTTTTGTCAACTTGACACAAGCTAGAGTTATCTAGGAGGAGGGAACCTCAGCTGAGAAAACACTTCCATAAGTGGGTAAGTCTCTGGGGCATATACTTGATTAATGATTGTCGTAGAGCCCAGGACACTGCTGCAGCATGGATGGAGCTTAAGGATGCTCTGTGACACAAGTCATTCGTGAAGGAAGAGCCCTGGGATCACTCACAAGAGAGACCGGGCATGAAATGAGAGCTGGGCTGTGAGGGGGTGGGCTTGGTGGTTTGAGGTGACAGAGTACAGTATGGGCTGATGAGTGAGTTGCGGAAAACCAGTCACCTTGCACGGCACTGAGAACACTTTGGAGAAAACTGAACCCTGCGCTTAGAGAGGATGTATGCATTGTGTGCAAACATGCATGTGTGTTCACGTATGTAGAGGCCAGAGGACAATCTCATTACCATCCTCAGGAAAGCCATCTTCACCCCTGTTTGAGACAAGGTCTCTCATTGGCCTGATGCTTACCAATGGCTGACCAATGAGCCCCAGGGATCCACCTATCTGTGATGGTTTGATTAGGAATGGCCCCCATAGGCTCTTATATTTGAATGCTTGGTCATTCAAATACATTCTCAAGTAGGAAGTGACACTACTTGAGAGGGATTAGTGTAGGAGGAGACTTAAGACTGCACCATTAGCCACATGGCTGCTAGAGGCACATACGGATGTAGTAATGAAAAGGCGGTGAACCAGGCCGCTAGCCAGGCCCACTTTTGGGCGTGGCTAGAGGCGTGTACAGAGGTTCTTTATTTTTATTTTTTTATTTTTGGATTTTACGAGACAGGGTTTCTCTGTATTGTTTTTGGAGGCTGTCGGTCCAGCCCGGCCTCGAACTCACAGAGATCCGCCTGCCTCTGCCTCCCGAGTGCTGGGATTAAAGGTGTGCGCCACCACCGCCCAGCCCGGAGGTTCTTATAAAAGACTGAGGCAGAACCTCACTCTCTCTCTTTTCGGCTTCTGGTTCATTGATGAAAACTACTTGACTCATCTGGGTTGCCCCATTTTTCTCTTGCAAGTGATTTCTACAATAAACAGTTACCTATACCCTCAACAAGTGTGCCGTTTATCGTTACAGCAACAGATTAGGAAGTGTGGTCTTGCTGGAGGAAGTGTGTCACTGGATATGGACTTGGAGGTTTCAGAAGCCCAAACCAGGCCCAGCGTCTTTCTCTTCCTGCTGCCTGCAGATCCAGATGTAGAACTCTCAGCTACTTTTCTCCAGCACCGTGTCTGTGTGCCAGTGTGCCATGCTTCCTGCCACAATGGTAAAGGACTAAACCTCTGAAACTGCAAGCCACCCCAATTAAAAGCTCTCCTTTGTAAGAGTTGCTGTGGTGTCTCTTCACAGCAATAGAACACTGTCTAAGACACTGACCAAACCCTTCCTCCAGACCATTACATGTGTTTTAATCACAATTTTTAAAATATTTTATTTTATTGAGACAGGGTTTCTCTGTGTAACAGTCTTAGCTGTCCTGGAACTCACTCTGTAGACCAGGGTGGCCTTGAACTTTCAGAGATCCGCCTGCCTCTGCCTCCTGAGTGCTGGGATTAAAGGCATGCGCCACCACCACCTGGCTTTAGTCACAATTTTAAAAATGAACAAAATGGCAGAACTCATGAAGCCATACAGTTTTAAATAGTGGCATTTTGGCAGGGCAAAGAATGAGGTGGGGTCATCCCAGCTACTTGGAAGCCGGAGGCAGGAGCACAGCTTGAGTCCAGGAGTTTGACATCAGCTTACACAGCATAGCTCCACCTCTCAAAAAATACTGTATATAAGTATTAGTACACCAGTAAATGAATGGATGGAATTTGTAGTACGAGAATATTTAAACAGAGTTGGCAGTGTTTTTAAGGTAATCCTTATCAAAAATCTAATTTTCAGTCCTGAAGTTGGGCCTGGGGGAGGCGTTTTAGAGCATCTGTTTAGCATGCACAGAGATCTGGGGTTTATTTCTGGCACCGCTAAGAAAAAAGGGGGGGCAGAGAAGCACTGATGTGCTGATCCTGACCTTGACCCTGGCGACTGAGCGATAAATCTCAGCCAGCTCCTCCTGGAGCCATGGTGGGACACCAAGAAACACTGGCAGGAGGAGAAGCACAGGAAGGGAACGGGGAAGAAAGGGATAAGAGAGGGAGGAGGGGGAAGACTGTTTCCAAAAAAGCCATGGCCTCTGAGTGGACAGCAGGATCCTGGAGAGCCCACAGACTGGCAGACTGTGGGTAGTGAAAAAGCTTCCCCAGGATGTCTGAGGGACACGGGGGCAGTGAAGAACCTACCTCAGCAAGTCCTCTGAGGCTTTTCCTTTGGTCTGGTTTGGTTTTTCCTGCTGGGTACTGGTCACTGGGACTCATATTACAGACATGAAAAACATGTTTCTGAAAAGACAATTGAATGACATAGGGAAATTCCTGTTGCATTGGGCTCAAAAATGGGGAAAACTAAACATGAGGCAGGATGTGACCATTTCAAAGCACACATGTAACCCATGTGCACACACCATACACACATAGTCTCCATATACACACTTGTCAGATAGGGTGTGACCATCCCACAGAACATACACGTAGCCCAAGTGCACACGCCACACGCATGCACCTACCTGCACACCTCTCAACCTCCATCTCCCTTTGAAGATGAGGGGCTGAGACCCAGAGGTTGTGACGATCTGCTCAGAGCTGACTCAGGACCAATGGGATGCTCTTACCCCGCAGGCTCCTTCTTGATGACTTCTCCTGGAGTTGACCCTTGCTCCCTCCACAACTCAGACTCCTCGGTGACCATGCTGCTACTGAACACCAAAGACCATGCCCTGGCCCCTTAGCCACGGGGTGGGTGGAAAGGGCCAAACCCCCATGTAAGGACACATGAACAAACAAACCTCCACTACGGACCCTGCTGTCCCAGGGACAAATTAGAACCTCACTGGAACCCTCATAAATCTTCCAAAGGAAAACCAAGGCGGAAGGGGAAGGGGGCGGGGAGTGAGCGGGGTCCCTTGCTAATTCTTCCAAACTGCTGTTTATTGAAATGAGGCTCCAGGGATAAACAGGAACCAGATCAATAGCAGCCTGTCTAATACAATCAGAGCTGGCCCTTCCCGGCGACACTGAGCCTCCCCTTCCTTCTGCAGCACTAGAGGCACGGCGGCTGTCTCTAGCACGCAGGGCTGCCCGCTCCTTGTCTCCCCACAGATTCAGAGAGGTAAACACTGTGTGTAGGCCCAGGACCCAGCTGGTGGAGAGTAGGATGACTCCTGCCAACCCTTATCCCAGCCTGCTCAGTCTCCACAGTGCCGCATTGCATAACCCTCCCTGCTTAGCACTACTTGCCCAGGCTGCACACAGTGTTTCCTTTCCTGACCTGTTGCCAGCCCAGCACAACCCCTGGACGCAAAAGTGATCAGCCACTCCTCACTGAGACAGCCTTCACGTATCCCAGCATCCTCATTCTGCTTGTGTAGCCTTGGACTTACCATGTAGCCCAGGCTACCCTTAAACTCACTGTCATTCTGCCTCTGCCTCCCTAGGCCTGAGACTGTAGGCTTGAGCCACCGTGCCCATCTCTTTTCTGTAATTTATATGAACTGGTCTTCCGGAGTGAGGCTGTTCACCTGAACATGTAGAATCCAGTAGGCAGATTGTCCCAAGCCCCATGCCTTGTGGTTCTAACTAGCTGGTCAGCCGATCCCTGCAGCGCCATACACAAAGCTCTCCCTATAGGCAGTGGGTTAAGGCCTCTGCCTGGACATGAGGCATCAGGGATGAGAAAACACACCACCTCCTTGAAATGGATTTAACATTTGAGGTATCCCTACCCACAGGTTGTCCTGGTCTTTATGCACCTCCCAGAGAATGATGCAGAAGGCCCTGGACAGCTGCTTCCTTCCACATCTGGGGACCTCACAGTGCAGGAGCCCCTCAAGGATTGGAGCCCAGTAATGCTCCTCCCTTCCTCAGTGGTGGTCCTATTTCTCAGCCGCGTCCGCATCACCTTCTGCTGCATAAAAAATGACTCTAGCCAATGGTTTCATGGAGGCACTCCATCAGTCTTTTCCAGAGCGCCTTCCTAGTTGCCCGAGTCGCTGCAGGACATTATGGGAAGAGTCACTGAGCTCATCGGGAAGGTGATCTACAGCCTGGCGTGGCTACCAGATCCATCAATTGTTTGGAAAATAGGCTTGTGCAATGGACACGTGCTACAAACTTCACCGAGCCCACAGGCCAACCTTGTCCATCATCTAAAAGGCAGGGGGAATAGATCTCAGTGAAATAGCCACATCCTCACCATCCATGCGTGAAAGCATCCTAGATGAAGACATCAGAGGAGGTGAATCTCACCGTGACAAGCCAACCTGGGCCACTTGCAGTTATTTCCAGGGAAAGAACAGTAAACCGTTAACCCTTGGGAGAGAGTAGAAGGGAGGTCAGGACCCTCTGCCAGGCCCATGGCTGAGGTGAGGTCTCCAAACATTAGGCTGTTCTGGGGAAAGATCTGAGGCAAATTCAAGTCACTCAATCAATCCATGCCAAGTGTTGTGTGAGTGAGTCTAAACACACCTGTGCCCGTGAGATTTGGAAGGTTCAGTCACCTTGTTTCAGAGGGCCTTTTCCCAGGATATACTTTAGTATTCACCTCACACAGGGCTGCAGATGAAGGATGGCCGCATAGGTAGCCCGAGGAAGCCAATTTGCTGGCACTTCAGAATGAACAGGGCAGGATATGACTCGGCTCCCTGACAGCAAAAGCAAAAAGGGAGACATGTTGATCCCTACTGGATTCGTTTCCCCTCAAGCTTCATGCCCTTGCCAGCGGGTTCAGCCTCCTCTTGGGGCTGACCAATAGCCTGGCTTTTCATGTCATGTATACCGGGGTGTGGGAGCCTTCTAGACAGTCATCTGGACAGGGAGCCAGCAGTAGACCTTATCATTCTTTGGAACCATCCTGTCTCTGACAAATTAGGCAGACTGTCTGTCCCTTTAATACCACAATGCCAGTAGTGGACAGAGGCCGAGACTCTCAGGACACAGATCTGAGCTCCAGGTCAACCACCTCCAAAATTCCTCCTCCCAGGATCTTGGACCCCTACAGCCGGCTGCCAGACTCATCTTCACACCCACAGAAGGCCTGCCACAGAGACAGAGCCACCACAGGGCCCCCCAGGCTCTGGGTTCATCCGGGATGGTCATGTGTCTGTTACGGAAGTGTGCCTGGCTTTTGTTCAGAGCGCTGCTACCCAGAGAGGGGCAGGCAGCAGGGCTAGAGGTGTCCCTGACTTGACCTGGATGTCAATCTTCATTAAAAGGCAACTTGATGATCGAAGAGAGGTCTGTACCAATGACATGGGACCTGTCGAGTCTCTGACTCAGTGGGCCTGGAAAGAGAGATCTAGGTCCTTCCAAGTTCTCATCTGACCTGGTACTTGGAGCCAATAGCTGAGTGTCTACGGCCCAGGAGTAGGGGTTGGGGGGTCACAGCTTTGTCTGTCATAGTGTCCCTGCTGGTTTGAGTCCCAGGCTATATCCATACTTCCATTCTGTCTGTTTCTGAACACCCTCCCCTCTGGCCTCAGTTTCCCCAACTCTGCAGGACTCCCTGTGTTTCCATGGTATCGATATCGTTATCGGGAACTGTTATCCTGTGGAGCCCAGGAGTAAAAAGCTCAACCAGGGATCCAGGTTGTTTTACTCAGACACCTTTGTCCTGGACCATTCAGATGTGCTGGACCACCCAGGGACAGCGACTTGGGAAATACTGAAGCAGGCTGGCGGGGCTTTGGGAGGCAGCGAGCCACACTCAGCCAGGTCAGCTCTTTAAGCAGCTGGGCAGCAGGGTATGGGCAAAGACACCCCAGCAAGGGCCACGCTGGGGGCCGCTCCCCTTCTCACGTGGGAGCGGGACTGGGGTGGGGGTGAGGCTCCCACATGGGGAGGATGGGGAGGGAGAGGAGTGAAAAGAACTGCCAAGGCTAAGAGGAAATCAAAAGCAAATTATTTTCGGGATTATAGCTCCGAAGCCCCAGCGAGGTATTACCCATTTTTCATAGCAGACAAAAACATTTTCTAAGGGATCAATTTTGCCTGTAGAAGTCGCCTTCTTTCAACCCACAATCCATCATATTTCCCCATTTGCAATTTCTTGGTGTCTGAGTGTTTTAAGTTTCCTATGAATTATTTTATAAAGCTTTCTTTCCTCCTGCTGAAATGAGGTGGTCCAGCCCTGCCAGGAGGGCCTGGCACCATCAGGCCATGCCTGCGGGGGGGGGGGGGGGCCCGCGGTGGCCAGTGGGGGGAGGGCCACACTGCAGGCAGGCAAGGAGCAGGAAGGACTTCTTTGTCAGAGGAGATTCCCCCATCACTCAGCCATAATCAGGGCCCATCAGGGACCCCGAAGGGAGGTGCCCAGCAGAGACAAAGATGGGAAGGGGAGCAACTGGGAGCCTGGGATGGGCTGGGTCACTGGCTCCTGGGGCTGGGATGGTGGACGAAGGGGAAAGTTCCAGAAGAGATTTATTCCGCTGCATTGCTGAGGGTGGATCATCCCTCAGGAGGCCGCATGTATAAAAGCCCCGGCCTGTTGATTGGTCTGTCAGGGTGATTTGTGACTCCCCCTGAGGTAATGGGGAGCAGTGGGGCTGGCTAGAGGCAGCCGGACAGATTGCTGAACAGAGTGGCCACCCTGAGATTTATTGACCTTGATCTGCAATGTCCCTTCAGTGCTTTTAATCTGCCTTTTCTGCTGTCACTGGCTATGGGGACGCCCCCACCAGGGGCCCTGGGGCTTGGAGGGACAAGGACACGGGTGAGGACTGTACCATCTGTCCCGAGGGTTCTCTTCTCAGAAGAGGAAAGGGGCCTATCCTCTGAGTGCCAGGATGGTTGTTTTTTTTAAAAACAGCTCAAGGACTAGGGATATGACTCAGGGGATAAGGTGCTTGCTGGGCAAACATGAGGACATGAGTTCAAATCCCCGTGGTCTTCGTAAAAACTGAGAAGGTATGGTGGCAGCTTGCAATCCCAGCACTTGGGAGGCAGAGACATGGAACAAGTTACCTATATAGACTAGTGGGAATTAGTGAAGTCCGGTTCAGTTAGAGTCCCTGTCCCAATAAATAAGATGAAGGCACCAAGGGAGAGGCCCAATGTCAGCTTCAGGGCCTTCCCCACCATGTTCACCTGTGCACAGAGCAGGGGGGTGAGCAGAGCAGAGCTGAGGCTCAGCTCAGGCGTGGAACACTGGCCTGGTGTGGTCCAGACCCTGGACTCTCTCTCCACTGCTGGACTAAGGAGACTGAGGCAGGAGGATCACAGGTTCCAAGCCAGCCTGGGCTACACAGGGAATTCCGGTTTCAAAGACAAATAAGCAAAACATTTCCATTGCTTTAGAAACCATCCCTCCGCCCATGAGCAGTCATTTACCCCTCATCTACATCCTCGGCAACACCCTCTCTGGCTTCTGTGCCTGCGGGTCTTTCATATAAGCAAAAGCATGTGCTATGCACTTTCTGTGTTTGCTTGACTCTTTCATTGCGCACATTCCCAGGGTCATCCTGACGCATTGTGTGATAGTCCACTGTGTGGATGGACACTCTTCCTATTTGTCTGAGACAGAATCACCTTGAACTGAGGATTCCTGCTTCCACCTTCCAGTGCTAAGGTTCCAGGCATGGTCCACCAAGCCCAGTACTCTTTTTTTTTTTTTTTTTTTTTTTTTTGGTTTTTCGAGACAGGGTTTCTCTGTATTGTTTTGGAGGCTGTCCTGGTACTCACTCTGTAGACCAGGCTGGCCTCGAACTCACAGAGATCCGCCTGCCTCTGCCTCCGAGTGCTGGGATTAAAGGCGTACGCCACCAACGCCCGGCTAGCCCAGTACTCTCTTAACCCATTCACCTGTCAGTGGGCACCTAGGCTCTATCCAAATTTTGATTGGCCATAATACTGCTGTTATAGTTTGAACGTGGAATGTTCCCCATAGCCTCCTGTATTTAACACTTGGTTCCCAAGCAGTGGCAATGTTTTGAGGGACTGTAGATCCTTTGACGGATGGGACTTCCCTGGCACACATGGGGCATAGGGTTAAGTCTGTGGGGCTAGAGCCATAGCCAGCTTCTGACCTTACCCTGTTTCCTGAGCCATTGGCCTGTGTGCTGGCTAGTTTCCTGCCAACTTAACACAAGCTAGAGTCATCTGGGAAGAGGGAACCTCAGCTGAGGAAGTGCCCCCACTAGACTGGCTTTCAGGCAAGCCTGTGGGGGTATTTCTTGATTGATGATTTACGTGGGGAGGGTGCTAGCTCATGTGGGCAGTGTCACCCTCGAGCTGGTGGTCTTGGGGGTGTCTAAGAAGCAAAGCTGAGTAAGTCTGTAAGCAGTGCTCCCCACTGGCTTGTGCCTCGTCAGCCCCTGCCTCCCAGTCCCTGCCCTGCTCAAGTTCTTGCCTTGACTTCCATCAGTGATGGACCATTTCCTTGAAGTACGGGATAAAACAAGTCCTTTTCTCCCCGAGTTGATTTTGATCTTAGAGTAGAAATTCTAAGACAAGGTGTGAACCAACTGCTTCCCAGGCTTCTGCCACCACCACAGACCCAGTGGTCCCCACCCACCTGATGGAGCAGAACCTCCTTCCTCCTTTAATTTGTTTCTGCCAAGGACCCCATCACAGCAACAAGTCACTAGCATGGGCCCTGCGTCTGCTCTCTCCAGGAAGACCTGTTCTTGTGACTCGTGGGCTGGTCACTGGCAGGAACATTTCTTGCTCATAATTCTCTGCATTTGACGGGACAGTCTGAGTGTCTGCCAGCGCGTTGGTCCCTTTTCCTGTTTTCTGTGTTTCCCTGGTGGTGACGTCAGACGCAGTCCTTGCCTCACACCTCTAAAATGCAGAAAGCCACAGAGAAACACAGCCTGCCCTCCCGTGGGCCCTGGAGACTGAGGCCACCCAGGCCGCCACACTGCCTCCTCTGTAGGTTTCCCAGCTGACCTCCTAGCTGTGCCTTCACAGCAAGGCAGAGGTTGCCTGGGTTCACAAGCTCTCCCACGCATCATTAGCCGCTCGATGCAACGGCAGGCCTGCTGTCTGCCTGGAGGATCTTTCTAGGAATTCCTGGAGCCATGCAGAGTAGTGCCAGTGCCCAGAGCGTTGGAGCAAAGCCTCCCAGAGGTGCCACGCATGCCTTACTAGCCATCTGGCCATGCCATCTCCCTGCTCAAGAGGCAACAATGAATGCCAGGCAGACACTTAACCCAGACCCCACCATTCCTCCCTCTCTGTGAGCGTCCTGGCTCCATCCTCCCTCTGGACCTCCAGCTTCCCCCAGACGAGGTATCCCTTGCCTGCCAGGACCCAAAGGGCACCTGTGACTTCCTGGTCCTACACAGAGGGTGCGGGGAGCGGGGGAGGGGGAAGATCTGACCACCCCACTTCTTTCTTGTTCATGGGTTGTGTTTTGTGGAGACATCCTGTGACTAAGCTTTTCACACCCCACTCCCCATCCCAACCGCACAAGAGCTGCAGGCACCCCCATTTTTACGCATGAGCAAACTTTGACTCAGGAAGATTAAGCGAACTGCCCAGGGTCCCGAAGCTGTCAAATGACAACATTGTTGTCTTCTCTTCTTGGCAGCATAACTGGGCAGTGACTTGGCCACCTGCTGAGTGGCCCATCTCTGAGTGGGTGCCAAAAACCACCCAGAGGGGCTCAGTGGTTAAGAGCACTTGCTGCTCTTGCAGAGGACATCTGTGGGGGCACCATGCATAGACTGTGAAGACCCCCACCCAAAACTTTATAGTAAGATACAGGGCGAGACCAGGAGGCACAGTGACCACCATTTTCCCTTCCCAACACCCAAGGGTGGGAGTGCCCTGAGTTCCGGGTCTGTTTGGAAGAGCCGTCCATCCCAGGCATTCGGGAAACATGGGGGTGATCTTCCCCCTACCGTGAATCCATTTCCCTCTCTGCACACTGCAGTATTTAAAAATCAGTAAGAACTCCAGCTAAGCCGGTGGCTGGGCAGCCACAGTGAGGAAGTGCAGCTCTCCCAAGACACTTTGCAGGGACTCCCCACCCGTGGCCGTGGGGACGCCAGCACAGCAATCTGTGCTGCCTCTGCACCTGGAAATTAAACTCCCCCAGCTGAAAGGAGTTTCCACTTCAATCACCGGAGCCCAGCCTCCCTCCCATCCCCCGCAGCAGCCGCAGCTTCGGCGGCAGCAGCGGCTTTTAAGTATGCAAATGGCGACACCTTGCTAAACGGTCAGCGGGATTGATCCTGCTGTTTTCATCCAGGAAATAAAATTAAAACGGAATTGGGTAGTTATTGGGCTGCCCTGAGCACTCCCCAAGGGCCTGTGCCCTTCAGCTGCTTGGGCATTCTCAGGACCGCTGCAGCTCTGACCCCTGACCCCCTTCCCGCGGGGACATGCTCTGACCTTGAGGACTTATGGAAGACACAGGTGAGGCTGTTGCTGACTGGGAAGATGGGAAGGGGAGCCACCTGCTTGTAATCTCAGCTGGGTCTTTGGAGCCTGGGAGTTGGGGGGTCCACCTCTGTCACTCATGTCCCCCCTTCTCTGAACTGCCATTCAGCAAGAGAGCCAGGGCTCCCCAGATCTGCCATGCATGGTCCCCTTAAATCAGGCTCGCTGAGAGCGACAGATGTCTGGGCCTAGGATCCCAGGCAGAGGTGGATCAGGTAGGGCATTGCTGAGGGCCTAACTTCCCCTCATCCTTTCACACCTAAACCCCAAATGCTCTAGACTCTGTGCCCTGCCCCGCACCAGCTGACTCTGACTCCCAAGGATACAGACAGGACAGAGGCTCCCAAGGTTTCCTGAGACTGTGCTTCCAGGAAAGAGCCTGCAGAAGATGCCAGGAGAGTAGCCTGGGGCCGGTTGTGGTGGCACAAGCCGGTAGGATTTGCTGAAGGAGGCAGAGGCAGGAGGATCACGAGAGTAGCCTGGGATGACAGGAAGATGGGGAGGATTGCCAAGCTTGTGGCCCGAGGCTCATCAGTCCCCCTTCCGGGCATTGGAGGTGGGCTGGACACCTGCTATCCCTGAAGGGCATTAGGATAGTGGCACAGCCTGGAGGATGCTGTCTGGGAGGACAGCATGAGAATTTTGACATGTGCCTGGGACAAGGATGACCAGAGAGGGGGACACTGAGGACTTTCAAGAAGGAGACAAACTTATGGCTACCCTACTGCCCATCCCCCATTTTAGGCTAGGGCAGTAAGGCTGGACACAGGGCAGACAAACCCATGGTCTAGGACCCTGCACACAGGCCAAGCCCTTGCTAACTCCCCTGTCCAGGGCTTGACTCAGCCATTGCCTTCTCCCAGGCTGTATGTTCCTTAGGAGTCAACCCAAAGGCCCCTGCCTGGATGAGCAAGCCCACTGGCGTCTGCCAATTCATTCATTTCAGTTGTCTCATCTGTTGAGCCAGGAAACTGAGGTTGTTAGCTTCCACACAGGGCCAGCCAGTCAGCGCCATAGGGGATCGTCAGCTCCGTAACAGGACAGTCAGCTCCACAGAGGGACAGTACATTCCGTGGGACAGCTTTGTTGCAGAACAGTTGGATTCCAACGGCAAGTAGGCACCTGGAGGCCGAGCCTTCACCTAAGCAGAGTGTCATGTGGTGGTCTTGGCGCTTTTTCCCTGTGTGGTCCTGTGTCTCTGGTGCCAGGATGGACAGCAGGAAGCTCCTGCCCTCATCTTTTATTTAAAATGAGAATGCTAATCGTGATGTGTGGTTCTCTTGTAATTAAACTGGTTCATTCCCAACAATTGAGTCTACGCTGCATAATGTATTTAATTAGCCAGATCTCCAACACAAGTTGGCAGGACAGCCCTGGAAAGTTCTAGACGTAATACACTTAATTATGAAATAAATCACTGTTTCAATTGATGCACATCTAGGCCTGCCCTGCCTCAAGGACCAGAAGCCTCTAGAGTGGGGTCTGGCATCCGTAGCCTGAGCTAGGTGATGGGGTCCTCCGCCCAGTCCTCCGATAGATGGAGGGAGCACAGAGTCTAGGCTCGAGGGAGGAATCCAAAGCACAGCCTGGGACATGGGCTGCCTTGTGTACTGGTGTACACCTGAGCCGTGCCCTGTGGCTTTGGAGGTACGCAAAGCACTGGGCACCCGAAAGGCAGTCCTACGAGGGTCAGCACTGGGGAGCCTTGACTGCCCGGCCCAGGGTGCTCAACACTCCCTCCCAAGGCTTCTCTGCTTCTTCCTCTCAGTCCTTACCATTTTTGTCAGTCCGGTGAAGGCCACCCGTTTTCAGTGACAGCCTGACTTTAGCATTCCAGGCCTAATTCCATGCGCCACTTGGACCGGCAGAGGGACTGGCAAGCCTTGGCATTGTAACGGAAGGTGTCGCCAGTGACCCAGCCTGTGGGAACTGACATGGCCGACAGGGGCTGTCTGGGTGTGAAGCCCCCACAAGGCCTGTGTGCCCTCTGTCACAAACCACCCCACCCTGCGCTCAGCGCTTGCCTCTCCCTCTCTAGCCGTCTGGGCAGATCCCTGCCCATTTGCCACACCGTTTTCCTGTCTTCTCAGCGGTCGCCTCTGCAATGCACAGCCACGGTGACTGGGAGGCTGGAGGAGCCGTGACACCCAGCCATCTGGGACACACAGAGGGGACACATGCAACTCAGGGGGCCGTTCCTGGGACCCCAATTGTGCGGCTCTTTGTCCCTTGCAGTGGAATCCCTGGGTGGGAGGGGTTCCCTATGTGCACCCTTGGCCCCCTGGGAGAGAAGCAGGAGAAGGGGAGGTGCCCGCTGACGGGGCTCTGGTTACTGTGTGCGCTGCCATCTGCCGCCTGGGTGGCTGGGCCTCCTGCATAATTCAGATGTCTTAGACAGGCCCCGGCGAGGCACTGACAGCTGGAATGGCCTGATCGGATGTCATGACACTGGACACTGGCTGTACAGGACACGTGTCCTTTTGCCCTCTCTTCACTGTGGTGACAGGCTGGGAGAAGGGCTACGTGGGAGGTCTCTTACACTGACCGGGGGGCTATGGGGTCCTCATTCGTCAACAGCGGCTGGAGGGCTTGCGGTGGACTTGCGCTCAGTTCTTTCGTTATGTGGCTGTGATGAGATCACTGCACCCTCAGACCCCAGGCCTCAGTTTCCTCATCTGTAAAAGGTCCTAGGGCAGCACCTGGGGCGGGTGTGGCCTGACCAGTGAGTGACCTCTGGAGACACAGGGTCACGATGGTCAGTTCCAAGCTGGAGTTCATCAGGAAGGGATCCTCAATCCTGTTCTGGCCCTGGCTCTACCCTCTGCTCCAGGACACCAAAGAGGCAGGCCCGGCCTTACATCTGACTCCAAAGTAGAATTAGTCCTTGGCCGGTGATGCCTGAGACTCACACTCATATGGACTGCATGACCTACTGAGGACATGGACTGTAGCCACCGTGGGTGTGTCCCGTGGTCCTCTGGGAAGCTGGAGCAGGGGAGCAAGCTGCAAGTGACCTCTCCGCTCAGTGTGCCCCTCCCCCTCCACACGGAGGCAGCAGGAAAAGCTGAGCTCTAAGGGCCTTGATGTTCCAACAGGTCCTAAGCCTGGCCATACCCAGCAAGGACCCAACCTCAGTGACCGGAAGTCCCTAACTGACTTCAAGCGCTGCCCACTTGAGTGGAGGGAAAGAGTGGGAAGGCAGATGGCCTCCCTCAGGAGTCCTTTGGGTCACGGGACTTCCTAGTGGGCTGTCAGAGGAGCCTCTGGTGTAGACTTGAGCAGCTGCTGAAGGACCACGGACCCTCCTACAATGGGAGGGGCCTGAGGCTGGGCCCCTCCCAACTCTTCTTAGCTGTCCCTGCTTGCACTGGAGCCTTTAGATGGTAACCAGAGCCCCTCCTAGCCACCTGCCCCATGCTTCTTTTTAAAGAAAAGAGGGATGCCTCCCCTTCAATAATTGATGACTGGATATACAGTGGGACCTGGGAAACATCTGGCAGGTGGAGAGCCTCTCACCCCCGCAGGAATTAGATTAAGCCAACTGTGCAGAGAGTGGGAAGGCGGGTTGCACCTCCCTGCCCACACTCTGGGGAACCCACCAACAAGGGGGAACCTCCTCAAAGCTGTTTTCCCCGATGGCACACATGGAACTCATATACACACTGTGCTTACAGCAGACGCAGTTGAACACACCATATACAGACAAGCCTGCATGTTGCACGTGTACATCTGCCCAGTGGATGCAAAAACATCACAAGTATAGGCAGGAGTGTGCACACATTTGCACATACAGGTTTGCACATAGCGGGCTATATTGTAAATATGTGCAAATAGTTCTGTGTACACACGTCCGTCGCACACACCAACGACAATATTAGTGTGTGCATACCACACAAGAAGACACCATGCACGTGCGCACCACACAGGTATGCGCACCACACACATGTTCACACTACACATGTACACATATCACACATGTGTGCACCTCAATCCTCTAGGCCTCAGGGGCCTTGGGACCCACTCTCTACTGCGTTGGGAAAGTTCCGCCTAACTCTAGCCTCTGAGGCGGGGGCGGGAAAGAAAGGGGCACACAGCACCTACCTGGATCCCACACTGAGTTGTTGAAGCAGCCTCTCTTTTCTACTCAGGGGCTCGGTGACCGCAGAATGACAGCTGTAGGCCATAGTGGCAAAGGACGGAGGAGGTGGATAGGCCCCAGGGCCTTGGAAAAACACTGACAGACCCTTCTGGAGGGGCTTTCATCCAAGAACACCCTTGCCTGCCTGAGGGTCCTCACAGCCCTGAGACTACACAGCGAGTCCCTTCACCCCTGGTTGTGGATGGGAACGAAACAAGCTGAACCCTTCCTCACTTGCGCTCACTCCTTAGAATATAGCACCATTACCTCATTTTATACCTGAGGAGGCTGAGGCGCGAGTAAGCGAGAACCTGACCAGTGCTGCTCAGTTCCTCAGCTAGTGGTCGGGGGCCACTCTCAGCTCTGCATACCCTCACCTTCCCACACGCAGCCTCAGGTCGCTACCCGCCCATGTGGCAATAACAGGGCAGCCTCAGGTCACTACCCGCCCATGTGGCAATAACATGGGGCCTGGCAACGGGCTTTGCAGGGCCCTCCTGCCTTCCCCACTGGATAGCGCTAGCCATTTGTGTCAGAGTCTCACCTGCCGAGTGAGTTAAGGAGAAGCAATTTGGGCACGGGAATCCTCATTGACTAACTCTAGAAGTCCTGTCACCGGGTATGAAAGGGAGCAGCCTCCCCAGCGGGCAGCACCAGAGCTCTGAGGACAGGCATTGCTGGGCATGCACTCCAGGCCAGGGTCCTGGGTAGCACTAGGGAAGGCATGGACATCAGGACGGTGTGGCTGTGCGGCCCCCTTGTCTGTCACCAGCTGCAGTGGATTGAATGACACTGTCTACCACAGGATCTGGCATGTGAACACTTGGTTCCTAGCTGGTTTGTAGAGAGGTCTAGGAGGTGTGACTTTGCTGGAGGAAGTATGTCACCATGAGCAGGCTTTGAGGTTTCAAAAGCCTGGCATCATTCCCCGTTTGCTCTCTCTGCTTCCTGCTAACTGATAGGATGTGAGCCCTTGGCTTCCGTTCCAGCTGCTCCCCCACCATGACGGACTCACTCCTCTGGTTTGAGAGATAAAGGTCTTCCTGGTCTTCCTGGTCTTCGAGTGCGTGGTTCTCACTGGGTGTCCCTGCTTAGGGAGGTTTGGGAGGCGTGGCTTTACTGGAGAAAGTATGTCATTGGGGGTGGTTTTAAAAATTCAGAGGCTGGGCTGGGCGGTGGTGGAGCACACCTTTAATCCCAGCACTTGGGAGGCAGAGGCAGGTGGATCTCTGGGAATTCAAGGCCAGCCTGGTTTACAGAGTTCCAGGACAGCCTCCAAAGCCACAGAGAAACCCTGTCTTGGAAAAAAAAAAGTAACTAATGCACTGACCCAGACCAGATCCTAACAAATATCTCACACAAGTGGTCCCTTGTCGCTGGGGCTTGCATGGGTGCTAGCCCTGCCTCTTACATTTGTTCTTCTCAAAGGTCCCTTTACATCCCTGTTCCTGTCCCAGAGTTAATGGTCTTCTCATTACAGCAACTCTCTGTGGCATCTGAACAGACCTGTTACCTGACTTCAAGGATGACCATTGGCATATGTACAGACTAACTGACCCGACTTTATTGATCTTGACTCTGGGAGTTGGGGAGCCAAGGTATGCTGAGGAATGACCCCCTCAAGGGCCAGCAGGAGAGGCTCTGAAGCAGGTCTCGGGACTGGGTTGGTATCTGTCCCTCCCTTCTTTGGCGTGGTTGCTACCCGACGACCCCTTGGGCCTCAATCAATACCTGTCAGTGCATTACCGTCCCTGAACACCCTCTTACAGCAGCATGTGGGTCCCGAACTGGGGCTTTGCTTACAAGGTGCCCCTCACCGCGTCTTCCCGCCACCTCTGGGCTCTGCTGGAAACAGGGAAACAAAGATTTGAGAGCTGAAGCCTCCGGCTGACCTGGTGTTTGTCCGAAGCCCAAGAAGGACAGGAATCTGGGTAGCAGAGGACCAGCGTCCTCCACAGAGGCCCGGGGAAGAAGTCACCCAAAGGTGACCCCTGCCAGGTTAGACATGGAGTTCAGTTGATCGTGGGTGAAGCCCTGGGTTTGGTCCTTGGTACCCCATGCATGGCAGTGCAGTCTAGAATCCTAGGACTTGGCAGGAAGTCGGGGCTGGAGGAGGAGGTGGAGATTATCCTCCGTTGCATAGTGAGTTTGAGACCACCCTTGGGATGTGTCAAAAAGGAAAAGGGGCCTGGGGAAGGAAGGGAACAAGAAAGACACGGTCCCTGTTCCTGATGGAAACTGAATACCCTCCATCCCTACTCTTCCATCTTTCCTTACTTGTCCAGAAGCAGAGCTGCCCATCCCCCAACACTGGGACTTACCCTAGGGGTTGGTCCACTCATGTCTGGGTGACTCAACTCAACTAAGACTCTGGTTATCCTGGAAGAGGTCCAGCTGGGTCTAGTGAGGAGCACTCCTAAAACCTTCCCAGGAGACCCAAATGTGCAGTGGGTAGAAATCCCACAACGAGAGCCTCCTACTAGCCCTTTGGGCTGATATGACTTGGATTTGAAGCTTGGATGGCCTCTGGGAAAGAGTGGTGAGGGGGTATACAGCCCCCGCCTTCTGCCTTGGAGCAGAAAGGGTGTAGTCAGTTACTCATACCCTCCTGCCTGAAGCAGGACCGGGAGGTAGAGGGAAGGCAGTTCTTACCCTAGCCCTGACCCCCCTCTTCTCTGGGATCAAATGCACTTGAAGGCTGGCAGAAGAGCAAAGCTGAGTGTCTGAGGTGTCCCTGGCTTCACAGCTACATGCCTACGCCTCCCACTAAAAGAAGGAAAGCCAGAATCCCCATCTAGGACTCTGCCTCAGTTTCTCCTGCATAAGATGGATTGATGCTTCAGACACCTTAGGACTCCTGGGAAACACTGGAGCTTCACAAAAGCAACTGGGCCTGTAGGAATCCTCCAGGCAACAAGAGAGTGTTCTCCAGGTCAGGTGAGCGAGGAAGGGGCTCTCTACATTGTAGCCCAGTGCCCAAGACATCAATGAGGACAGTGGGGACACCATGGGTTGTCCAGGGTTCTAGTATTGTGTATACCCCACACCCTAGCATTGCACCCCCACACAGCCCCAAGGCTGCATGGTCAGGGCCAGCCTAAAGCACGTGCCTTGAGGTGTCAGAGGCCCCGCTCATCAGACTGCAAGGCCCATGCAAATTAGGCCCTCCCAAGAGTCTGCAGCCAAGTCTGCCGTCTCTGATCTCAGAGCCCTGTCATTCCCAGAGGCCATTTGCAGCATGCATAGAAGCAGATGAATAATAAGTTTTAAATTTTTCCAGGGTTACAACCTGGAGACAGGCTTTTAGATGGCCTCAGCATCCAGAGAGGTAGGGGTGTCTGTTTATGAGGGACATGAATGGGGTTTAAGCACGCAGGCATGCCTGCCTCCATCGCACCCAAAGATCTTCAAGCCCCCAGGGATCATCTGGCCAGCAGTAACGACACCAGGAGACCTTGGGGACTGTCCCTCTGGCTCATAGAATCGTGATTCTGCCCCTCACTCATTGATCTCTCTGAGTTTTTAAAGGAAATTTTATTTGTTTGGGGTTTCTAGTCATTAAGTTAAAACCAGAAAAATAGAGCAAAATCGATAGACGAAGCCAATTGTATTAGCATGTAAAACAGACAGAGCAGCTCCCGGGCGAGAGTTCACCCGGGGGGGAAGGGCAGCCAGTGTGCACACCTGGGATGGCTGCAGGACATTTGTGGGCATGGGAACATCAGGGGCAGGGGTGGGCACACGACACGGAGGCTTGAGAGGAGAGCGTCTCAGGCCTAGCTGTACTCTGAAGACCTTACTGGGATCTCACGGCTCCCTCAGGAGCCTGGGCAGGTCTGGGAGAGCGCCAAGCAGGCAAGCACTCATCTGCCAACCTCCCTCACAGAGCAAGGGTCTCACGTTGGGGTGGGAGGGAGGAGGCCCCGAGTAGAGCAGGCCTGGCCAGCTCCCACCGGCATCACCCACCTGGCCATCTCCAGAGTATTGCCTGAGAGGTGCTACTCTTGCCCTTTCAGTGTGACTTGTCCTGGGAGTCATAAGCATCTGTTCACCTCAGCACACTGAGAATGGACCCAAGAAGCGATTCTACCCAAGTCTAGCTTGCAGAACCAGCGATGTGACTGGGGTCACTTACGAGAGCGTGGAGGACTCAAAGGCCGCTGCATCACTGGTGAGCCCATCACAGCATGGCTGACAACGCATGTGAGCTAGGCTGTGCACAGGCAGGCGACTTTACTGGGGCTGGCCCACAGCTTTCTGAAATGCTGGGGAGGGCACTGGCCATCATTTCTTTCTGAGACTTGTGGGTTTCATTTACTTCACGACTTCTGAGAACTTCTCTCCAGAAGAACATTTCTGTTTGGAGGAAATCACTGCACAGCCCTCTTTCTGCACGAACATGGGTCCTGAGTCCTATGCGTTATTTATGTCACAGCTGGCGTGGGGTGGGAACCAGTAAACCTCTAGTGAGCACAGTTGTTGCACCAGAAAACTCAGGGCAGCTCCGGTTGTGGTAAGAAACCCTTCGTGTATGTACACTGATAGCACTAGAGGCTACGGAGGGTTCTTCCAGGGTAGCACAGGTGGGCATCTCCTAAAGCGTCTGTCCTAGGGCAGGAGGCAGGGGGACAATGACCTTGAGCGCGCCTCAGATAACAGGGCCTGGGGAAAACCTATACCTCGCTGCCAGGGAACAGAGAATGGGAAGACAGGAAGAGGCCTGGGCCAAACCTTAGAGCTTTTGTATAAACAACTTGATTAAGATATAATTCACGGGCTGGAGTGATGGCTCAGTGGTTAATGGCACTGGCTGCTCTTCCAGAGGACCCAGGTTCAAATCCCAGCACCCACATGGCAGCTCACAACTGTCTATAATGAGATCTGTGCCTTTGTCTGGCCTACAAGCATACATGCAGATAGAATACTGTATACATAATAAATAAATAAATCTTTAAAAAAAAGATACAATTCACAGATCCAGTTGTGGTGGCACATACCTTAAATTGGGAAGCAGAGGTAAGAGGATCCCTGTGAGTTCAAGGCCAGCCTGGTCTACAGAATGAGCTCTATCTAGGCTAGCCTGGTCTCAAAACATGGGAGGAGAGGAGGACGAGGAAGAGGAGGAGGAGGAGAAGAAGAAGAAGAAGAAGAAGAAGAAGAGGAAGAGGAAGAGGAAGAGGAAGAGGAAGAGGAAGAAGAAGAAGAAGAAGAAGAAGAAGAAGAAGAAGAAGAAGAAGAAGAAGAAGAAGAAGAAGAAGAAGAAGAAGAAGAAGAAGAAGAAGAATAGAATTCTCAGTCTCAGGCTGGGATGTAGCTTCATGACAGGGTGCTTGCCAAGTATGTGCAAGGCTCTAGGAATGTGATTCCCCAGCATCATAAAGGAGAGTGTAGCATCCATTCAATGGAAGCAAATACATCAGTTTTCAGTATCTGCACAGATGTGTGCAGCCGCAGCCATGAGCAAAACAAAGGCCCTCCGAGCGTGGGGCTCTCTGGCTCAGCTGAACTCTTTCTCCCTGGCTGAGCTGAGATCTGGTCTCTAACTCTCTGGATCTGATGTGGACATGGCTTCCTGAGGTGCCCGCACTTCGGTGTCTGAGTTACTTCTGTGATCATGATGGCTTCAAAGTACAAGCGTGTTTCAGGAGGGATCAGGACTTTGTCCTTTTTTTTTTCACAGCCAACTAATATCTCACTCATGTCATCCAGGCTCCTGGTTCTTAACTTTTCAGTATGGCCTGGATACTACTGGCTCCCCTTGGCCTTCAGCTTGCAGATAGATGATGGACAGATAATGTACAGATGATGGGGGCCCTTCCAGCCTCCGGAATCACACAGGCCACTCTCTGGTGGTGTCTAACAACCCTTTCACAGGGGTCACCCAAGACCATCAGAAAACACAGATATTTACAATTTGATTCATAACAGTAACAAAATTACAGTTATGAAGTAGCAACAAAAATAATTTTATGGTTGGGGGGTCACCACTTGAGGAACTGTATAAAAGGGTTGCAGCATTAGGAAGGCTGAGAACCACTGGATCTCTCCAGTCCTGTTGTAATTTTATAAGGAAGATCTAGAATCTTCTTTGAGCTCACATTCTGATCTCATTGTTCTGCTTCTCTGGAGAAACCTGACTGATAGGAATGGTAATTTTGTCTTTTTCTTCCCTTTTGACCTATGACACAGAGTTCAAATAGAAAATCCAGGCTGGCATGCTGACATCGAATTCAACCTGCATCTGAGGATGACCTTGAACTTCTGACCCTCTCACCTCCACTTGCTGAGTCTGGGATAGTAGGTGTGTCTCACCACACCCAATTATGAGGCACTGGGGAGCAGACCTGTGGCTTCCTGGATTGAGCCCTACTTAGTGAGCTCTTTCTCCAGCCCCCAAATGGTATTTTTTTATGGTTTTATTTGTTTTTGTATACTTTAGAGGAAGAGGGCAAGAGAAAAGGAGGAAGAAGCCCTGGCTGACTTCCTGTCTTTCTGGGTTTTCCCAGGCTGGACAGTTCGCAGTCACAATGGCAGACCGTGTCTGGTGGACTGTCCTATGATAGCGCCCGAGTCCATCCAGTGTATTGTGCATGTATTTCATCCCTTTACACACTTTAAATTACGTTTATTTGTTTACTGTGGGGGGGATAAAGGCATGCCACAGCACAAGTGTAGCAATCACTTCTCTCCCACTGATTTGATCTGGATCCCCAGGAGCAAACTCAGGCCGTCAGCTTGGCACGCAAAGTGCTTTTACTTGCTGAGCCGTTACTAGCTTCATTCCTTTTGTATCTTTCTTTCTCTCTTTCTTTTCTTTCTTTCTTTTTCAAGACAGGGTTTCTCTGTGGCTTTGGAGGCTGTCCTGGAACTAGCTTTGGATGGTCTCCAATTCTCAGAGATTCACCTGTTTCTGCCTCCCGAGTGCTGGGATTAAAGGTGTGCACCACCACTGCCTGGCCAAATGATGTTTCTTCCCAGGAAAAACGACTGATGTGTTAGCAGCTGGGGGACATTCAGATCACCTCCACATTTGTCGTGAGGATGCTGTTATGAGCCTTTCTGGAAAGCTTTGGTCTCTGTGGGGTCTGCATCCAGGTGACCACTGTGCTTGAAGGCTGTTTCCCACGCTCAGTCTCTAATAAATAGCCCTGTCCAAGCTGGTGCATGTGAAGTCTAATAGATAGCCCTGTCCAAGCTGGTGCATGTGAAGTTGTAGCTATTTATTTGACATGTTCCTCGCACACCCAGGACAGGAGGGTCAAGAGTTCAAGCTCTTCTTCAACTACTTAACCAACTGGAGGCTAACTTGGGCCACGTGAGATCCCAACACCAAACAAACTCCTTAACTGTCCAATCTCAATCAAAGAAAGTGAATTTCCTTTTCTACAGCGTCTTCCTCCCTGAGCACTCAAAGGTCACAGACGGTGTTTCACCCCAGCTCCTAAGAGTGGAAGCTCAAGCTGGGCGGTGGTGGTGCACGCCTTTAATCCTAGCACTCGGGAGGCAGAGGCAGGTGGATCTCTGTGGGTTCTAGGACAGCCTGGTCTACAGCGTGAGTTCCAGGACAGCCAGAGCTGTATAGTGAGGCCCTGTCTTGGTGGGGAAAAGGAAAAGGAAAAGGAAAAGGAAAAGGAAAGCTCAGGGGCTAGAGTCGTGGCTCCATGGTGAGCTGTGCTTACTGCTTGGCAGAGGACTGGAGATTGATGGCCAGCATGCACATTGCCTGTAACTACAGCTCCAGGGGATCAGATGCCTTCTTCTTACCTCCTCGGGTACCCACACGCACCTGTGTATACATACATGTAGACACACAGACATACACATGAATAAAACTAAAACTAAATCTTAGAAAACTAAGAACAGTGATGTCCTACTGCCCACACAGCCATCCCAGTGCTCCGGGTACTTCCATCTTGCAGGGGACAGTGGGGACCTTTCTGATTGTTGCCTGGGACTGGGGGTTCCTACCCACACATCACAGTTGCTGTTTCTGCCTACAGACACCGGGTGATTTTGTCTGCCTACTGCATCCTGGAGTCGTTGGGTCTCCCACGTCTTACTCTAGAAACCTTGGCGAGAGGACATTTGAAGTGCCCTGTCCATGACCCTGCTATTGGGTGATCTCAGGACAGCCTGCTTGGTCATGCTTGAGATTCCATGACCCTGCTATTGGGTGACCTCAGGACAGCCTGCTTGGTCATACTTGAGATTCCTATCCTCTACCAGCTGAAGTCACATAGTCAAGACATGGTTACTGCTGTCCAGGGCCACAGTGGGATTGTGCCTCTCTCTCAGCTCCAAAGAAGCTGAGACCTGGACCCTGTGGGGACCCTGCGGAGGGCGTCTGTGTCTAGAGGTCCATTTTACAGTGAGGCTCAGGCCAGGTCCTTCCCACTGGGGACATCTGAGAAGCGGGGATGAATGGTGACAGTGAACCTCACACCTGAGACAGCGTTCCTTTCTGATCATCATCTACATCGTCAGGATTTGGGGTTTCACACTATTGAGGTGTTCATCACCCAGGATTCGGGGTTCACACCACAGAGGTATTTGGCACTTGAATCCCACAGAAAATTAAATCAATTACCCAGTCTAATCAAGAACTCTGGGTTTTTAATTAAACTAAGCTTAATTAAATGGCGACCGTGCAGCTCTGTCGATGTCCTGATCGGGCCCTGGGGGCTGGGAGCAGCTGAGTGGTCCATGCCGGTTGCTGGCAGCTGGCCAGGAGGATCGATGGGTTATTTGCTCACAGGAGCTGGCCCTATGACAGGAGGTATGGCCGGGTGATGGGCAGCCAGGGATCCCAGCCTGCCCCCAAGCACCGGACTCTGGGAGAATCCATGACCACAGGGAAACAGACCCTACAGATGCCCAACCTTCTGACACAAGGGGACTGTCTACAGACACTGGTGACACACTAAGGCTGGAAGCCCTGCAGCTGAGGTCCTCTGACAGCAGGACCTGCAGGTGGGCATGGCTCCAGGGTTTAGTTTTGGAACCCTGGCTTCCACAGTTTATCCGGGCCTGGCAGCTCTCAGCAGGGCCCTGGTGGGCAACAGGCCTCCAACAGTCTTGTGACAACCGCCCCCCAACATCTTGTTCTGCCTCTCTGGACGTTTTATGCTCTCTCTTCCCTGGGCCATTTGTGATCAGAGGAGGCAAAAGGCTGACTTGGTCGTCATTTCTGTCAGCCATCTTTGCCACCGCTGTGACTGAGGGCAAGGGAAGCCCCAGGGAAGCTGGCTTTCCTGATGATCACTATCTACCCAGTCCTGTGTACAGCCCTGCTGGCTTTCCTGATGATCACTATCTACCCGGTCCTGTGTACAGCCCTGCTGGCTTTCCTGATGATCACTATCTACCCGGTCCTGTGTACAGCCCTGCTGGCTTTCCTGATGATCACTATCTACCCGGTCCTGTGTACAGCCCTGCTGGCTTTCCTGATGATCACTATCTACCCGGTCCTGTGTACAGCCCTGCTGGCTTTCCTGATGATCACTATCTACCCGGTCCTGTGTACAGCCCTGCTGGCTTTCCTGATGATCACTATCTACCCGGTCCTGTGTACAGCCCTGCTGGCTTTCCTGATGATCACTATCTACCCAGTCCTGTGTACAGCCCCTGCTTGACCCCAAAGCATTTGTTGCCTAGGCCAGGCAGACTCGCTCCCTGACAGGCAACCTCGGCCTGGTCTGCGGTGGGTAGGTAGGGGTTGTCCTGAGAGGTTCTGGGGCTGGGGAAAACTAAGGTGTATGGAGCCAGTGCTTCGAGTTTGGGGGCCACACGTGACCGAGGCCGGTCTGGAGTGCCACTTACCGGGAAACTGTGCTCAGGGCCTTCATGAAGTGGAGGAGGAAATGGCCCGCCCTCCCTGATCCAAAGCCATCCAGAGGCTGTCCGGATGGCACTCACAGCTGACTGAGAGCCTATCAGGTCCCTCTCTATCCCCTGGTCCTCTTACCCTGCTTCCCACCTCTCTCTAAGACTCTGTCTCTTGTAGTCCTTGCTGCCATGAACTCACCAAAGTAACCGTGAACTTCTGATCTGCCTGCCTCCACCTCCCCAGTGCTGGGACTCACGCTTGTGCCTCCATGACTGCTTTACGCAGTGCTTGGATGGAACCCAGGGCTTCATACGCACTAGGCAAGCTCTCCACCCACGGAGTCACACTCCCCGCTCTTGCCCCGGCCTCTCTGTTTCAGCCAGACTGAAACACCATGGGCATCAGCAGTAACTCCCTTGCTAATAAGACATCTTTTGCCTGGGCCAGTGAGTAGTCTTTAGGTGCCGGGAGGAATTGTAGGGCCCAGGCAGCACCAAGGGCAGCAGAGCAGCCCCCAGCCCGACTCCTGAGGTTCACAGGCTTTTTGGTCCCGCATTCCAGTCTGCTGTGCCCCCATGCTGCTCACGGAAGCACCGGGGACACCAGCCTGCACCTCGGAGTCCACAGTGCGCCTGCACCTCGGGCTCCACAGTGCATCTGGGGTCTCCCAATCTCACCCCTTGAAGTGCAGCTGTGTTGTGCCCCTCCCCCACTGGTTCTCAGTCCTCAGTCCCGGAGCAGAGCATGTGAGCAGGTGCGGCTCCCCAGTCAGCCCAGGCACTCCAATCTGATGGATGTCTGTCGAGGGAAGCCATGTGCCAGGAGCATCCCACCCCAGGCAAGGGAACCAAATGCATAATAAAAAAAATAGAACCTTCAGTGCAATTGTCTGATCTATATTTATTTCATAACATGTAGAATTAATAAGATACAGGGTTTAAGGTTGCCATGGCAACAGGATGCACAGAGGCTTGTCCTGGCAAATAGATGAATTCATAAATAATGTCAAAGTGCTGATATCAACAGTCGAGGGGCCCTCTGTAAGGCTAGCCCCTCACCCCGGCTTCTGTGCACCCACAATGGGGGCAGGTTACCCACCAGCAGTATCAGCCCACAAGTGTCATTTCAGGGTGAAGGTTTCCTGAAGGTAGGCATGTAGGACTCAGACACTGTCACGGGAGACTGCACTGAGCTGCTGTCCCCTGGAGGGACGAGATCTAGAGATAAATGACCTCTGAGGACAGGAAGGGTGACTGAAAGTGAGACACCCTCTCCCAGCCCTCTACTGCTCGGACAGCTAGGTACTGGGACAGCTAGGTCCTGCCTTCATGAAAACGGGACGATTCACACGAGAAAGCATTCATTCATTCAGCTGACCACTTCCTCACCTGGCTCACGAGTACCAGCCACCAAGTAAGCAGAGGGCCAGCAAGGACTCCATGCATAGGAGGCACCTGTCACACTTGCTGATGGTGAGATGTACTGGGTCACCTGGGACTTGCCCACTTGACATGGAGTCAGTTCCTGGTTCTCCAAGCGCCAAGAGCTGCTCAGACACCACACTTACCTATGACCTCTGGAATCTGCCACTGTGCAAGAGCAAAATAACTTCCGCCAAGTGGCCAGAGTCATTGCCTGAGGACCCCCTTACTCCCATCATACACACACAACTTCCCATCAGGCTACAGACAGGACACGGCTGAGCCATGAGGTGATCTGCTCTTGGCTTGTCTGGACTCACAGGTGAGTCCTTTACTTTCTGTCCTGTATCTCCCATTGTGGGCTGTGGGCCCTACTCCAACCTGGCTAGAAAGAATACGATTTAAAGAGACAGGCGACTCTCTGAGCTTAAGACCTGTCTCAAAATAAAGTAAAAGGAAAGAAAAGAATACAACTTAAAAGAGGGAAACCTGGACCAAAGGCCACAAGGGGTGAGTTGTGGGCTCAGGGTCTCAAGGCTGTGGCATGTGCTATGGGGCCCTACGATGGACATACATCACACACCCCTATCGAACCCACAAACCACGAAACGTCAAGAGGGCCCTTGGGGAACTGTGGACTTTAGGTAGGGATAAGGTGGCAAGGGTAGTCCCAAAAACTGCCCTCATGAGTGAAACCCCTCTTTGTATTTTAAGGATATAGTTCATTTTTCATTATTATGCTTTTTTCTTTTTGGTCACAGGGTCCCTTGTAGCCCAGGCTTGCTTTGAACTCACTATGTAGCAGAGGATGGCCTTGAACTCTTGCTTCTCCTGCCTCAACCTCTGGAGTGCTGGGATTGCAGACATGCAACTACCATATCCAGTTAATGCAGTGTTGGGGATTGATCTTGCGGCTTTATGCATGCTAAGCAAGCTCTCTACTAACCAAGCTACACCCCTCAGACCCACTTCAACTCTTTTTTGTTTGTTTGTTTGTTTGTTTTGTTCTGGGCTTTTTCAAGACAGGGTTTCTCTGTATAACAACCTTGGCTCTCCTGGAACTCACTCCGTAGACCAGGCTGGCCTTGAACTCACAGAGATCTGCCTGCCTCTGCCTCTCCAGTGCTGGGACTAAAGGCGTGCGCCACCACCACCCAGCAACTTTAACTCTTTTATTAAAGGCCCATCATCTCCTTTTTAAGAGGCTATTCAGGTTGTTCAAATATAAAGGAACTGTCTATAACTCTTGGAACACCCGAGGCCTGCCCAGACCTCTCCACCCTGTTTGTCCAACAGATGTTTTGAGATGCATGGCTGGTGACAGAGGGGGCTGGGATATGGCTGTCTTGGTTCAAGCCATAGCCAACACCTACAGATGAAAACGAGCTGAGCTAGTCACGGGGCTGTGGGAGCTCTTTCCACACCTGCTCATAACAATCACACCAATGGTGACCAGCAGCCAGGAGTCTTGCACAAGTGCTGGGGGGGAACTCTATCACAACAACAGGCTTTATCAGTTCCATTAACAGCTGTTCCTGGCCCCCTGAGCCCGGCAGCCTATGTGAGCAAGCCACACACTCGCCTTACGGCACAGATGGTCTAACGTTTGCGTCCTCTATGTCCACCATCGGGATGGAGAAGTGCCATGAGCATCCTGGTTTCCTCCACACGTGTCTAGGTGTAAGCCTTGTTTGTGCACCTCAGTCACCAGCTTCTCCTTATCTGGGCCCTCCATCTCCTCACTTGGAAAGGTGTGCGTGCGTGCGTGCGTGTGTGTGTGTGTGTGTGTGTGTGTGTATGTGCTGTGTGTGTGCGTGTGTGTGTGTGTGTGTGTGTGTGTGTGTGTGTGATGTTGACAGAAGGATGAACCTAAGGAGCCTGGGGGTGGTCTTTGCAGGTGTGCAAGACAGCCTGTAGCCACCCATGGGATAGCTCCTCCTTTCAGAATGAAGCAGCAGGGGATGCTCCCCTGCACGACTGGCGGTGCCGCATTGAGTTCTGTTATCCCCACTATCTCTACCACCATGACGATTCCAACCATCATTGCTCCTGCTCCGAATGCACCTCTGTAAGACGAGTGGAAAGAAAGCACAAGACTGCCCCCTAGTGTCATCAATAGAAAACTGCTCCAGTCTCTACTGGCTCCTCCAAAAGTAGCAAGCTCCCATCTGAGCTCATCTGAGACGCCCCCCACACACACACACACACACACACACACACACACACACACACACACACACACACACACACACACACACACACAGGGCCCTCCAGCGAGCAGGCCATCTAGAAGTCAGATGGGGACCCAGCCCACTGTGTCAGAGCACTCTCAGGCTGTGGAGACCTGAGACAGAGAACCATCCACGGCTCAAGGGCAGCCTGGTACCACCCAGCACTCCCACACCCCGGCCCACCAATCAGCTCCGCCCTAGTCACCTGTGACAGGCATGTAAGCCCTGTTAGGCTTCGTGTTCATCATCACGCCTAAAAACATCCCCTGAGTGCTCCAAGGAGGCCTGGGTTTCTCTCCTCAGAGCCCCCCATCTTGCTGGGGTCCCCAAGTCAGGGTCCAGCAGGGCTGCCCCTGACTAACAGCCCCACACCCTACCTGGCTAGATTGGGGTAAACTGAGGCACAAAGAGCTGGGCGATCACGGTGAACTGGGGCACTCGAAGGTGAACCAGGGTGAATTGATGTGATCGGCGTGAATTGAGGTAGATGGAGATGAACCGTGGGCTGGGGTGACATGAGGTAACATGTTGGGGTGAGCAGAGTGACCCACGGTGAGATGAAGGGGCCCCATGTACATGAGCTGGGCCTCACAATACAGTCCAGAGACAGCTACGGCCAGAGCTCAGACCTCCACCAGGCCCAGTCCAGCAGAGACTAACCCCAGCTCAGATCAAGTGCCATCCAGGACTTGGTGCGCCCCCTGGTGGCTGAGCCTGTACCTCTGGCCAGACCCTGGGCGTGTCCCCTGGGTAGCCCCTCCAGGCACTGGTCTCTGGGCAGGTCAGCTGCTATACCACTTCCACATCGACTACAAGCTCTTTGTTTACAGCTGGCTGGCGAGATTCAGCCGGGAGTGGCTGGAATCTCAGGTGCGGGTCAATGGGCAGGGTTGAGTTCCTCTGCACTGCAGGTAAAACCTAACCTCAAGGCAGGTGAGCACCCAGAATGGGTTGGAAGATGCTGCCTCAGGAAATTTTCTCCTGCCCTGGACCTCCCACTAGGGAGCCTCGGTAACGGAAATGGGCCGCTAAGGAGAAGTGGACCTCCTCAGGGCAGGTGCGAAGCAGGTGGCTTTGAGAGCTGAGTTTTGAGTGGTGTCATGTGATAACACAGTCTCTCTTAGTACCTCTGTGTCTGTTACCCTATCAGTGACCCAGACGCCCAAAAGGAGCCTGAAACTCAGCAGACAGCAGGTGCACAGACACACAATCCCCTGCGAGCTCTCAGTCGATCTCACCTAGGGATCCAGGGGGCTTTCTGGATGCCTCACTTAGGGTTTCTATTGCTGAAAAAAAAAATACAATCACCAAAATCAACTTGGGGGACAGGGTTTATTTCATTTTACAGTTTGTAGTGCATCATCCAGGGAGGTCATATAGTGATATTTTGTTTGTAATCTAACAAATAAAGCTTGCCTGGAGATCAGAGTGCAGAGCTAAGTTAACAACACAGCTAGCTAAGAGCTAAGCCACTAGTTAGTCACACACCTAAAGCCAAAGAGGACAGGCAGTGGTGGCCACACCTTTAATCCCAGCCAGCACTTGGGAAACAGGCAGATGGATCTCTGTGAGTTCAAGACCACCCTGGGCTACATGAGAGTGAATCTGTCTAAAAAAGAAAAAAAGTTCACACCTTTGATCCCAGTACTTGGGATGATATGCCTTTATTATTTTTTTTTTTCAAGATAGGGTTTCTCTGTATTGTTTTGGAGGCTGTGCTGGAACTCCCTCTGCAGACCAGGCTGGTCTCGAACTCACAGAGATCCACCTGCCTCTGCCTCCCAAGTGCTGGGATTAAAAGCATGCGCCACCAACGCCCAGCTGATGACATGCCTTTAATCCCAGCACTAGGGAGGAATATAAAACAGGAGCTCAGTGCAATCTCAGGGCAGTCTGAGGTTTGGTGGAGAGCATTGCAGTCTGCAGTCCCTCTGAGGACAGGATGGCCCCTTTGGTCTGAGCATTGGTAGAGGCAAGAATTCCCTAGGGGCTGGCTGCTTTGTTTCTGTGATCTCCAGCTTGAACCTCAGTATCTGTCTCTGGGTTTTTATTATTCATACTACAAAGTCACGGGAGGAACTCTAGGCAAGAATTGAGGCAGAGGTCGTGGAGGGATACTGCTTACTGGCACGCTTTCTTACATCACTAAGGACCACAATGGGCTGGGCCCTCCCCCATCAATCATCAAGAAAATGTCCTAAAGAGCAATCCTATAGAAGCATTTTCTCAATTAAAACTCTTTCTGTGGCTGGGCGTTGGTGGTACATGCCTTTAATCCCAGCACTGGGGAGGCAGAGGCAGGTGGATCTTTGTGAGTTCGAGACCAACCTGGTCTACAAGAGCGAGTTCCAGGACAGGCTCCAAAGCCACAGAGAAACCTTGTCTTGAAAAACAAACAAACAAACAAAAAAACCAAAACCAAAAAAAAAAAAAAAAAACTCTTCCTACATGGCCCTAGCTTGTGTCAAACTAACATAAAACTAGCCAGTATTCTGAAAGAGGAGGCTTGAGCAAAATCACAAATGGTTCAGAAAGGAGAAATCTGGAGGGGTAAAGGGAAGTAAGGGGGTGCTGAGAGATGGCTCTTCCAGAGGTCCTGAGTTCAATTCTCAGCACCCACATGGTGGCTCACAACCACCTACAATGAGATCTGGTGCCCTCTTCTGGCTTGTAAGCAGATATGCAGGCAGAACACTGTGCACATAATAAATTTTAAAAAATTTTTTAAAAAGGAAGACAAGGAAATGTCCAGAATGAGGAGGAATTGGTGGGCAAGGCCCAGGGACCTGCGACAGCTGGGTTTGAACTATAGCCATAGGCAGCTTGATTTCCCTAAGAAGTGACAGACCAAGAGGACAGCTCCTGTGGTGGAGGGAGGATCTGGAGCTCCACCTGTGGGTCTGGTTTGTCTGTAAGAAACTCCTCTGTCAGAGAAGCTGCAGGGCCTTCAGGAATCAGCGGGAGGGGAGCCATGTCACACCACAGTTGGACAGGCTTGAATGCCACAGGAACTGAAGAATGCGTTTGCCAGATGGCCCAGGTCACATAGCACCTATATAATTTGGGATCCAGACTTGACACCACACCCACCCTGCCTGTCTGCTCAGGGAAGGCCACACCGCTTTACTGGCTGCTGAGGGTGTCTGTGTGCAGGTACAGAATGCGCACTGGAGTTCAGGCACCTGGGTGTGTACATGGGTCAGCCATTGAGGGGGTCCTGCAGTACCACTCGGAGGATGGCCTGGAGCAGGCAAAGAATTCCAGAGGCAGGCACTGCAGCTCATGCGGACAGAGTGTCTGGCAGGGAAGATGAGAGGTGGCTCTTATAGGATGTCATCCTCCAAGCAGGACAGTCCTCATTTTCATCAGAGCAGCTACGTGGCCATTTTCGAGTCGTCCTTGAGATCAGACCTGGTGCCGGCTGCCTTCTCTCATAGAAGGAGAGTATGAGGAAGGCCACTCACTGGACTTTCAGCTGATAGTTCAATCATTCCCTACTGCACCTCCCGGCCAGCTGTGTGTAATGCAGTCCTAACTGCACGTGGCCTTGCGTGGTGATGACAGTGTGGCAGTGGTGGGGACAACTAGGGTATACAGATTGCGGAAGACTAATTGGAGGGGGATTATTCTACCTGTCTCAGCACATTATGTCCATGTTGTGCTGAGAGTTTCTAGTGGTGTGGCTACTTGTATGTTACCCATGTCCCAGTAAGCAGCTCTTCTCCCAGTAGACTCTGGTTCTGCAGGTTGAACTTTCATGGAATTGGACATTGGTTTATCTTTGAATCCTGTAGGGAGGCAATGGGTGGTTTTGTTTTGTTTTGTTTTGTCTCCTTGACAATGGCAGTGATGCCCTGCAACAACAGGCTTGCTGAATGCTTACAAATGGTGGAGACAATGCATTCTATGTTGTGTGTGATGTACTAGGGAGAGCCTGGAGAGGAAGAAAAGCAAGCACTTCTGACCACAGCCAATGAGATTTCTCATGGTTTGCATCATTTGATTTTCCACCATAGACAAGTCCTATCTACAAAATCTTAGTTAAAAAAAAGGTAATGCCAGGCTTAGTGGCACATGCTTTTAATCGCAGCACTCAGGAGGCAGAGGCCAGAGGATCTCTGTGAGTTCGAGGCCAGTCTGGTCTCCATATTGAGTTCCAAGAGCTACATAGTGAAACCCTGTCTCAATAATTAATTAAAAAATTTTAAGTGGTAATGATATCTGGGCATGGTGGCACACCCCTTTGATCCCAGCACTTGGGAGGCAGAGGCAGGCAGATCTAGATGGATGGACAGACAGACAGACAGAGGGTCCTTGAAACCTCACTTCCCTCTTCCTTTCCCCAGGAAAAGGATTCCTGGGAAGGCAATGTGTCTTTAGCCTGCTTCAGCCTCACCCAGTGCTGGGATGCACCTCTGGGATGGCATTAACCAGTGACCACAGCCTTTGGAGGCTGAGGTGAGATAGTCACAGGAGCCCAGGAGTTCAAGGGCAGCCTGGCAGCAGTGATGCCCATCTCAATTGCTGTAATAACAGTACCGAAACAATGGCTCCCCATATACAGACTCCAGGGCCCCAGCCCAGCACCCTAGCATCTGGCTGCCACGGGGTGAGGTACAGTGAGCATCTGAGAAAACCTTACTGCTCTGCTTTCTGTTTCTTCTGTTGCTACTAAACTTTTGTTTGAGAATCCAGAATCAGTGGCTTATTTGATAGTCCTTTCTTTGCATATATGAATGTACGGATATTCTCCCAAAGGGATCATTCTGGTTACCCTAAAATGATTTGTTTCACTTGAAGACATATTTTCAGTTCCATACTTGAAGATGAACTACATTTTATCTCTCTCTCTCTCTATATATATATATGTATATATGTACATATAGATATAAGTATAGATATAGATATATAGATATAATAACAGGGATGGAGAGATGGTTCAGCAGTTAAGAGTGCTTACTGCTCTTCCAGGGGTGTGGAATATTCCTTTACACTGGGTGAATATATGTCACTGCGATTGGGTTAATAAAGAAGCTGACTGGCCTATAGTTAGGTAGGATAAGGTTAAGCGGGAGAACCAGACTAAAAGGATAATGGGAAGAAGGGTGGTGTCAAGAGTCTGGAGGAGATGGGAGAGAAGCAAGATGAACTTACCATGCTGAGAAAAGGTACTGCCACATGGCATAGCACAAATAAGAAACATGGGTTAATTTAAAATGTAAGACTAGTTAGTAACAAGCCTGAGGTATTGACCGAGAGTTTATAATTAATAATAAGTTTCTGTGTGGTTATTTGGGAACTGGCTGATGGGACAGAAAAGTCTGCCTACACAGGAGACCAGAGTTTTGGGTTTCCAGCACCCACATCAGATGGATCACAGCTTCCTGCAGCTCCAGCTCTAGGAGTCTGACACCCTTTTCCGGAGGGCACCTTTGTACACTTGGGTGACAATCGCACAGATTCATAGACATACACATGAATAATAGTAAGAAAGATAATGAATGAAGCAAGATGGGCTGAACGGACCAGGCAGAGGTGGCACACGCCTTTAATCCCAGCAGGCAGGCAGAGGCAGGTGGATCTCTGTGAGTTCGAGGCCAGCCTGGTCTACAGAGCGAGTTCCAGGACACAGCTAAGGCTATTACACGAGAAATCCTTACTCCAAACACACACACACATATAGCGGTAATCGAGGCTATATAGGGAAAAACAATATATTTATTTATCAGGGAGAGAGAGAGTCGCACATACCAGGAGTTAGAAGCGTGGCTGGCTTCCAGGAGAAAAAGAGGGAGGCCCCTTTTCCTTTCACTACCTTTTATCTCTACCTTGACCCCGCCCTGTTGGGCGGGTAGCTTTGTGGGGTTCACTCCTACACACACACACACACACACACACACACAGAGAGAGACAGAGAGACAGAGAGAGAGAGAGAGAGAGAGAGAGAGAGAGAGAGAGAGAGAGAGAGAGAGAGAGAGAGAGAGAGAGAGAGAGATTGGCTAAATGGTGTCCTCGCCCACAGGAACCTGGAATGATGGGACAAGAGGCACAAAGGACAGACAGCAAGACAGACTTCCGATTAAGCTGCGAGATTTTATTTTTCTCAGGCCCGTTATATAGTGGTTTAGGGCAGGAAAACTAGGTAGGGCGGAGTAATCAAAGGAGAGGAGGGGTCGTTGCCTAGTAACCAGGCCACCACGGAAGGTGAGCCAATAACAGGTGTTGGCAAGGTTAAAGGGTCGCAGAGGGAGGAGTTAAGTGATCTAATTGTGTAATGTTTCCTTTTTCCATCGGCTATTCCTATGAGCCCAAGTTCTATTCATTAGGAAGCTGGGGAGGGGATGGACTATTCTTTAAAAAAGGCTGGCAATATTTACAAGAGGTTCTAAATAATAATGATCGCTCCCGGCATTCGCCTCTGACCTTGGTATCAGCAGACAGACAAGAACCCTCTGGAGAGAGCATGAACCGATGCCTGGGCACTGGGCACAGCCATCAATTGCATTTCTGAAAGAGAAAGAGTGTCACAGTGTTAGGAACCCGGAGAACAGCCTGGGTCCCCTGCCTGCTCCGCAGCGCCACCTGGCGCTTGTGCTAAGCCTAATCCGAGCTTCTGGCTTCCGACCCAGAAAGCAGGCTGCCAGGGAGTTCTCCAGAATGCTCCCCCTGGGTCTCCACTTGCTCCAGACTTGGGAACCTCACTTGAAGCCCTCTCCTCCAGCCAGGTTTTCATTCCAGTTTGTTTCCAACAAATTTGCCCAGAGATTCTGGGATTCGGGAGTGCCTGGTGCCAACAGCTCTCGTGGGGACCTCCCGTTCCTGTATCCTCTCTGCCCCAGTCTCTAGCTTACATGAATTTACAGTTGTGCGGCCTTCACTGCCACAGAGTTCTCCTTTTCCCAACTCCCAGGTGCGCACTGACTCCATATCCTACCCTCCCCTATCCCGCTTATGTTCAGCAGCTGCCAGGCCTCATTCCAGAGTCTCTTGAACCCTAGGGTGACCAACACCGAGGGCCTTACTGGGGTGCCGTGGTAGAGCCAACCACCTGGCGAGGAGGTGGTAGCCCAGCTCCTCACACACCACGGTTTGCCTTTGCTGTGAAGATGGCTGCTGGTTTGTTTGCCAGAGAGTAAGTCTGTTCCCGGAGTAAGCACAGGTCTCAAGACAGCGGGACTGCGTGCTCGGCGTCGGGGGCGCTAGAAAGTTGGCAGGGATCTTTACATGCAGGGAGTTTTCCTGTCTGGTGCCCAGACCCTTGAAAGGTTAGCCAAGGCCTGTTGGTCAATCCATCCCAAGGGATTTGTTGGAAGCATGAATGCCCACAGATTTATTACAAGGATGCTCATCGTGGCATTATTTATAATTACAAAAAGTTGGCACCAGCTCGCATGCCCCGCTACGGAAGAATGATGCGGGAAGTGAGAGGGTGCTGTATGCTGAATATGGCATAGCTGTTGAACATTAGATTTATGAAAGGGGTTCACAGGCACAATAAATGTTCATTATATATGGTCAGGCAAGAAGCAGCAGGATGCAGACCCAGGTCCTCGCCATCTTCCCTATTCTACTAATTAAAAAAAAAAACAAAGCATCATCAGTACCTAGGCTCCGGCTTAGGCGTCATCCTCTCCAGGGCCCCAGGGTGGCTGCAGAAGCAGGTGCAATGGTTCCCTGCTGATGGATCCAAACGCCTCATACTAAAATGTAGGGGTTAGGGGGCAAGAGGGGCCTTGAAGGGGGACAAGGTGGTAGCCCCAGGCTCAGACAGCCGATGGAAACAAGCCTCTTCCCCTCCCTCTCTCTGCGTCTCTTCCGTTCTTCGCTCTGCCTCCATCTTCCTCCTCCCTCATCTACACACTTGCTTCTGATGACATCAGTTCCTTATCTACAAGCAACATGTTTGCAGAACGTACAGTCATGGGGGGCAGCGGCAGTGTGCTCGGGTTCAGAGAGCCCTTGGACGTGGCCATAGTCTGCAGCATCAGACTGCTAGGGTTCAGACAGGCACAAGGCATGCCTTTGTGTTGGCTCTGTTCTCACAGTGTACATGCCAAATCCTCTCAGCTCAGGCCCAGTAGCAGGGCGCGGTGTCCGTCTCTGCAGTGAGTACCTAATACTGCCCACCCCACAGAGGACATAAGCCCCACTGGGGAGATGGGCCTCTCCAAGCCCACTTCGGTCCTCACATGAGAGACGTGTGGGGAGCTTCCAGTGGGGCCTTACAGGAGAGAGCCGGGATCCCAGGGCCAAGCCAAGCGAAGTGGTTCTGAGAGGGCAGCTGTCACAGTGGAGGACATCTGCTCTTCACTTCTTCCCCATCCCAGGCAGTGGAGGTGGAGCCATTCTCCAGGCTCGAGTCCATCTTCTTCATAGGAGGGGCAGGTAGGAAGTCAAAGGGCAGACTGGGGCACAGGTCAGCAGCACAGCGCTCGATTGCCACACACAAGGCCCTGGGTTCCATCCCCAGTGTGGCAAATAAATAAATAAAGCAAATATTACACACACACACACACACACACACACACTCACACAAATGCTGTTCTCCATGGTCCCCATGAGCACAGGACTACTGCCCTGGTTTGGGGTCCTGCACCCCCCCTTTAGGGTGTGTTCTCTGGAATTCATCTTTTCCTAGCCTCCACATCACTCTGGGGCTGATTAAATTAGCGAATGCAATCACAATCTGAAGCAAGTTAATTGAGAGAATTTATTTGGGCCTGACAGTTTTATGCATGTTTGATTAAGTATTATAAGGTTTGTTTTTGATTTTGCATAATTTAACTTTAAATCCTGCACTGGGGGGCCTATCAACCATTAACGACCAAAATAAACTTCTTTTAAGATGCATCCATTTATGATTTATTTCTGAGTGCGGTATCTTCCAGATTTTTTTCGGTGCTGTTGCCAAAGTGACAAATATGTTTAAAGTGGCATTTTGAGCCATCCCCTTTGCCCCATAAATCTTCCGGACTGGATACAAGTCATTAAAAGTTTTGAAAGAAGTACAAGTTGGTATTTATATTGCAACACATGACATATAAATGCCTGTGTTTGTCTTTTGTGTGCCATAAACTATATCCTAGTGCCATTCCCTGGGAGCCAAGCAAATAGCCCGTGCTCTGGAGCAAAGATAAGCCTGGTCACAAATCGGTCACAAATCCTTACTCCTATTGACAAGAAACTGTCCAATCAACAGTGGCCGAGTTGAGTCTCTGGTGAAACCCAGGGAAGACTAACCTTGAACCAGGCCTCTTTGACCCCTTTGAGGTATAGGGCTAGGTTTTTCAAAGGGCACACCCATTGCCAGACAAGGGCCTCCGGCCTTGAGGAAACCATGGCGCTGCTGTCTTCCTGTGTCGGGGGTCTCCTACCTCCACAGTCAAAGGAGTATTTCCTCCTTTTCTGGCGGCAGTGTCTACTGAGAACTTATTTCTGCCTTAGATCTCCACTAAAGGTTTCTCTGTCATTAAACTTTTAAGGGACACTGCAACTCAGATTCAGGAAAGTAAACTATTATACCTGCCTCTTACTACCTGGGGAGGAGAGAGTGTGGGTATGTCAGACCATGTGGTTGGTAAAGTGTGGTCCAGGAAATCTAGTGGTCCCTCATGACTCCCACAAAGCCTCCAGCAGCACGCCTGGGCGTCTCCCCACCATCCATGGCAACCTCTGGCCTCCTGCGTCACTAGAACTGGGTGAGCCAATGGGTCTTGGAGCCCCCGGGTCTTGCACGCCTGAGTCCTATTGCCCTCCAGCGTCTGTGTGAATGTTCATCACCAGGCAAGTGTACAAGCGTACCCCCGGCACATAGCAAACACCCACAAGTGTGGGCTCAGCCGGCATTGTGGAGTCAAACCTGACTTGGGCAAAAATGTCTCTCCTTCTCAGCAAAATGGAGGCTAAGCTGTTGTTCTTGGAATGCTTTTCAAGGATTCATGTGACTTGTTTTCTCACTCAAATCACAGAAGGGAGAAGCTCTAAGTGAACTTCTTTCTTTTCCTTCCTTCCTTCCTTCCTTCCTTCCTTCCTTCCTTCCTTCCTTCCTTTCTTTCTTTCTTTCTTTCTTTCTTTCTTTTTTTGAGACAGGGTTTCTCTGTGTAACAACCCTGTCTGTCCTGGAACTCACTCTGGCCTCAAACTCACAAAGATCCACCTGATTCTGCCTCCCAAGTGCTGGGATTAAAGGCGTATGCCACCCCTACCCTCCACCCCCTGACAAAAACACTTATTTCAAGTGAGGGCTGCGTCTGCTCTCAGACATGCAGACAGTGAGAACCTGGGTCCCCAACACAGCTACTCAACTCTGACTGCTGCTCTGACGGCACCAAAGCAGCCAGACAAGAGCGAGCTTGTTCCATGCACGCTCCCACCAGAGCAGAGCAGGAGGCAAAGGCAGCCTTGGCCCAGAGGTCTCTAGCTTGCCATCTGGGCAAACAAAAACAAGTTAGCTGTGAATGACCAGGGCCTTGAGAGTAAAGGGACTTGGGACAAAGGAGGGTGTTGAGGCCATATACCCTCCCTTGACCTGAGAGCACAGGGTGGGTGCTATGGTCTACCTAGAGAGAGGATGCCGTTTGGAGAGTATGGGCCTGCAGGGCTCAGGGTGCTCCTTGCCTGAGGTCAATGACAGATCAATGACTTATCATAGAGTGTGGTGGCCCTCACTGAAATACAACATGGCAGACAGAGACCAGGCCTAGTGTGCTTAACTCTGGTTGAATCCTTAGCACCACCACCACCAACAACAACAAAAAATGGAGAGGAGGAGTGGGGATTGGAGGGACCTAGTCTACACCTCCTGATAGGCAGCTTCCAGAACAGACTTCTATTCCTCACAGCCCAGGGCGACGAAGCCCAGACCAAGGTATGGCAGGCTTGGCTCATCGGAGGACGTTCTCCTTGGATTACGGATGCTGTCTCCTACCCCAGTGTCATCTGGCCATCCTTTGTGTGTGCGCCCCTCTGCGTGTGTCTGGATCATGACCTCCAGTCACCCTGGATTAGGCCTGTCATCACACAGACTCCACTTTACATTACTGATCTCTTCCAAGGCCCACAGTCCCCAAGTAGTTACGTGCTGAGGCCGTAAGGGCTAGGGCTTCGACATACTGATCTGGGGGATGGAGTTCAGCCTCTTGGGGTACGATATCCATTCCCAATTCTATGAGGCAGGAGCTGGGGTAAGGTGGGGCTGAAGTCTGTCCCAGAGCCCCTCTTAAAGCTGCAGAAGGAATGTTTGGGCTGTCTGCTGGACAAAGGGCTCGGCTGGCAGTGTTTCTGGGTCAGTCCACTGTAGACAGTAAGCTGGCACTGGCTGTTGGCCGGAGGCCTTCGGTTCCTCCCCACGGCTGATTGCTCTGCCTCAAGGTGGCAACTGTCAGCTGTTGTGCCAGCTCCTGGGGGAGATCTGTGAGGGCAGGAGGGGTACTACAATGAGCTCTGTGACCTGGCCTTCTAAGTGACCTAGTCAACTCTGGACAGTGAGGAAGAGCGGTTCACAGGGAGGAGACCACAGAGGGCTGGTTCTGGAGCAGCAGCAAAAGCTGCCTTGCTGTGGCCCAGGCTGTCTTCTGCCAGCATCACTGGACCAGTGAACCTAGTTCCAGTGTCCTGTGAGGGCCTGTGTATTTCTTCCTCACTTTACAGACAAGGAGACTGAGACCCGGAGATGCTGAGACTTTACCCATGGCTAGAACTGGTGTGTGGGAGTCAGCTTGGGTCAGGGACATTGCTTCTAGCTCCTCTGTTCAGCCATCAGCTCTTTTATTTTTCCTTTTTTTTTTTTTAATTTCAAGACAGGGTTTCTCTGTGTAGTCCTGGCTGTCTTGGAATTCACTCTGCATACCAGGCTGGCCTTGAACTCAGAGACCCGCCTGCCTCTGCCTCCCTGGTGCTGGGATTAAAGGCGTGTGCCACCAACACCTGGCAACCATATGTCATCTCCGCCTTGACTATGGCCTGAGAAGAAAGGCATCATTCATTCATTCCTGAACTCCTGGGGTAAAGGAGCAATTGTGGTGGGGATGCAAGAGACCAGGTCTTTTATCAAGAAGTATTGCTATCTCAAGAGGTTGAAAATCTGTCACCGAGGATCAGAGGAATGGGCCAGTAATAAACATTGAGCTACAGTGCATGTGATGTGCAGTCCAGATGTGAGAGATGCCCACTGGAGCATGTTGTACACATCTCGGGTGTGGGGGTGTGGGGTGTGAAGGGCGCACACATCGCATAGCAAACACAAGTGGTGGATTCATCCTACATTTTGGAGTCAAGCCTGGCTAGCAAAAATCTCTCTCCTTGTCAGGAAAATGGAGGCTAAGCTGTTGTCTTTGGAGTGCTTTTTAAGGATTCAAGTGGCCTGTTTCCTCACTCAAATCACAGAAGAGAAAAGCTCAAAGTGAGAAAAACACTTGTTTCAAGTTAGGGTGGCATCCATTCTTGGACAGAGCAGACAGCAAGAGGGTCACTGGGGCCGACGTAGCTGTAATGATGGCACCAAAGCAACCACAGACAAAAATGAGCTCGCCTGAGCCGGGTGTTGGTGGCGCATGCCTTGAATCCCAGCACTCGGGAGGCAGAGGCAGGCGGATCTCTGTGAGTTCGAGACCAGCCTGGTCTACAAGAGCTAGTTCCAGGACAGCCTCCAAAGCCACAGAGAAACGCTGTCTGGAAAAAACAACAAAACGAAAGAGCTGGCCCAGTGTCCTGGGCCCCATACCTGGAATCGTACTATAACTTTAGACTTTCTCTAGTCTCTGTGGGCCCTCAGTCCCAGCAGGTGGCGCCAGGCCACTGTCCAGTACTTGCCCACAGAGAAGCCGAGCGAGCAGATGGCACAGTGGAGGCTGCCGTAGACTCCAGATAGATCTACAGCAGGACAAGCCTGCAGCAAACAGACAGGTGGGACTCCACCCTATCCTCGGGAATGACCCTGCTGTGGTCTGCCTTCAGGTCCTGAGAGGGTCCTGGAATCAGTGGTTGTACCCAACACTTCCAAGAAGTACCAGAAAGCAACAGAGTAGGGGTAGCAGGACGTCCTGAGTTCTTTCACTATGTGTACAGTGGCCTGAGGTTAGAAGGCTCTGAGCCAAAAGGAGGCCGAGGACAGTCGGCATCAGCTACCGGCTCTAGCTCAGAGGGAGAGTGAGCCTCGAAGTCAGTGAGGAATGTATGGCAGAAGCATCTTCTCAGAGGTGGAGAGCATTCAGTGGGGTCTTGCAGGAGGAACGGGCTGAGCATGTGGAAGGCCAGCAGATGGACAGGAAAAGAGTAAAGGAACAAAGCTTGCCCCGGAGTGAGTCACGGGACCAAGGAGGCAGTTTAAGGAGAAGAGGGTGAGGCAAACAGAAAATCATCACC
Source organism: Mesocricetus auratus (assembly GCF_017639785.1). Taxonomy (NCBI): domain Eukaryota; kingdom Metazoa; phylum Chordata; class Mammalia; order Rodentia; family Cricetidae; genus Mesocricetus; species Mesocricetus auratus. The sequence continues at coordinate 6,256,183 of NW_024429189.1, forward strand.
CCATGGTGACAGAGACTGAGACCAGGGGAGAGGAGAACATGAACGCTTGCTTGTCTTTGTTTTGAGAAAGTCTCACCTAGTCCTGGGGCTCCAGCTCACTCTGTAGCAGAGGCTGATACTGACATCCTGATCGCCTGTCTCCAAATGAGATCTCAGATGAGGACCACCCTACCCAGCTCCAGAAGGTGGATTGTAATCATTACTTCTGTGTGTGCGCTGATGGTGTGTGCGTGTGTGTATGTGCACACGCAAACACGTGTGGGGGCCACAGGTCAACATCAGGTGTCTTTTCTATGGCTCTCCATCTTTTTTTTTTTTTAAGATACAGTCTGTATTTTGAGACAGGGTCTGTCTAGGTAGTCCTGGCTGTCCTACACCCTGGCCTTAAACTCACAGAGATCTTCCTGTCTCTGACTCCTTAGTGTTGGGATTAAAGGCATGAGCCACCATACCCTATAAGACACAAGCTTTATAAAATACTTTAAAAAATTGTTTTATAGCTGGGCAGTGGTGGCGCATGCCTTTAATCCCAGCACTCGGGAGGCAGAGGCAGGTGGATCTCTGTGAGTTTGAGACCAACCTGGTCTAAAAGAGCTAGTTCCAGGATAGCCTCCAAAGTCAGAGAAACCCTGTCTTGAAAAAAAAAGTTGGTTTTTTTTTGTGTGTGTGTGTGTGTGTGTGTGTGTGTGCATGTATGTGTACCACATGGGTGCCTGGTGCCTATGGAGACCAGAGGAGAATGCAGGATTTCCTGAAATTGGAGCTACAGAATATGAGCAACCGTGTGGGTGCTGGGAACTGATCCCAGGTCCTCTGTAAAAGCAGCAAGTGGTCTTAACTGAGCCATTTATCCAGCCCCAAAAGACAAAAACAGAAAGAGAAAATTGTGTGTGTGTGTGTGTGTGTGTGTGAAATACGAAAGTCAAGGGCATTGATCCTCTCCATCATTATGTGGGTACCAAGGATGGAATTCTGATAGTCAGTTTAGTGGCAAGTGTCTTTCCCACTAAGCCGTCATCTCACTGGCCCAGGATGCTTGTTTGACATGTTCTCTCTATGTAGCCCTGGCTCGCATAGAACTTAGAGATCTGCCTGCCTCTGCCTCCTGAGTGCACACGGCACATTTACTTATTTTGTTTACATCTATTTACATATTTGTGGGTGGTAGAGGCAGGATGTGCACACTCACTCTTGGTCCCGAGTAGGCTGGGGCACTCCCCCTGTGCAGTGCAAATGTGTCTGGCGGCCAGCCCCAAACCGATTCTTAGCCAGTATTCCCCTTCCTACAAAGGACCTGCGCTGCGCCCCAAAACTGCCTGGCTTAGGTTCGCTTTCCTTCCCTAGGGATCCTGCATCTGGTAAGCAGGATGGTCAATATGGGACAAGCCTGACGGCCTGGCCCATCCTTCCCTTCACACCCTAACACCACATCAACTTTTAGCTCAAACTCTTGACACCTACTTGCAGGAACCAGGCAAGGTCATTTGGTGATACCACCAGCCTCACTGTTTTTCTGGCGCTTCCAGGACCCCACTGCTCCACAGCGGGTACCCCTAAGACCCGCGATCGCCTGCTTCATTTGCAACCGGCTCTGCTCTCTGGGTGCCTAGCAGCGCCCGTTGGCACACAGGGGAACTAAGCTCCGCAGCATCACAGCACGGGAGACAACTAGCTCAGACACGAGCGAGGGAGCCCTGCCCACTGTTGCGCATGCGCACCAACACGGAGTCAACCCGCCGGGGCTTCCTTAGGTCCCCATCTGCGCCTGCGCAGGACGGTCATCCCTCCGGCCGCGGCCGCGAGCCATGACGTCATGGACGAATTACGGCGCGCGCACGCGGGCGCGCTCCCTAAGCCTGCGTAGAGTTCCCGAACGCTCCGCGCGGGCCCGAGGCGGACGCTGTGAGGCTCCGCGGTGTCGGCGCAGGCGGAGGGGGGGGCGTGAGGACCGCGCTACGGTGGCCGCCGAGGGACGACACTACGGCTCCCACGCTGGGACAAACGCCTCCGGCCCGGCCCGGGCGCGCCCTCCCCTCCGGGCCGGCGCCAGCCGGGGGCAATTGAAGGGCCGCTCGAAGCGACCCCATCTTCGGCGGCATGACCCCGCCCCGGCGTCGCAACCCCGGGGCACAGGCTCGCCCGCGAGCCCGGTCCCTAGCGCCGTCGGCCTGCCGCATGGTTCCGGACACCGGCACCGCCGCGGAAAGGGCACCGGGTGAGCGGCCGAGGACGGGCGGGGACCGGCAGTGGACCCAAGGGCCGTCTCCACGGCAACGGCGCCCCGACACCGGAAGTGGTGCCTGCAGAGGACGCGGGCAGAGGGCCGGGGTCGCGCGTAGCCTATGGGCTTCTGAGGGCCGCGTCCCCGGAGCCGGGCCCTCGAGAACGGAGCCCCATGCTCTGGGGTCCCCTGCACGGAGACTCGTACCTTGGTGCCCGGCCACCCCGGGGCGGGCTGCGGGGCGCTGGAGTGCACGCACCTCCATTCGAGTACACCTGCTGCAGAATGCAAAACCCTACTACGCGGTGTCCAGTGACACACCCGAATGAGGGCCATTGCCCTGTCTAGCTGGGTAAAGCATAGCTAAAATTCCCGGGCTCGGGGCACGTTTCTTCCCACTGAGCCTAGGCCACAGCTGCACTGGCACCATTTGCTCAGGACCTGCGGCGGTGAAGGAAACTGGTCTGGAGTCGAACACGCAAAAGCCTGTTGGCGATGTTTCCCTGTCCTGTTACCAACTTCTTGTCTCTAATGCCGTATAGTCTGAACTTTTATATTTTTTTCATCCACAAATTAACATAGCCAGCTGCAAATAGCATTTGATTGGTGAAACAAGGAACCTAACATTTCCCCTCTCTTTGTGGCCCAGTTTGGAGTACTCTGGCCCTGTACCCAGCCTAGACAAGCCAGCAATGCTTCTGTGTACAGGCAGCCCCCGGGAAAGAGGTCTCGTTGCCACCATTTACAGAGCAAGAGCAGTGGGATGTGAGGTAACCTGCCAGAATAATGCCAGAGTTTAGGTCCAGCAGGTGACATTAGGGTCTGGCAATGTGGACACCCTGTCTTCATTCCGGTCCTGTTGGGGTTCTGCATGGGATGTCCTTGAAGGAGCTTGTTAATAGATAAGTCACCGTGGAAGTACTAGGGAGTAATGGGCCAGTGGAGTGCATCCAGTAGAAGAGTGCATGGGGTCTTCAAGAAGCTATAAGGAGTGGGCATAAATAGTTCTTCTCTGTCAGGCCGGGTGGTGGTGGCGCACGCCTTTAATCCCAGCACTCGGGAGGCAGAGGCAGGCGGATCTCTGTGAGTTCGAGGCCAGGCTGGACCGACAGCCTCCAAAGCCACAGAGAAACCCTGTCTCGTAAAACCAAAAAAAAAAAAAAATAGTCCTCTGTCCCCATTCTATCACTGATGGCCCTTACAGGGGGCCCTCCCTTGGCAGCCGCTAAGAGAGGTGCATAATGACTGTCTCTCGCCTTCCCTAGCACTGGGAGACAGAATGGTACGTTTGCTTTGCACAGGTGTGGGTTTGTGAAAAGATTAAGGGGACAGTCTTAGGGTACAACCGATTTCCAGAGACGCCCTTGCCGAATGAAGTCTGACCTGGTACTCTCCTTGTACCTCCCTCCCTGCAGGCCGACCGACACCTCCCCCAAGGCTCAGCTGAGGGCTCCTAGAAGCTGATGACACCTATGGTAGCCATCTGGACGCAGCGCTACCACTGCAAAACAGCACTGCCGGCCGGGCCCAATGCCGGTCATGCCCATCCCGCGGCGGGTGCGCTCCTTCCACGGCCCGCACACCACCTGCCTGCATGCAGCCTGTGGGCCAGTGAGAACCTCGCACCTGGCTCGCACCAAGTACAACAACTTCGACGTGTACGTCAAGACCCGCTGGCTCTACGGCTTTATCCGCTTCCTGCTCTACTTCAGCTGCAGCCTCTTCACGGCCGCCCTTTGGGGCGCTCTGGCCGCCCTCTTCTGCCTGCAGTACCTGGGTGTGCGCGTGCTGCTGCGCTTCCAGCTGAAGCTGTCGGTGCTGCTGCTGCTGCTGGGGCGCAGGCGCGTGGACTTCCGCCTCATGAACGAGCTGCTCATCTACGGCATCCACGTGACCATGCTGCTAGTTGGGGGTCTGGGCTGGTGCTTCATGGTCTTTGTGGACATGTGAGGACCCAACCTCCACGGGGCTCTTGATTGTGTGGTATCGAGTCTCTTTCCGTGAAGGGTGGGACTGGTAGGGGCCTCTTTTTGCCCCATCCCAAAGGTAAGGCCTGAAGCACACACTCCCACTGAGGAGAGAAAAGGGCTGAGACTACTCTGTGATGGGGACACCAGTCTCCCTGTTGGCTTCTGCGCTGTCCTTTCTGTGCGCTTTCCCAGATGTGACATGCCTCTCAGCCTCTTGCCTCTGGCTGCCTGTACATTTTCAGGCTGTCCAGTGGGTGGCCCGTCTGTCCTTTCTGCACCTTGAGACCTGTGTGACATTCTCACCAACATCAGGCCCAGCCAGTGGGACACACAAGGGGTGCCTCTGGGCTGCACAGCCCCTTTGTGTGCCCTGTTTCTGGCTCTAGCCTCAGGGACCCGATCTGGCTATACAGGCAGACATGCTACTGCCACTACCTGCGCCCCCTTCTGAGCAGCTTGAATCCTATGCCCATGGACCACTCTGTTGTCACCAAGTGGCTTTGTCTATCTTGAACCCCAAGTCAGGTCTCAGGGTCACCTTGGTTTGTATTGGTACAGTCTAGCAGGACACCATATGTGGCATTGGTTGGTCCCTGATACAAGGCTTGGACTCCAGAGTAGGGGCTGGTCCACACTCTGGGCAGGTCTGTGTGTCAGGCCATGCTGGAGCTCCACAAACTTGAGGAACCCAGGAAGCCACTTCCACATAGCACTGGGAGGAGCTTTATCTCTGAGGGATGGAAACCTCCAGCAGCCTCCCAAAGTCTTGGCGAAACCTGTAGAAAACAGGAGCAGAGTGTACCTCCTCAGTGGTATTTACCAGCCCCAGTGGGCATCCTGGATGGGCTAACTGCATCTTCCCACGTGGCTGTTAGTCTTGGTTTGAGATAAAAATGAAGGGAGTACCTGACCACCTTTGGCCTCTGTCAGGAGTGGGTTGTGGCTTTCACTGGTGACAAGGACCTGGGTGGCAAATGAAGTGCTTTGAGTAGTAATTCCCAGGGCAGGACACTGAGCAGATCCTGCCAACACATGCTTCACCCCAAATTGTCACCTCACACCCTGGGCATGGGGATGGCCCCTTTGACCCTACCTTGCCAGAAAGAAACCAGCTGTGTTCCGTTGAAGATAAACTTAAAGAAACCCAAACAGGGAAAGCAAAGATGCAGGACCCTTGACCTAGCTCTTTAACTTGTAGCCAACTGTGCCCATTGATCTAGAGGGAGGGCTCATGGAGGAAGTCTGCCTGCCTTCCGGGACAGCAGGTGAGATGCCTTCCCAGTGGATCCCGCCGCTTGCTTGCTGCAGAGAATTGTTTGCACTAAATACTACTCTCCCCCCAGAGCAGCTTTGTTCTTCATTAATTAGCTCATGTTCCTCAGAGCGGTCTGAAGCCCCATTGGCTGGGTGACAGTGGGTGTGTCAGAGGGCTGGTGGTGGGAGAGAATGACAGGACCTTGTCACCCATTGCACACCCAGCTGCCCAGTGTTCTGAGTGCCTGTTAAATTCTTTATGAGATGAATCACCTGCATTAAACCTATTTTTTTAATGTGTCCATGGAGTGATTGCTTTAAGCTTTGCTGTGCTGGGGCCTTACACATGCTGGGCAAGTGCTCTGAGATGGTGCTGTGTTTCTGTCAAGACAGAAGTCTTCCTTTTCAAATGATGTAGTCTAGGATGCCATAGAAGCCATTTCCTGCAGGATTGAGTCTTGAAAGTGTCGGATTTTAATGTCAAATGTAGACTCCTCAAAACAGTGATTCTACAGTGTCAGGTGGTGTGCTAAGAGCCTTGAGTTGAGTTGGTCAATAAAAGTGAGGGCTGGGAGGTGGTGGCGCACGCCTTTAATCCCAGTGTTCAGAGGCAGAGACAGATGGAGCTCTGTGAATTCGAACATAGCCTAGTCACACAGCAAGCTATAGAACAGACTCTGATAAAACAAATGAGGGTTGCATTTCTGGTGCTTTCCAAAAAAGGACAGGAAAGCCTGTGGGCACCATATACACGTATAAATCAAGTTTTTTTTATCTTTGTGGGATATGTTACTGGGTTGTTTTTGTTTTAATTTCGTATGTATATTGTATAGCCTGCATGTAGGTCTGTGTACCACTTGCATGCCTGGTACTCATGGAGGCCAGAAGAAATATTGAGGTCCATGGGACTAGGGTTAGACAGTTGTGAGTCACCATATAAATTCTGGAGATCAAAATGGGGTCCTCTGTAAGAGCAGCCAGTGCTCTTAACTGCTGAACAAACCTCTCTAGCTGTTACCTGGGATTTTGAGAAAGGGAGTAGCATCTCACTAACTTGTACAGGCTGGCCCCAAACTACCAAATGCTTTGATTATCGGCATGAGTCACCATATCCAGCTTGAGGCTTGTTGGATTTATGTGTGTGTGTGTTTTAAAGATATGGTTTATTTTTGTTTTATGTCTATAAGTGTTTTTCCTGCATGCATGTTTGTGTGCCATGTATGACCTGGTGTCTGCAGAGGCCAGAAGAGGGCAAGAGGGAACTGGTTGATTTTAAGGCACTGTGTGGTGCACTCTTAACTAATGGGCCATTTCTCCAGTCTTGAGTCTTGTTTGGGGGATTTGTTTTGTTTTTGAGATAGGGTCCCAGCCAGGCAATGGTGGCATCCACCTTTAATCCCAGCACTTTGGAGGTAGAGGCAGCCCAATGTCTGTGAATTCAAGGCTAGTCTGAACTCAGAGTATACAGAGTGAGTTCTAGGAGAGCCAGGGCTGTTACACAGAGAATCCCTGTCTCAAAAAACCAAAAGGGTTTGTGTGGGGGGTCTCACTATTTTATGTGCCTGAATTACCAGGTTGGCCATGAATTCATAGAGATCTAACTGCTTCTGCCTCCTGAGTACTAGGATTAAAGGAGTGGAACAGTGAACCTCCACTCAATTTTTACAGTTGTTTGTTTGGCTCTGTGTGTGTGTGTGTGTGTGTGTGTGTGTGTGTGTGTGTGTGTATGGTTTTTCAAGTCTTGGCTATCCTCAATTTGAAGGCCAGGCTGACCTTGAACTCAGATCCACCTGCCTCTACCTCCCAAATGCTAGGATTAAGGGCGTGTGCCACCCCCCCAACCCCCCACCCCCCCAACCCCGGCAAGTTTTAGTTCTTTTTTTTTTTTTTTTTTTTTTTTTTTTTGGTTTCTCGAGACAGGGTTTCTCTGTGGCTTTGGAGGCTGTCCTGGAACTCACTTGGTAGTCCAGGCTGGTCTCGAACTCACAGAGATCTGCCTGCCTCTACCTCCCGAGTGCTGGGATTAAAGGCGTGAGCCACCAACACCCGGCTAAGTTTTAGTTCTTAATTGCAAATCCTTTGTCTCAGACAGCTCAGGGCCTGAGTAGTCGGAGGTTAGCTTCATAGACCAGGGCTAGGACTTAGTTTGGATGGGATTCCTGGTCCAAGTAAAGCCATGCTGAGGAATAGTCCTGGGATGGCTACCCAGGCACACTTTCATGCCCAGGTACACACTTAAGAATCCAAAGCTGGGCTTGCTAGCAGACAGTCATAGTGAGATACCTATGTAATGACTGTAGCCCTCTAAGTCACTCATCAAACCAGAGGGGACAACATCTATTTTCCAGGAACCTCCCTGGGCCTGCTTTGTTTTCTGTGAATCTGGAGTGGGTGGTTGGTTGGTTTTACAGTGTTGGGGATAGAACCTAGAGTTGAACATGTAAAAGGCAAGTGGCTTCCACTTAGTCTCACCCAAAGCCCTGGAGTGTTCCCCCATTGTCCCTTGGCTGGGAAGAACAAGAAATCCAGTTGAAGATTCCCTGTGTGAATAGATTTCACCCTCACTCTCCAGTGGGGCCACTAGGCTGAGAGGCCACTGAGCACAGGGGACATGGCTGCTGAGAACAAGCTGCTCAAACCCAAGGAAGCTGAGGGCCAGTGGTTGGTACAGTAAGGGTATTGACCTGCTCCAGACTCTGGAAGCCATGACTTCCTAGCGTGCCACAAGGCCTTGGAAGAGCCTGGTTGAGCCAACCTCTCTTGAGAGCCAAGAGCCTTTCTGGGACTTAGGGGTTATAAAGTAATTCCTGACTTCCCTGATCAGCAGGACTAAGCCTGCAGGCCACATTACCTGGATATTAGTTCTGTTTTTGAGTGTGTTGACCTTGAGGCCCTAGGAGGCATTTTGAGCTGTATCTGGGGCTGCAGCCTATCTGAGAAGGCTGGTGATTGCTCTTAGTGACAGACATGTAAGCCAGGTCCTGGATAAGGTAGCATTTCAAAGATAGGGGGAGTGATGAAGAGGCCAGACCTGGACACAGGGATGCACCTGCCCACACAAGTCCTCAGTGGCCGTCTATGAAACAGGGTCAACACTGCTACAGCCACCCACTGGTTAGCTGCTGCCACCCGCACATGGGGTAGAAAAGGCAATGGGGACAGCTTTCAGGCTGGCCTTGTGAAGAGGAGTAGGAAGGGATGCCTGCTGCCCAGTGGAGAGAAAGGAGTGAATAGCAGGAATCCAGCCACCTGCTAGGACTCTTCCCAGCCTGGCTGGGGACCCAGTAACAGCACTTGGGCAGCAGTGTCAGTTGGCCAAACGTTAATCTGAGAGACAGGAGCTGGGTTCTGGGTCCTCCTGGGAGGGTGGGAATACACAATTGGCCCACACCAATAAGAAAGGGGCATTCTCCGGCGATGGTGGAGCACACCTTTAATCCCAGCACTCCGGAGGCAGAGACAGGGGGATCTCTGTGAGTTCAAGGTCATCCTGGTCTACAAGTGAGTTCCAGCTGTTACACTGTCTAGGAAAACAAAACGTAACGAAGGAAGAAAGGGAGGGAGGGAGGGAAGATGGAAGGAAGGAAAAGAAAGGGGCACCCAAGGCAGAGTGGACTGTGGTCATGAAGACCTGGAGGCTGGCCCCTGGGCAGGATGCTTGGGAGCCAGGGCCAAGGAAGGAGTGGAGGTGACTAGGCTGGAGCAGGAACACTCAGCCAGGTGTGAGGGGAACAGAAGGAAAGGCTGAAACCAATGTCTATCCATACCTCAGGTACAGGGGAGGGGCCACTGTGTGTTACCTACAATCCTGGGGAGGAATGAATATATGGTCTCCCTCAGTAACAAATAGGATCAGAGCCAAGGAGCCAGCAGAGGGCGAGTGACAAGAAGAAGGGTGCAGATGCCGGGGAATTTCTAGAAGAAGCCGGGTGTGCAGGGCCCCAGGCTTGGGATGGACTAGTGGCTCCCATTCGCTGCTCCTGTATCAAGTAGGAGCTTCTGCAGTCCCAGGTGGAGACCCAAACAAACACAGTACCTGTGACCTTCCCGGGGTGGTGAGGAAGGGAACCAGATGGTCCCTACTCAGTCAGCAAGGATGGCAGGAACAACCCAGAGCACAACTCTGTGCCACCACAGACTCCGCTGCACAGTTATTGATGTCCCCTGACCTTGGGAAGGCCCTGTCCCTGCCAGCGAGTGAGGGGGAGGGAGCCAGCGGCGCCTTCACATGCTGAGTCAGCGTTTTGTGGGGACTGAACCTGCTAGATCCACCACTGCAGCCAGGGTGCCTTTCTCTTCTCCGTTTTTGGTCTTGTTTGGAAAGAAGGGTCCCCATCTGCCCGGCCCTCCTAGGAAGCCTTCCCTCCCCTAGAGGCACTAGCTCCCAGGAAGCAACAGTCCCAGACAGAAGCAAAACAGGGGCGACTTCCCGGAAATCCCAGCATTCTGGCGAGCCTCCCCAACAGTTCCCAAAAGAGGGAACTGCCCCCCCAGCAGCAGCCTTGCCAGGCAGGGATGGTCCAGCGCAGCTGATTCAGCGATCCGGGGCTCAGTGCCCCTCCCCCGCCCTGCCAGGCAGCTTGCCCGGGCCTGTTGGCAGCTGTGTCACATGGGGCTTCAGGCAGAGTTGTGTGGCCCACACTGCGCCTGGGGGTGGGTAGCAGACTGAAGGGCACAGACTGCCAGGTGACCCCTCCCTGCCTGGCCAGCTCCCCCACCCCCCCACCCCTGCAGTGCGCTTCCAGTCTCCTGCCGAAGAGCAGCCATCGGAGGGTGCCATGGGCCTAGTTGGAGGCATGAGCTGTGATGCTGCTGAGCTGTGCTTTGGTACTGTGAGCTCTGGGAAATCTCACCCCATCCCAAAGAAACAGCCCCCACTCCCCCACCACACCCCCAAGACACAGCGAGCCTCTCAGAAGCCAAGGTCTTGTCCATCTCTGGTGGGGCCAGCTGTCACCATCTCCCAGGATGGGGAGGGCATCCCATCCTGAGATATGGACTAGCTAGCCCATGACAGAGGCTGGGGCCCCAGGGGCTCCCATACCAGGAGGAACAGAGCAAGGAATGAAGCAGGTACCCTCTTCTCTGGAGATCTAGCTTATAGCTGGTCTTACAGCAGCCTGGGGTTATATGCCGGAACCACTAACCAGGTCTAGGGGCAGGGCTGTGCCAGCTACTTGAGAAAATGTGACCTGTAAAGAAGCTTGGTGAGTTGATAGCAGCCCCTGGTATCCTGTTACTGGGGCTGTGGGTGAGCATTTCAGGAAGGGTGGGAAGGAGGCAGGGCTGTGGTCTGGAGCCACAGAGGAAAGCAGAAAGGGTCAGGTGAGGCTGGTCAGAAGCCGAAAGACAGAGCTGGATTGGTCAGGAGGGCATGGCAGGAAGGTAGGCAGAAACGGTAAGGGGTCTCCTGTCAGCAGGCAGGGGCAGGATGGACACCTGTCAAGCTTGGAAACCCTTGGATGGACACAGTAGTCAGAAGCTGCAGACTGACCTCACTCCTCACCCATTAAATGAGGAGAGGTATTCTTTCCCCTTTCTTGGAATATTAATGACAGTCCTGCTGGCTGCTCATGAATATTCATGCAGAGATCAATCAAGTCCAGGCTTCTGATAGTGGCACCAGTGGTGGCACCAAGAGATGGGACCCACCAGGTAGCTGGTAATGAATGGAGAGAGCACCGACGGGCGTGTGAGTGTGCACCCTGCACTCCCGCAGGTCCCTTGGCCCTCTGGACAAGCAGATAGCACCCTTCCCTGCGGCCACCCTCAGTCTGGGGACCAGGCTGAAGCAGTCTGCTCAGGTTTTGGAGTGAGTACTATGACTGAGTGGTGAACCTTGTGTGCTCACACACTGGGATTTGCAGCCAAGGAGAGACCCCCAGAAAGACAGGCATCAGAGTTCCTGAGCAAGGTACAGTCTGATGTACTAGGTAGCTTAAGCTAGTATTCCAGACAGCCCCAGTAACTTTAGGCTGTGTGTTGGAGCCTGGAACTTCTTAACCATGGCCAGCCTGCTGACATGGGCTTCCAGGTCTATCCAGTAGGCACAGCCTCTCCTTCCTTACCTCTGGGAGGAACACGGTTATTACTTAGAAGAGACTAGTATGAGAGCTCTATGTGTGTCTCTTCCAGGCTTTGCTTGGCCCCCACTGCCTGCCTGGGGAGTGAGGAAGCCCAGCATTAGCGAAAATTCATTATTTACAGCACTATGACATCATAATAACATGAATTATTTGTGTGTTTTTCCAATTGTGCTGTGATAACCCTGTCTGTTTTCCTGACTCTGTGATACACAAAACACCCCTTCAGCACCATCATCTCTGGTAGCACCGGCCACAGCAGCTGCAGCCTAGACTGGCTCCTCCTCAACCCCACTCCCATCCCTGCAGCAGCCAGGTGTGCGCCTGTCATGTGTGTGTTAGTGCAGAGGTGTGCCAGGGTGAGTGGTGAGCGTGCTGGTGCATCTCCACTGTCCTGCTTCTCATTTTGGTTTGGCTATTCTCCACTCCTTCCAGATGTTTTGATGGCTGGAAGAAGCCCAGGTGGCTGTCTCTGCCCTGCTCCCACAGTCCTGCCAGAGATAAGGCCTATGGTAAATAGACGGCAGACAGGTGCTCTTCCCATGCTATCCCACACTTAACTGTCTGCTCCAGGACCAGTGGAGTAAGGGGAGGGAGTGGGAGGCAGGCCCAAGGCTGCAGGCTGCAGCCCAGGGTGGTATCTCCTCTCAGACTCAGCTGAAGAAAAGCAGTGTTGGGAGCATCCTAAGTGAGCAGAAAGCTCTCCCAGAGCCTATAACCCCTTTCTGTGGAGGCCTGCATGGGATCTAAGGTCCACCTTGCTAGCCCACTTTCCTTGGGGGCCCTCAGGGTACCATGCTAGTCTGGGAGGGTCAGAGGAACTGAGTGGGACAAACACATTCCTGAGTCTTACCCCTAAGCTGCACCCTGTGGGTCAGCGTCTCTAGGAGTAACCCTACAGAGAGTGCCAGACCTGCTCTCTGAGCACTGGCCTTGAACTCAGTGGCCAATTGTTGAATGGATGAGTGAGCAAGCAAATGAATGGATTGTTGTCTCTCGTGTCCCCAGGCCTGGCACAGGACAGGCCTTCAGTGCTCACTTTCTGAATGACTGTGTTAGACCTCGCTGCTGGCCCAGTCTGGACTTCTTTCTGCAAACAACATGTCCAGCTCTTACCCACCATGGCCAGCAAAGAGTGCAGTTCCCTCAAGTGCCACACTCTCTGGGTAGGATATATCTGGGGCTCTGCTGTCCCTCCTGGGAGATGAGTGCCTGCAACCAGCTCGACCCTCAGCCTTCTCCAGAGCAGCAGGCAACAGCTGTGAAGCAGCTGCACAGAGCAGTGGAGGGAAATTTAGGACAAAAGAGGAAGGAGATTAGAGCATCCAATTTAAATGGAGGGGAAGCATTCAGAAACCAAAACCGTCCTGCCCTAATTCCTGAGCAGAGGGAGTCACGGGCTCAGCAGCAATGACAAGAAACCAAAATACTCACCCAGTTTTCTCTTGCAGAAGGAATCCAAGCTCTCTTGGCTAGGAGCCCACGCATGTCCCTGCCCCAAAGAGAGATCCACAACCTGAGGACAATGATGATAAAAGCCTACCTGTGTCTTCTGGTTACACCTTTCTAGGACCTGGACTGTGTGAGCATCTCCATGACAAGCCCAGTGGTGAGGCCAAGCATGCCTGTGGTGTATGGACGTAGCCTGTCTTAGTGTTCTAGGGACGTGAAGAGACACCGTGACCACAGAAGTCTTACAAAGGAAAGCACTTGAGGCTGGCTTACAGTTTCAGAGGTTTACTCCATTGTCATCTTGGCAGGGAACATGGCAGCATGCAGGCAGATATGTTGCTGGAGAAATAGCTGAGAGTTCTACATCCAGATCCACAGCCAGCAAGAAGAGAGAGCCACTGGACCTGGTTTGAGCTGATACCTCAAAGCCTATCCCCAGTGACACACTTCCTCTAACAAGGCTCCATCTACCCCCAACAAGGCCACACCCCCTAATCCTTCCAAGTAGTGCCTCTCCCTGATGACTAAGCACTCAAATATAAGAGCCTATAGGGCCATGCTTATTCAAACCACCACAGAGCAAGACCCCAGCATTCAGGCAATACCCAGCCCCAGTGTCAGCATGTCTGAGACCGTGCTGAATTTTCCCAGCTTTTATCACAGTCCCCATTGCATGTGCCTGAACCAAACAGAGGGGAACAGGGTACAATTCAATTTCCCCGGCTGGTTGGTGCTATGGCTCAGGCTCCCACATACCAGAGTGTCTCAGTGGTGGCCACAGGGACACTGAGGCTACCGATGTGAGGGCTTCTTAGAAACCCAGCCAGGGGAACAAGCCCACATTTTTTAAAGATTTATTTATTTATTATGAACACAACACCCTGCCCCCATGTATGTCTACACATCAGAAGAGGGCACCAGATCTCATTATAGATGGTTGTGAGCCACCATGTGGTTGCTGGGAATTGAACTCATGACCTCTGGAAGAGCAGTCAGTGCTCTTAACCTCTGAGCCATCTCTCCAGCCCCCAAATCCACATTTTTATTTCTACCTCCAGCTACATCCAGCTGCTGAACAAAGGCCCTAGGGATTGAGGAGAAGGTCCAGGCTTAGATGAGCCTGATTCTGCTCCCAGGCTTTCACTTGTGAAGTGGGTGAGGTTGTTCTACAGGCAAGAGAGTGGGCAGTGGACCAACTCTGCTATTCACCTGTCCTACCCTGCAGCCAGCTCGCAGGCAGCCAGGGATCCTTGGCCACCAGGCTTGCAACTACTGGGGCACGAGACCTGTCATGCTTAGCCTGGCTCAGTCTCCAGTGGGACTGAGGGGTACATGGAATGAATCAAAGCGAATGAGATGAAATAAGACCCGGGCAGGGTTGGCGTGACCTGCAGGCCAGCTGGCTCTGACACTACCTTCTCAGGGACTCTGAGCTCTATGGTTCTCTGCAGCAAATTCCCAGAGCTAAGCCACTGAGGCAGGAACTGAGGGCAAGGCCACTCTGCCCTGGTCTGAGAGGTGTATCAACGGGACAAAAGGAGTGTGTGTTGTCCAGGACAGCTGGATGTACACGGCTTTGTGGTAGCCTGCCTGCTGCCTGTCTGTCCATCCTTCAATCCATAATCAAGAGATACCAGTCATCTTTAATCCAGCACTTGGGAGGCAGAGGTAGGTGGATCTCTGTGACTTTGAGGCAGCCTAAACTACATAGTAAGTTCCAATACAGTCAGGGATATTTACAGAGAGACCTTGTATAAAAAAGCTGGAAGTAAAATAGAAAAATAGTTACCTCTGCCCCCAGGATAGGGGGACAGTTGCCATGAGCAGCCAACTCCAAGACCCTTGCTCATACATATTGCGGGAAGGGCTTGACTTGTTGGGGCAGGCCACAGCGCAGGGCACCTGTGAGTGCTCTCCCCCAGCCCCAGATCTGCAGCGGGGGCCAGCAGTGCTCCAGTCCTGCCCCTCCTCTTGGTTTCTGCAGGGCACTTTTAGAGTGATGGTGAAATCCAGCAAAGACCGCACCATCTCAGCGGTTTCTGAGTGCCCAATGGGTTAGGCTAAGTCACATTGCCGGGCAGCTGTCACCAGATCCCATCCCCGTGGAAACTGTCTCCAATCAAACTGTGACTGCCTGCTTTATCCCCTCACACCACCCTCTCCAAGGGTCTGAGGACTCCGGGGACCTCACAGGACCCGAGGCTCACAGAATATAACTTTTTGTGACTGGCTTATTTCTCAGCATGTGGTCCTCAGAGTCCGTCCCTGTGGTATTAAGCGGCAG